>NC_064574.1:71358962-71683735 GCF_937001465.1 Orcinus orca
TCGCCATAGGTAGCTTACTGCCTCATGGTCCAAGATGACTGCTTGAGCACCAGCCATCACATCCACATTTTAGCCAGCAAGAAGGAGGAGGAGTAAAGAAAAGCATACCCTCTCCCTTTGAGGAGTTGTCCTGGAAGTTGCACCTGACACATATGCCTACATCTCATAGCTGGAACTTAATCATATGGCCATGCTTAGTTATAGGGAAGCTGAGAAATGTAGATGGTATTCTAGAATTTAGGTCATGAGCCCAACTAAAAATGTGACGTTCTGTGATAAAACGGGATACATGATGTTGGGAAAGAAATGTATGTCACTCTACAAGTGGGCAACAGGAAGGTAGTTGTGACTTTGGCTCTGTACCATGTGACCTGGGGCAAGTCATGTAAGCTCTCAGAGCCTCTGTGTTCCTCTCTCTAAAATGGGGGTGGGGATTTCCCTGGTGGCGCAGTGGTTAAGAATCCGCCTGCCAATGCAGGGGACACGGGTTTGAGCCCCAGTCCAGGAGGATCCCACATGCTGCAGAGCATTGAAGCCCGTGCTCCACAACTACTGAGTCTGCGCCCTAGAGCCCGCGAGCCACAATTACTGAGCCCACGTGCCGCAACTGCTGAAGCCTGCGCGCCTAGAGCCCGTGCTCCACAACAAGAGAAGCCACTGCAATAAGAAGCCTGTGCACCGCAACAAAGAGTAGCCGCCGCTCGCCGCAACAAGAGAAAGCCTGCGCGCAGCAACGAAGACCCAACACAGCCAAAAATAAATAAATAAAATATTTAAAAAGTAAATAAATAAAGTGGGGGTGGACGGTGCCTGCTTGGGAGAATTAGAAGAGCTGATGTGCTTGGAGGGAAAGCTCTGAACAGTCCTGAGGGTCCTGCAGTGGGGAGAGGGGGACAGTCACTGCCCAACCCCCCTTCCTCAGGCCCACGAGGACTCGGAGAAGCTGCGGGAGATCGTGTTGCCCATGGAGCAGGAGATTGAGGAGCTGAAGGCGAAATTGCTGAGGGCAGAGGAGCTGATCCAAGAGATCCAGGTGGGGCTTCCCTGGTGGCGCAGTGGTTGAGAGTCCGCCTGCCGATGCAGGGGACACGGGTTCGTGCCCCGGTCCGGGAAGATCCCACATGCCGCGGAGCGGCTGGGCCCGTGAGCCATGGCCGCTGAGCCTGTGCTCGGCAATGGGAGAGGCCACAACAGTGAGAGGCCCACATACCGCAAAAAAAAAAAAAAAAAAAAAAAAAAAGAGATCCAGAGGGGTTGGCCAGGGGGCGCTGAGAGAAGAAGCGGCGCCGTAGGACCCTGGCCCCCCAGCCTCTTCCCTGCCCCCTCTCCCTAGAGACGTCCCCGGCATCCCCCTTCCCTGCACGGCTCCGCGGAGTTGCTCCTGTCCCGGGACCCATCTCCACCACTGGAGCCTCTTGAGGAGCTGAGTGGAGATGGGGGTGCGGCGGCCGAGGCCTTCGCCCACAACTGTGATGACAGCGCCTCCATCTCCTCCTTCTCCCTCGGCGGTGGAGCCAGCGGCAGTGCCTCCCTGCCCCGCACCCGCCATGGCCTGAGCCCCGAGCAGGAGGAGACAGCCTCTCTGGTGTCCACGGGCACCCTGGTCCCTGAGGGCATCTACCTGTCCCCTCCTGGTTACCAGCTCGTCCCAGACAACCAGTGGGAGCAGCTGCAGGTGGAGGTGAGTGGAGTGGGTGGAGTGGGCAGCCGACGTGCACGCATCCGTTTCTTGCTTCAGGTACTTACTGAGCACCTACTATGTCCAGGCCCTGAGCTAGAGCTGGGGATCCTGCAGTGAAGAAGAAACTTCCCACCCTCTTGGAGCTTCCTCTAGTGAGGGAGCCAGGCCCAAACATGCACATGGGCACATGAGGAAGACAGTGTCACTGGGTGAGACACCCAGAACAAGACTTAATAGGGTAATGGGGTAGAGACTGGCAATGCAGGAGACCATCCTGGCTGGAAAGTGAGGTGCTTTTTGAAGATTGGGGACCTAAGGAACTGCAGTTTCCAAGGCCCAGAGGACGGACAGACCACGGTGTGTCTGAGGAGCAGGAAGGCCACAGAGGAGGGGAAGAGAGATGAGGTCAGAAAGGCAGGCAGGGGTCACAGGAGGTCGGCCTTGGCCTTGGGGCCAGCCATGGAGTTTGCATCTTAGAGGAGAAGCTGCAGGAAGCCTCTGTGGTGTGTCAGGCAGGGAGAAGCCTTCTCTGCTCCAGGCCTTTATCAGGTCACTGGGGCCTCTGGGTGGGAATGGACTGCAGTTGGGGGAGGGGGCAACGGGAGAAGCAGGGTAGTGACCGGCTGGGAGGGCGATGCTTGACATAGTTTAGAGGAGGGTGGTGACTGGGACCAGGAGATGGCAGCAGAGGTGGAGAGAAATGCGTGGATTTGGAATCCACTTTGGAGGCCACCGGGCAGGGACTGCTGGTGGGCTGGACCTGGGGAGTGGAGGACTTAGAAGAGTCAGCATCCGTTCCTGGGCCTTTGCCTTGAACGACTGGGTGAAAGACGGCACTGCCCACCGAGGTGCAGGGAGCAAGGCGTGAGAGGTCTGGCGAGGAGGGAAGGCCTCCCCTTGGCGGCTGGGGCTGAGGCCGGCATCTGTGGCAGGGGCGGCAGCTGCAGAAGGACCTGGAGAGCATCAGCCGGGAGCGGGATGAGCTGCAAGAGGGCCTGAGACGGAGTAACGAGGACTGCGCTAAGCAGGTGGGTTCAGCCTCTGCTCCGCAGGGCCTCCGCTCCCTGCCTCCTCCTGGCCTGGCCTCACCCTTGCCCTCCTTCCACCCACAGATGCAGGTGCTCCTGGCCCAGGTCCAGAACTCAGAGCAGCTGCTGCGGACCTTGCAGGGGACCGTGAGCCAGGCCCAGGAGCGGGTTCAGCTGCAGATGGTGAGGGCTGGGGGCCGGGACGGGAGGGAGAGGAGTGGGACGGGAATTGGTTGAGGGAGCCACGTGGAAGGTTGAGGCACCTGTCCTTCCTCGCCCCCTGCCCCCCCCCACCAGCCGCTCTGGCTTTGCCCTGGAGTTGGTGCCAGGAGGGTAAAAGGGTTTCAAGGGCACCTGGTACTGATTCAGAAGAACCCACCACGCACTCACTGTGATCTTGAGCTAATCCCACAAGCCCAGAGCCTCAGCCTTGATGCCTTGAAATTGAGATAATGGGTCCTAGCTTACAGAGTTGTGAGAATGAGAAGCAGGGATTGCAAAATCGGATACTTCCTGAGACCAGACAGGAGAGGCAGATGATTGAACTGGGCCACGTGTGAGGCAGGAAGGAGTAGCAGGGCAAACCAAGAGACCCTGTAAAGGGAGGTAGTACCCCTTGACTCGCTGCCCATGGTGCGTGGGAGTGCAGGCTTGATGCTGCCTGGTTTTCTCATTTGTTGGGAGAAGCCAGAGATCCGGATGTTTGTGTGTAGTCTCCCAGTTTTTAATGTTGTACTTGTTGAAGGTTTTTTTGTTTGTTTGTTTGTTTTGCAATACACGGGCCTCTCACTGTTGTGGCCTCTCCTGTTCTCCCGTTACGGAGCACAGGCTCCGGACATGCAGGCTCAGCGGCCATGGCTCACGGGCCCAGCCACTCCGCGGCATGTGGGATCCTCCCGGACCAAGGCACGAACTCGCGTTCCCTGCATCGGCAGGCGGACTCTCAACCCCTGCGCCACCAGGGAAGCCCCTTGTTTAAGGTTTAAAAACACCCATATGGACCAAATAAAACACCCGATGTGGCCTGTGGCTGCCACTGTGTGACCTCCAAGTCATTGAGGACAGTGTAGAAAGAGCTTGAGGGAGTTCCCTGGTGGTCCATTGGTTAAGACTCCACGCTTCCACTGCAGGGGGCCCAGGTTCGATCCCTGGTCAGGGAACTAAGATCTCATGAGCCACGTGGTGTGGCCAGGAAAAAAAAAAAAAGAGCTTGGGAGCCAAAGACGCTTACTAAAGGGTGTTTCTTTCTTTCTCAGCCTAGAAGGAGGGCGTGGGCTTCCTGGCTCTCATTCCTGACCACTGGGAGGAGTGTTCAGGCTTTGGCCTCACGGGAGACTGGAGACCCCCTGTCCCCTCATCGCCTCGTCCTAACTGTCCATCCCCAGGCAGAGCTGGCTACCTCGCACAAGTGCCTGAGCCACGAGGTAAAGCGACTGACTGAGGAAAACCAAGGGCTCCGGGCTGAGCAGCCGCCGTCTTCAGCCCCCCGGGGCCTGGAGCAGGATGAGGGCCAGGAGGAGTCGCTGCCCGGCTCGCTGCTGGTAAGGCGGGGGACAGGCCCTTCCTCTCCACGCACAGCAAAGCATTGGCCTGGGGCCACGGGAGTCGGGGACGCACCCAGGCTGCTGTGTATTAGCTGCGTCACCACGGCCAACTCAGCTTTTCTAAGGCTCAGTTTCCTCCTCTGCCAAATGGGACCACACTCCCCTCCCAGCATCAGCACAGAGAGAAAACGAGTTAACAGAATGCTTGATGCAAAGGAAGCAGTAATTTGGCTTGTTATTTTTAAGTGACATGAGATCCACAAAATTGAATTCATCATAATCTTTGGTTCATAACAAGCTGTCATCATTGATCTGTGTGTGGCCTCTGCTGATTGAATTTATTAAAAATATGAACATCAGCCGGAACCCTTGCCCACCTTGAGAACTGTAACTGACATCGCCTTACGTGCGCCCCGCCCCGTGGTCCTTGGCTCTGTTCCTGCCGTCCTGAGCTTATCATTCCCTTGCCCTTCTCTGGGATCCTTTTTATTACATATACACGTCTGCCTAAACCGTGGAGTGCTAATTTTAGTTGTTTTTAGTTATAAAAACTCAGAATCTTGCTCTGGGTAGTCTCCTGGAGCTTTCACTCAGCACCGCTCCTGAGGTCCTCCACCCCGGGTTGTGCTGTGGGAAAACATTCACTGCCGTCCCAGGGTATTTGTCCACTCTCCCCGTGATGGGTGTTCGGGTTGTTTCCTCTGTTATGTTTTCTTCCTTCTTTCCTTCCTTTCCCCTCCCCACAATCCCCTTCTAGCCGCTGGCCCCCGGCCGGCCCCGCACCCAGCCCGTGACTTGCATCCTTCCAGGAGCTGCGGCAGCTGGTGCGCCACACTCAGCAGGAGGCGCGGGCCCACCAGCAGGCCCAGGAGCACGAGGCCGAGCGGCTGCGGATTGAGATCGTGACCCTGCGGGAGGCGCTGGAGGAAGAGACGGCGGCGAGGGCCAGCCTGGAGGGGCAGCTGAGGGGGCAGCGGGAGGAGACAGGTGAGGGAGGAGGCAGCGAGCCACCCCACCCTCGCTCCCCAGGAGGCTGAGTCCCCACCCCCTCGGGGACTGCCTGGGCACCAGGAGGGGAGAGAGGATGCAGTGCGAGAATGATGAGCTTTGACCTCTCTTTCTTTCCTTCCCGCACAGAGGTGTTAGAGGGTGAGTATGGGCTGGAGCCTGTGCTGGGCCGGGCGGGGCGGGGAAGGAGAGAGGTTGTGGGCCTGACGCCTTGGCCCTGCCTGACTTCCCAGCCTCCCTGTGCAGCCTGAGGATGGAGATGGAGCGGGTCCAGCAGGAGCAGAGCAAGGTGAGGCAGGACCCGGGCCAGGCCGGGATGGCGGAGGAGGGTGGCAGCGTGGAGAGGACCCTCACCAGCCCCTGCTGCCCTTTATGTCTCCCTTAGGCCAGGCAGCAGGAAGTCCTGAAGCAGCCACTGGGCTCGGGCCGCACAGAAGAGGTGAGGATCGGGGGCGATATTGAAGGGGTTACCCTGTCCAGACATCCTGTTTCCTCAGCCCAGGGCCCTAGCTCTGCGTCCTGTGCCCCTAGGCCCAGCTCACAGACCTCCTCTCGGAACAGAGGGCAAAGATGCTGCGGCTGCAGGCTGAGCTGGAGACCAGTGAGCAAGTGCAGAGGGATTTCGTACGACTGTCCCAGGCCTTGCAGGTACGGCGTGCCCCCTCCCCACCAGACTGGCATGACTCCAGGTGACTTGTCCTCCGTCTTGCAAGGATAGTCTCCCAGTTAGAAGAGTCCTCTCCCTCCCTCTGGGGCTGGCATGGTCCTTTCCTCTGAGCTAGTGCTCAAAAAACGTTGAAGATCTTGTGCTTCCATCTTTGTCGGTGGTGCGAAGCCCGTGGCCCAGGGCCTGGCACGCCGACGTGCCCCGTGCTCATCACGTCACTTCCACCTGCCCCTGCCAACCCTTCCTCAGGCTGCTCTCTTAGGATCCATTTCTTCCCTTGAACCATTTTCACTGGGGGTTGGGAGAGGTGAGGTACACGGGTACACTGGTCCCGTGCTCTTGCCCCTCAGGGGGCTGGCCGATGGGGTGGAGGCTGCATTTTCCCACCAAGGGCCCTCTGCCTCCCTCGCCGGCCCCCACAGGTGCGCCTGGAACGGATCCGCCAGGCAGAGAGTCTGGAGCAGGTGCGCAGCATCATGGACGAGGCGCCCCTCAGGGACGTCGGGGGCATCAAGGACACCTGAGGGGCCAGCACCACCCACCCTGGGGGGAGACCGTCTTTCTCCATTCCTGAACCGTGAGGCCGAGGCTTTGGGGGGTCTCAGGATGGAGTCTTCACCCTCTCCAAGCCTGGGGTTGAGGTGACGGGGCCACCGCTGCCCTGTCCCTCCAGCGCCTCCTCCCAGGGGCGGCTGGGTCTTCTGCTTCCAAAGATGACACCTGGGTGAGGGTCCCAACCCCCTCTGGAAACCAGAGGGGCAGGCTCAGCCCTGTGGCTTTCTGGCTGCCATGCTGCCTCCTGGGCTCCAAGCCTCCCGCCCCCGCCCCCACCCAGCCTAACAGCCATGCCTGTTACCTCCGTCCCCTTCCCCAGGCACAGCCGAGCTGTGAGTGGTGGCCGGGAGCCCTGGGTTGTGTCCCCGGGTCCCTCCACACACGCGCCCTGGGACAGGTGGCTGCTTCCTGGACTGCATGACACTAAGATGCTTGTCCCCAGGGGCCCGAACCAGGCCCCAAGGTGTGCACAGAGACAAGGCCAGATTTTTCTGTCATTTATTTTCAATAAATAAGCAGCTCAGCTCAGTCGGTCGCCTTGTCCCTGCAAGCCCCACGGGGTCGGGGAGGGGAGGTTTTACAAGGGCAAAAGGGGGGGGGGCGGTTGCTGAGGGGGGAGGAGACGTGAAGGGGACATTATGTTTATAAACAAGAATGTCGGGCTGGGGGGCACGTGGTAGCGGCCTGTGCCACAGCTCTGGCTGAAGACGTGTCACTATCGGTGGGGAAGGGAGGGCAAAAGGACTGGTTACTTCCTTCTTTCATCTTCTGGATCTGGAAGAAAAAGGGGGAGGATGAGACTGGTGGCAGGGCGGCACAGGAGAGGAGAAGTCCCTCTCAGCTCCCTACCTGTCCCAGTCCCCCAGCACACTCACCTGGAGGCCCCCCGCCACCCCCCCACTCACCTGTGTCCCCAGCCCCCACTCCCCCCAGCCACTGCAGCCCCAGCGGCACACGGCTCAGCGGCCAGCCAGCACGACGCAGCGCAGCCCAGCAGACAGTGGTGCCCGGGGCCGGGCAGTGCCACCCCCGCAGAGTAGAGGCAGCAGCCCAGCCCCACTTGGAAGCACGGCAGTGGCGGCGGCGGCGGTGGCTCCAGGTGGAGCTGTGAGGGCACGTGACCCCGGCGCCGCCTGAGGGGGAGAGGGGGTGGGCAGAGGGGGCACAGCAGCTAGGGCACGGGCAAGAAGGGGGGTGATACCTGTGACACGGCTCAGAGAGATGGAGGAGGGGGAAACGAGTTATCCTATGGCCAGAGAGGACAGAGAGACAGCCGTTATCGAGGGAGGGAGGTGGGCGCAGGGGACCAAGAGGGCTGAGGAGGCTTTGGGGCGCCAAGGAGACGGGCTCGGAGGAGCGGGCAAAGGCGGGGCAGGGGCTGGGTGCGCCCCTCGGCGGAGGACACAGGGCCTGCTGGGGCTCTGGGAACTCACCCACCTGACAAGGAAGTGGGGCAGGCGCCTTCACGGCCTGGAGGGAGGGGCTGTGTCAGGGGCCAGGGGCTGACAGGGCTGGGGGCGGCGCGCTCTTACCCTCCAGGTAGTTCCGAGCAATGAACTTGAGGAGTTCATCGAGCCCGATGACTGGTAACGAGATCTTGAAGACCATGAGCCAATGGGGCAGGTCCAGGGCCTGCAGCTTGAAGATCATCTGGGAGGAGGCGGGAAGGGCAGTGAGAAGGAGCCCAGGAGCTGCCACTGCGCCAGCCTGACCCCGCCCTCCTCCCTCTGGCAGGGGTCGTGGTCGCGGACCCCTGCAGAGGCCCCCTGTGGGTGGGGGGGGGCAGGCAGCCCCTGGCCAGAAGAAGGCTCACCGGCAGAGGGTCCACGTAGAGGATGAGGAAATGGAGGGACATGGAGAGGCAGATGGAGCCCACCAGCCAGATGTTCACCCAGGGCGGCATCCGCAGGAGGGACTGGTTCTCAGACAGGCTGCAAGGGGGCGGCCGGGCGGAGCCAGGGGTGGAGGCACAAGGGGAGAGAAGCGGTAAGCAGGGGGAGGGTGGCCTCCAGAGGGCCGCAGAGGGAGGGAGCACGGACCCCACCTGTTGAGAGCATTGCACATCTCGATGGTAACCAGCACGGACAAGGCCATGGTCATGGGCTCGGGGGCCTCGAAGACCTCGCAATCCACACCCTCAAAGTCAGGGTTGTGCTCCGCACACTTCATGTAGTGAGTCTGCAGGAGGAGAGGGGAGAAGCCGGGGTTCCGAAAAAGCCTCCACGGCACCCTCCTGCTCCCCTCGCCTCCTCCCACCTCCCTCCGTGCTGCCCTACCAGCTGGCTGTAGGTGATGTGAGGCCCGTCCTCAGCGTATAGGAACCACCAGGCTGCTGCTCCCACCGTGGCTGCACCCACATAGCCTGTGGTGGAGAGAAGATGGGAGTTGGGGGCCCAGGGCTGGGGAGACGGGAGGAGCTGAGAGGGCCTCCTGGCCATGAACAGCAGCTGGAGGAAGAGGGCCCGCCGCAGTGGCTGCTGTGGGGAAGCTGGTGTCCCAGAGAGGGGATCAGCCCTGAGGGTCGGGAAGGGGTGTGGGGTCTCATCCTGCTCACCCCCAATTGCCATGTAGCGGAAGAAGAGCCAGCCACTGATGAGGGGCTCCTTGGGGCTCCGGGGGGGCCGGTCCATGATGTCCAGGTCGGGGGGGTTGAAGCCCAGGGCTGTGGCCGGGAGCCCGTCTGTCACCAGGTTCACCCACAGCAGCTGCACGGGGATCAGGGCCTCAGGCAGCCCCAGGGCAGCTGTCAGGAAGATGCTGCCAGAAGGAGGAGGTCACACGTCTGTCTTGCCTCCCAGGCCTGTGGTCACCCCCCACCAGCCCCGAGCTCCTCCTAGATGCCCTTCCCGGCTGCTCACCAGACCACCTCTCCCACATTGGAGGAGATGAGGTAGCGGATGAACTGCTTCATGTTGTTGTAGATGGCGCGGCCCTCCTCCACGGCAGCCACGATGGTGGAGAAGTTGTCGTCGGCCAGTACCATCTCGGAGGCCGACTTGGCCACGGCGGTGCCGGATCCCATGGCAATGCCGATCTCCGCCTTCTTCAGGGCAGGGGCGTCATTGACGCCATCACCTGTCTGTGGGGAGGGAGAGAAGGTGGGCACCAGCCCCTTCCTCGTACCCTCCTTGAGACTCTTCCATCGGGGCCCGAATCCCTCCCCTCCGTGCATCTCGCCAGGGCCCCTGCTCAGCCCCGTCCTCCCTCGGTCCCCAGCTCCCCAGGACGGTCATGTCAATAGACACCAAGCAGACCGCCCCACGCCAGTCGTCTCACCATCGCTGTGATCTCGTCGTAGGACTGCAGATACTCCACGATCTTCGACTTGTGCGAGGGCTCCACGCGGGCAAAGCAGCAGGCGCGTTTGCAGGCCTCCCGCTGCGTGGTCAGGGGCAGGTCATCAAACTCCCGGCCAGTGTAGGCTCGGTCAGCCACATCCTCGTTCTCCCCGAAGATGCCAATTCGTCGGCAGATGGCAATGGCTGTGCCCTTGTTGTCCCCAGTGATCATGATCACTCGGATGCCAGCATCACGGCACAGGAGGATAGAGTCTGTGACCTCCTTGCGGGGTGGGTCCAGCATGCCCACCACGCCAACGAATGTCAGGTCCGTCTGGGGAGACAGAGAAGAGAGCGACAGGGTCAAGGAGGAAGCCTGGGGGGAGCTGAGGGGAGAGCTGTCCCTGGGCCTGGTGTTTAAACCTCAGTGGGGCCTCAAAGCTCAGGGGTGGGAAATGGTCACATGTGTGTCTGCAGGCCTGGCGGTGCCAGGCCCATTGTAGGTGGCAGAGCGTGTCTTTCATAGAAAGAACTTGAACTGGAAGTGAGGCAGGTGGTTTCTGCTTTCAGCAGGGCTGCTCACTTGATCTACAACTTGGAGCAAATCTGTGTTACCTGCCAGGCCACGCTGTTCCCTCTGTAAGATGGAGTGGGCTTTGGTGCTGTTCAGAGAGCAGGTCCACTATGAGATAAAGCGCTAGTGCCAGAATGGAGGCTGATGCACGTCCTTAGAAAACCTCACTGTGGAAACACATCAGCTAAACCCGAGTGGACCTGGCTGGCTTCTGTTCTGGAGCAAGCACCTCACCTCATCTCAGATGGGTCCACGGACCACATGCCAAGTAGCCCTGGGCTGGATTATTCCTAAGGTTCTCTCAAACTCTAACGTCCTGTGATTCTAGGCCCCGTGACGAAGTAGGAAATGACAAGGGTGGCGGAAGGGGTGAGGCAGGTGACTCTGGGACAACGGGATGCTTCCGTCTGCTCACCTCGTACTCCATGAACCTGGAAGAGTCATCCAGGACCATCTCCTCTCGCTTTGGGGGGGTGTCCCGGGTGGCCAGGGCCAGGCAGCGCAGGGTGTCCCGGCCAGTGCCCCACTCCTTGATTACCGACAGAATCGTCTCCTTCACCGGCCCTGTCATGGGCACCCGAGTGGTGCCGACTCGCACGTAGTTACAGCGATCGATGACCCCCTCTGGGGCACCCTAGGAGAACAGAACAGTATTCAGAGACTACTGTTCCTTCCAGTGCACGGTGAGCGGGGCAGGGAGAAGAGAGGAGGGTTCAGGACTGGGAAGAAGCGGGGCTGAGGCGCACTCGGATTCCTGACCTTGACAAACATTTTGTTGCCCACAGCAGCCCGGGATTTTGCTGGAGAGCAATAGACAGACATGGACTTTCTGTCCCGGGAGAACTCCAGGGTGAATTCCTTCTTCATTAGCTGGCGGATCACCTGAGAGAGAGGAGACAGGGAGGGAGAGGCCAGATATGAGACCAGTGGAGAAAGAGTGATGATGCTATGCTAGAAGGGAAGAGTCCCAGACCCTTTAAAACATAGTCGAAAAGGATCTGGAGGTCAGAGCAGACCCCAAGCTGAGTCTGAGATAAAGCTAAGTCTGCTGCCTACAGCAGAAATGGAGAGAATTCCAAGGCTAGTGCTGCCACTGTCTTACTATGTTCAGGTTAAAGCACAATAGAAACAGGACGGCGTAGTGTGGCACTGCCCGATAGAACCTTCCGTGATGATGGGAATGTTTAATAATCTGGATGGTTCAATACAGTGCAATCGAACAACGGCTACTGAGCCTGGGGAATGTGATGAGTGCAGCTGAAGAACTGAGTTTCTACTTTTATGTAATCATTTAAATGTAGACAACCACCTGTGTGAGTCTACAGACGTACGTTGCTAGACAATGGAGAGCTGGTACCTGGCACATAGTACTAAGCACTCCCTAAAAGTGAATGTGCCAAATGCATTGTAGATGTTTCTCCACAAAACAAAAATAAAAACGATAAATAAAATTAAAAATAATTTGATGTTTTTATTATCATTTGTAAATTTTTAAAATGAATCCTGTATTGATAAATACTTAGGTTGTTTGCATTATTTTTGTCATATTAAATAAAGCAGCCATGAGCATCTTGCCTATATGAAAAAAAAAGGAATGAGCGGTGTGGGGAATATAATATAATACCCCAGAGGAATTCAATGTAGACATTCAGTAAATATTAATAGCAAGAACTTGGAGTGATGGTCACAGAATTGGGCTTGTTCACCTGGACACGGGGAAGCAGAGGCATATGAGGCAGTCATATTTCCCAAATCCTAAATCAGGCATTGTGATCTGATAAAAACAAGTGTGTTTCTAGAGACAATGGGGAATAGTTGAAATTGGGGCTGTCCCAGGATGGGTCACTTGTGGTTTCTGTGTCCAGCTCTGTCCCTTTCAACTAGGGACACGACAGGAAAAGTGATCTTAAATGCTTCCAGGGATGATGCAACCGGGCACCAGGAAGAGCAGTGTAAGTGCAGGTGCAGTAGGTCCTACCCCAAGTCAGCCTTGCCAAGGAAAGCTGCGGAGAGGCTCTCTGCCTGTGCCGGCTGGGTCCCAGCATGGGGCACAAGGCCCTGACCAGCCTGACCTGGGTGGGGGTAGGGGGCCCTGTCTCCTGAGGTTCCTTAGGTCCTGGCCTGTACAGTATGGGCTGGAGAAGGACCGTGGGAGGGAGTGCCTAGACTCACCAAGTTGCAGGCGTTGGCCCTCTCCACCTTTGAGAGGTTTCTCAGTTCAGTGTTGAATACATTCATCTTCTCCACCAGGGTGGTGAGTGCAGTCTCGGTGGCCTCGCCCACCTTCTCATAAGCACCTTTGGCCTGAGAGGGCAGAGGAGGAAGAGGAAGTAGGTGCCCTGGGCTCCCAGCCCCGTGCTCCCATCTATCATGCCCACCTTCCACCTAGAACAGGAAGGGAGCAAGCCACTCTCTTCCCCTTACACCCAGGAGAGGGCTTGGTACAAGGGACCCCCTTCCCCCGAGCCCTTCCTTGCGGCCTGTCAAGGAGGCCTGGACTCTGAGGCAGCTGGAGGGGGAAGGAGGGGCAGCTTCAGGAGTGGAGAGGTTACCTCATTGAAGTCCAAGGAGGAGTCATTGCAGAGGGCACAAATGGTGGCTAGCTCTACCAGCCCATCATACTGCCCTGTCCGGACTGGCTTATCATTCTTCAAGCTGGCGGCCGGGTGGGGAGGAAGGAAGGGAAAGAGACAGGTAGAGAAGATAGGGAATGAGATGCAGAGAGAGCACAGGGAATGCAGCAAGGAGATGGCAACCAACTTGGAGATCAGGTGGGAGAGAGAATAAGGTTGGGGAAGGAACAAGAGAGAAACAGGAAGACAAAACTAGAGGGAGGCCCCAGGGAGAGAGGATATGCGTGTGTGTGTGTGTGTGTGTGTGTGTGTGTGTGTGTGGTGGGGAGGGGCACGAGGAACTGGGAAGACGACTTTGGGGGAACTTACACCTCTCCTTCTGGAGCGTAAGTGGAGCCAGTGATAGAGAACTTGTTCAGAAGGCAGATGTCCCCGTCCACCTTTTCGATGATGAACATCTGCAGAGGACAAGGGCATGCACACAGATGTTTAACTCTCCCCATCCCCGAAGGCAGTCTGCACCGAGGGGGCCCGTGCCCCAAGTGTCCCTCTACCCGGCCATCTGCTAGGACTTACCCAACTTCCCACCATCATCCCCTGATTCGTCCTTCCCTTTTCCTCCCTTTTCCTCCCCTCTCACACCACTCCCTTGCAAATCATTCTCTAAGTTCTGTGTTCATGGCCTTAAAACAAAAGGCCATGCTGGAGGTTCTTCCAGATCAATTAGTAAAATAAGACGTGCATCACAAGGTGTGGTGGCCACCAGTCTACCTGTCAGTACATGGCCCATCTACAGCTCCAGCCTCTTGTGGCCAGATCTTCCAGTTTTGCAGGAAGAATTAGAAATTCAGGTTATTTTCCTATGATATCCCTTGACTTTTCAAATGTGGGCAATTAATTCATTTTTATGAAACATGACAGAAGACCAGTGGTCTGGCTTTGAAGCCTGTGCTTTGGAGGGATGGAGATCACACAGAGCAGAGGGGAGCAGCCCACTCTGAGCCAGAGCACGCGTGGAAGGGATGGGGCTTAAGATGTGCTCCAGGATAAAATGGTTCTGTGGCCAGGTAAGTTTGGCAAACTCGTTTAAACTGAGCGAAATCCACCCTCTCTATGGTCAGCCTTCTCCAAGGCTTTCAAATGCCAACAGGCATGTGGTACAGCCTTTCTCGGCCTGGTCTGACCACACAACCCTTGATCCTTAGGACACCAATTTCTGTTTCAGAAACATGCTATTCCAGAAAACTCTGTTTAGGTCAGGGGTTCTTTGCCTGGGGTCCATGGATGACACCCCGGACCAAGGGTGTCTGTGAACTTTGATGGCGAAACAAAAATTACATCTTTTATTTTCTCTCTGACATTTAGCATTTCCATCCAATTATGAATGGGGGCAATGGACCACATTAATATTAGCAAAACCTGTGACTTGGCCACCAATATAATCACAAATACTCTCTTGTCACATTGTATTGTTGCAGGGCTCTCAAAACAGCATTTACGCTCATCACTGCTTCAGCGTTATGGCAATTGTGAGACCAACTGCTGGACTTGCTACTTAATACATTAATAAAGAAGCATACGTTTTACCAAATCACAAATCTGTGGGTTTTTTAACATCTTTATTGGAGTATAATTGCTTTACAATGTTGTGTTAGTTTCTGCTGTATAACAAAGTGAATCAGCTATACGTACAAATCTGTTTTTAAAATATTTTGACTACTGTATTTCAATCATTGGCTTCCTCTGTAATCCAATGTATTTTTTTAATAGAGACACTCAATTTATTTATTTTTTAAATGCGTAGTTTTTAAAAATTTATTTATTTTATTATCTATTTTTATTTTTTTTGGTTGCGTTGGGTCTTCATTGCTGCGCTCGGGCTTCTCTCTAGTTGCGGAGAGCGGGGTCTACTCTTCATTGTGGTGCGTGGGCTTCTCATTGCAGTGGCTTCTCTTGTTGAGGAGCACGGGCTCTGGGGCGTGGGCTTCAGTAGTTGCGGCACGTGTGCTCAGTGGTTGTGGTTCGTGGGCTGTAGAGTGCAGACTCAGTAGTTGTGGCGCACTGGCTTAGCTGCTCAGCGGCATGTGGGATCTTCCCGGACCAGGGCTTGAACCCATGTCCCCTGCATTGGCAGGCAGATTCTTAACCACTGCGCCACCAGGGAAGCCCAGTCCAAAGTATTTTATTTAATTTATGTTTTTGGCCGCGCTGTGTGGCTAGCAGGATCTTAGTTCCCTGACCAGGGATCGAACCCGGGCTCACTGCAGTGAAAGCACCAAGTCCTAACCACTGGACCACCAGGGAATTCCCAATCCGATGTATTTTAGAAACAGAATCCTGTGCGTTTTATTTTATACATTGAAAATATTAAATGTAGAGATCCAGACTGCCAAAGAGTCCAAGGCGGGACTTCCCTGGTGGCGCAGTGGTTAAGAATCTGCCTGCCAATGCAGGGGACATGGATTACCGCCCTGGCCTGGGAAGATCCCACATACCGCAGAGCAACTAAGCCCATGCGCCACAACTACTGAGCCTGCGCTCTAGAGCCCACGAGCCACAACTACTGAGCCTGCGTGCCACAACTACTGAAGCCCGTGAGCCGAAAGCCCGTGCTCCGCAACAAGAGAAGCCACTGCAACGAGAAGCCCACGCACCGCAAGGAAGAGTAGCCCCTGCTCACCTCAACTAGAGAAAGCCCATGCGCAGCAATGAAGACCCAATGCAACCAAAAATAAATAAACAAATAAATAAATTTATATATATATAAAAAAGAGTCCAAGGCACGGAAAAGATCAAGGGCCCTGGTTCAGGAAATGCTGTTCAAGATTCGTGTGGCTGGGCTCCCCGGGCCCTGTCAGGGATGACCACTCTGGAGGGTAGCCTGGTGCACAGGCAGGCACTCTAGGGCCAGACAGACTTGGGTTTGAAACTCAATTCTGCTCCTTATTAACTGTGCACTGAATCTCCTAGAGCCTCAGTTCCCTCTTTGGGAAAACTGGGTAAACAAGACCTTCCCCTGAAGGGCTGCTCTGGGGGATTAGAGATAACACAGGGCAGCACCTAGCACACGGACGGAGGCTGCAGGGAGCTGCCTGCCTGGGCCAGGGGGGCTTCTCTGCTCCCTCTCCTAGCTGGCAGGATGGCACTCTCTGTGCCATCTAAGCATTTCTTTCTCGGGCCAAAATGAAAAGCTACCCATGATGAAGGGGTAACCACAACTTTGGAGGGCTCGTTTCACCTCCCATCTAAGTGGGAGTTGCCACCCTTCCCTGACCTTGCAGACAGACATCTGGTTCGTGGTGAGGGTGCCTGTCTTGTCGGAACAGATGACAGAGGTGCAGCCCAGCGTCTCCACGGAGGGCAAGCTCCTCACAATTGCGTTCTTCTTTGCCATCCGGCGGGTGCCCAGGGCCAGGCAGGTGGTGATGACTGCAGGAAGGCCTGTGGCGAGGAAGGAGAGGGGGTGAGGGAACGACACTGGGGGAGGGAGGGAGAGGCCTAGTGGGGTAGGCTGAAGAGCAGCTCCCAAAGGTATCGGTCCCGATCCCTGGAACGCGTAACTGTTACCTTATTTGGGTAAAGGATCTCTGCAGATGAGATCAGCGAATGGGAGGAAAGAGAGAGGTGGCCCTACCTTCTGGGATTGCAGCCACAGCGAGGGCCACGGCAATCTTAAAGTAGTAGATGGCACCACGGATCCAGGAGCCCCCGTGGATGGGATCGTTGAAGTGGCCAATATTGATGAGCCACACGGCCACGCAGATGAGGGAGATGACCTTGGAGAGCTGCTCCCCAAACTCATCCAGCTTCTGCTGCAGAGGGGTCTTGTCCTGCTCCGTCGCGGCCATTTGGTCACGGATCTTCCCAATCTCAGTGTTCACACCGGTAGAGGCCACGATGCCTATGGCCTTACCGGCTGCAATGTTGGTGCCCTTGGAGGGGGAAGAAGAGGCAGGGAGTCAGGTGACGCCCCTCGTGCCGCATCCCCCCAGCTGTGGGTCTCATCTCTTCCCACACCGCCATGTCTCTCCCAGACCAGGGCCCCCGGCTTGAGCGCACGACAGCTGGCCCTGGAAGCCTCACCGAGAAGAGCATGTTCTTCTTATCCTGGTTGACAGCTCGGGGGTCGGGAACAGGTTCTGTGTGCTTGATGACAGAGACAGACTCGCCTGTGGAGAAGGGGCAGAGGGGTTTTCAGATGACATCATGTCGTTCTCCCATACTTCCCCCCGCAACTCTCTGCTTGGCGGGACAGGGCCTGGTAAGGACCAAGCAACAATCCTGGAGGAAGTCTGGACTCTGGAGGAAGGCCCTGGAGGCAGATGGGAAACCCACTGCACTTAGAGTGAAAAGACCTTGACCCCACTCCCAGCCTGACCACTCACAAGCAGCATGGCTTTGGATCACTTAGCCTTGGTTTGCTCTTCTGTAAAATGGGGACAAGGATGTGTACACTTCAGAGCAAGGTCTTGGTGAAAGTCAAACAAGTTGACGTATGTGGAAGTGCGCAGTCAACTGGAAAGCACGTTCCTGGGAGGGAGAGGCCCCCACCCTTGGGACCTTGCCTCCTTCACCTGAATGGCAGGAGCTCAGGCAATCACCCTGGGCCAGCCCACCCTGCCTCCTTGGACCATGGAGCATGCGCACTGGTTCTTCACCTTCTCTCTCCCAGGACAAAAGGAGAAGCAGCTGAGGTTTTAAGTGTATCTGAACCCTGCATCCTATCCCAGAATCTCTGCTTCCTCAGTTGGGGGCTTCTGAGGAGGCAGGATAGTTCTCTGGGTGAGCGTGTCCGTATGTCCGTGTGGAAGGGACGGGTTGATGGCCATCTGGAAATGGGGACAAACATCCCGCCATTTCCCATGACCCCTCGTGTTCCAGGCTTAGGCAGTGGGCAAAGCTGAGCAGGGTTGATGTCGCTGCCACTACGGGGCCAGGAGGGGGCCCTACTGCTGAGGGCCCCCTTTCATCCCTGTCTGTCCACTCAGCTCTTCCCTCATCAAATCCTCATCACCCTCCCCTTTGATGCATCCCCTGACCCTGGCCAGCAGACCTGTCAGGATGGACTGGTCGACCCGGAGGGTGGTGGACTTGATGGTGAGGATTCGGATATCTGCAGGGACTTTGTCCCCCACTGTGGAGAGACGAGAGGAGAGTGAAGTCAGCTGAGATGGGAGTTTTCTTTCTTCCTAAGAAAAACCCAGTCTTTGATGATCTCACCTCATCCTTCAGGTCTCAGGGAGGTCACCCGGGTTGTGCTCCTGTCACCCAAGCAAGCATCCCCCTCTAACACTCACTCCAATTGTCCCCCCTGCTGAATGTTTTTCTCCCTACCAGGCTGTGAGCCTGGCGAGGGGAGGTCTGGGCACACAGTATGTGCTCAATAAATGTACCCTGAATGACACAGGGAAAATCAGGGCCAATCCTGTCATCTAACGAGAAACTAAAACTGAGGCCGAGAGAGAGCAAAACAGAGAGGGAAACACGAGGGAGAAAGGTGAGGAGGGACAGGCAAGGAAAGAACTAGAGAAAACAGGGTAAGTCTCACAGACCTGCGTCCGTGGCGGAGAACAAAGTGGAACAGCCGGAGAAGGCAGCAAGAAACAGGAGGAAAATATGGGAATTGAGAAAATCAATGTCAACCCAGACAAAAGGTGGAGTGAGAAGCAGGAGAGAGAAGTGTGAGAAGGACAGATGCAGGCGGAGAAGGCGGAGCAGCGGAGGCAGAGGGTGCAGGCCTGGCAGGTCCACACGGCGTGGATGGGACGCACATCAGAAGCCTGCCGGGCCCTGGTCTGAGTATCTGGGGAAGGCAGGAAGCCACGGTGAGCGATCTGGGGAGACGGCAGCAGAGAAGGGGAGTCTGCAGGAAACAAGGCTCTGGGGGGGGTGGGGGGCGGTGGGGGGGGAAGCCATACACAGCAGAGAGCTGAGAAAACAGGGAGGGGGAGGGCAAGGGATGTGCACAGAAGGAGGGGGTCCACAAAGGAAACTTGCTGGGGAACACGGCAGATGCCCCACCAGACTTCAAGGCCTCCAAGGAAGACAACTGCCTCCCAGCCTCATCCCGCCTGGTCCCAAGGATGGTCCTGGGGGTGGGGTTTGACTGCTTTCCTTTCCCCGTCCCCAAGGTTCCTCCTCCGGTGCCAGAGGAAACTGATGGAGGAGGGAGGAGGTCGGCAATGGAGTTGGGCGGGACACCCTGTCACCCAAACTGAAGCGATATTTATAGACATTCATGGCGCTGACTCCAAACTGTCACCGTGGCAGGACGGCCCTGTGATGAGGCACCGGAGTCTTCAGCCCACCCGCCCTCCCTGTCACCAAGCTTCCCAGGGTGGGGACTTGGGTATCTGGTGGAGGGAAGTAGGCCTAGAAAGACACATCTTCCTATGCCAGGGGCCTGGAGCCGTGGGAAGGCCTGCACAGGGCAAATATAAAAACCGCTGAAGGGGGCAGAATTCCAGTAATCTTAGCCTCCCGGCCCCCACCCCTCCCTGGTCCGGCATTAAGTGTCCCTCACCGGAGAGGCGGGGCCCTCCTTGAGCTCCCCTCCTCCCAGTCCCTTGCTCTCTGCTGGGGCCTGAGTTTCCCTTACATGGTCGGGGGCTTGAGCCTCCGGCCCCCCTCCTCCCTTCTACCCTTGCTCCTTCCCCTTTGAGAAGCCTCAAGGGTACCGAGAGGTCAAGATTTAAAGCTGACCAAGCTTGGGGGTGGGTGGAAGGAGAGGGAAGCCAGGCCTCAGGAGGGGGGTGGAGACAGGGCCATTGGCAGGGACTGGGTTCCACCTGTTACTTGCAAGTGCTGGGTGAGAGGAGGGGGAGCAGGGGTCTGCCTGCAGCGTCAGGGACAGGACTGGCTGTTCCTGCTGAGACTCTGATGGCGAGGGGGTGCTGTGGCCGCAGTGCCCTGGGGTGACCTCCTGAGGAGTCTGGGAAGGAGAAGCAGAGACTCCACCACCCTGGCTACCTCCTGGACAGTGGGGATCAGGGCCCGACCAGCCCCCAACATGCACATCTTCTTGGCCTCGAACCCATCCTGGACCACTCGTCCCCATCACTCACCAGCCACCTCCACGATGTCTCCGGGGACAATGTCCCGAGCCTTGATCCTTTGCACTGACTTGCGGTCAGCCCGGTAGACCTTCCCCATCTCCGGTTCATATTCCTTCAGAGCCTCAATGGCATTCTCTGCATTCCTTTCCTGGGGGGACAGGGTTGAGGAGGGGAGGGTCAGCAGAGGGAGGAAGGTTGTGGAGTGACAGAGGACTGGTCAGGGAGGATGGGGAGGTGTAGGGATGCAGGAGCAGGGGCCAGAATCTCGGGGGAAGTAGGGGCATCACAGACAAGGAGGCAGGTTATGCAGTCCTGGCTCCTGGCCCAGGGGAGCAGACAAACCCCACATGACGGTTAAGGAAACCATCACCCACAGCTGAGAACAGGTAAGGGGGTTTCGGGGAGAGAAGGAAGGAGAAACAAAGAAAACCAGAAAGCAGGGGACAGGAGAAGCAGAGGATGGTATAAGGTAAGAGAAAGAAGGACATCAAACTAGCATTTCCTGAGATCCTCCTTTACGCCAGACACAGGGCTGGGCACTTTCACACTCATCATCTTGTTAAATTTCACCACAACTCTGAGGGATAGGATTATGAGCCCCATTTTATGGATGAGGAAACTGAGACTCAGAGAGATGAAGGAACCTGCCCAGGGTTGTACAACCAGCAAGTGACAGTGGGAACACCAGTCTCCTGCCTCTTTCCAACATTCTGGTCCTTTTGCCCAATTCAGAACAAGGCAAGCCCAGGGTAAGTGATGGAGGAGAAGGAGACAGGGAGGGAGGCTGGCCTCACGTCCAGTGTCAGGATGTGAGGGAACGAGGCGGGGTCAAAGCTAACCTGCCAAACCCCCACGATGGCATTGGCAATGAGGATCAAGAGGATGACAAAGGGTTCAACAAAGGCGGTGATGGTCTCTTCGCCTTCCTCGAACCAGGCCAGCACCTGGGGAGCAAGGGAAGGGAGAATAACAGGTTCTAAAGCCCCTCACGTGAGGAAGGAGAGGAAATGGAGGTGAGAACATGTGCAGGAGCAAACGGGGCAGGGCACCACGGGGGCACTGCAGCCCCACATCCCTTTAAGGGTCTACGTGCTCCACAGCTCGAACTCACGTAAGCGTGGCCACTACTGTTATTCAGCGGGTGCAGGCCGGCACAGACATGCGCAGCTAGGGGATTAACTGGGAATGCTTTCAGGTTTCCCTGACCAAGTTACTGGCTTGTAAACGAAGCTCAGGGGACACCCAGGCCAACTACCCCCGCAGCCACATCCATCCCCCGGGAGCCAAAACTCAGTAGGAAAAACCCTGTGGTCCTCGCAGGCGCCCGGCCCATGCACGGCCCTCCCCCAACAGCCCAAGGCAGGGGAGCTCCAATTTCATGAGGGAGCAGAAGTGGGGGATAGTGTTACGGGGCCTCCTGTGCACACCCCACCCCAGCTGTTGCCTCTGCCAGGCAACAGCCTCAGGCAAATGTCAAGGAGCAAATCTGAGGAGGGAGAAGTGAGGCCCTGCCAGCTACACTCAGGGGCCCAGGGGCCTCCACTAAAGACACCAGGGGACAGGGAGACTTCTTTGCCTCCAGAGTCTTGTCTTCCAGGACCATTAAGATGTTAAGGAAGAAACTCCAAAACGCAGGCCGGCCTGCTAGGATGGTGGGCGCGGAGGGGAGCTCCAGGGCAGGAGAGGTGGCAGGGCCTTGAGACCCGGCGTGGGGCAGCCCTGAGGCTGTGAGGAGGAAGGGGAGGGTCAGGCCAGGTAGGTGACGAGGGGGATCCTGGGAGTTCTAGCCCTGATGGGGTGAGTAGGGAGGTGAGGCCCAGAGACAGGAGAGGCTCTGGTTCTTTGGAGTCACCCTCGCACCAGCAGCTCTTTCCCGCCTCTACGAGGGGAGTCTCTGCCTCGACCAATCAGTGTCAGGAGGGCGGGGCAGGGGCGCCAGGATGCCGCGGGATTGGTGGAGCAGTGCATGTGCCCCGGGGGCATGCTGGGAGCAGCGGTGGCCTGGGAACAGCAGCAGCGTTGGAGCCGCGGAGCCCAGCGCTTCGCGGGGGTAACCCGAGCCCTCGGAGCCCTTGAAGCTCCGGGGGCGGCTTAACTTCAGTGTTTTGGCTGAGAACACCCTTAAAGCTTAAAATAAAACCTGCCTGCGGGGTGTGGGGGAGGACAGAGGAGTATACAAATCAGCGTCACCCCACCTCCCTCATTTCTGGTCTGTAGGAAAGGATGCTGAATGCTTGGTCTACAGGAGCCGATGATTTGGAGCTGCCCGCCAGCAGACTCTCCAGATCCCCCAACCCACGCTCCCAGCCTGCCCCCAGATGCCCTCCCACACTTACAAAGGAAATGCAGGCGGCCAGGAGAAGGATCCGCACCAGGAGGTCTTCAAACTGCTCTACCACCAACTCCCACAGGGACTTCCCTGAGGGAAGAGGCAAGGGGAGGGGGCCCCCGGGGTTAAGGTCTAACGGATGAACGGCTGGGACTCCAGGTGCCGGCAGGCCATTTGGTACTGAGAAAAGGGCTGAGAGGAGCTGGCCCGGAGTCCAGAAACAGGCTCCTTAAAGTGGTGGGCAGTTGTTCAAGGACTGGATGCCTCAAGGAGAAAGTGCCTGGAAACTTCTGACCCCAGCCAGACTCTAACCTTTGGGGAGGAACGATTGCCCCAGGAGTTGGAAGGAAAGGGCAGGGAGAAGGGAGTGGGGCACAGAGGGGAGGAGGTGTCATTTATGAGAGCTCAGGGCTTCCAGTAACTTACCTTCCTCGGCAGGGAGCTCTGCCCAGGGAAAAAGAAGAAAAGGACATATTCATTTGGAGTTCAGTCTAATGCCGCCCACACCCAGGACTTTGTGGCTAAGGTAAGAGAATCAGGCCACCAAAAGTTTTTTATCCCATAAAACTTCCCAAAAATCAGGGTCTCAGGGACCCTGTTTTCTTAGTATCCTCCCCTCCGTTGCAGTCATTGGACCATGTCCTGCCTCTTCCCTAAGATACCCTGGAGGGAGAGGCTCCAGTGTGTTTGAGTGTGAGTCTGTGTGTGTGTGTGTGTGTGTGTGTGTGTGTGTGTGTGTATGTGTGTCCATCAAGGGACACTTACCATTGTGGCCGTATTTCTCCAGATGCCGCTTAACTTGGTCCGGGGTAAGGCCTGTAGTTTCGCTCACCCCAAAATAGGCCAAACACTCTTCTGTGGTCTTGGAGTGTGCAGCCTCCATTGTGCTCCCTTCCTGGGGGCCAGGGGGTGGTGTGTTCCTTCTGGGGGGTTCTCACACGTCAGGGGCCTTCTTCAGTGTGTCCACCTGCCTGTTTGTCTGGGTTTCTTCCTTTTTCTCTTCTGCCCCCCCCCCAAGTTATTCTTCCCTCCACGAAGCTCTGAGCCCCGTTCCACTTGCAGCAGCCAGCCACCCGCCCCAGCCCCCAGCTGGTCCTTATGAGGGAGTGGGGGGGGGCCAGGCTCCCCCCTCCCCCAGATCAGGGATTGGCTGGCTGAGACTCTAGCAGGAGGGGTCAGAAGAGAGAGATATTTCTGCTGACAGAGGGGGAACAGTGGGGCTGCAGCCTGAGATGTCACTCATGAGGGAAGCTAAGGTGGCCCCAGCCCCAGGGAAGGGGGGGCAGAGAGAGACTTCACTTTCTGTCTTCTGCTACTGAGCCCTCCCCCAACTGCCTCGACTTCTTCAGCTGCACTGAATTTCCTGTTCCAACCTCACCCCTTCCAGTTCTTCCCTTAAACCCACTTCTCCTCTCAGGCCTTCACCGTTCCCTTTCCTCGTGTCCCCTTCCCATCTCATCTCCCTGAACCTGCCTGTTTCTACTGCCCCAGTCTCCTCCTTTCTCACTTACCTTGTTGAAAGGGCAGCAGAGATACTCCAACCCTCAGGGGATTGAAAAGGGGGAGAACATCCCTTGGGGGCGAGAGGAAGTGGCTCTAGAGGGACAAGGGGAAGTAGGGAGGGGAGAGGGTCAAGGGGACAGGGCAGAAGATGGTAACCCTACCCTAGGGAGGGGATGCCACAGCCATCAACAAGGGATTTAGTGTCCAGGCCCTGCTGAGCAAAGCCAGGACTGCCTGTCTCTCCCCTACCCACCCCTCCCCATCACTCTAACTCAGCCACTGGGAACAGAGCCTTCAGGGCCTCGCATCCCTGACAGGGAATCCCCTCCACCAAGAAAATGGGATACCCAGGCAGCCGGGTAACCCAAGAGCCTACAGAATGTGCTGATGGCAGGGGGAGAGGGATCAATGTTTCAGAATGGGGGCAGGGGTCACCCCAAGTCATGGAATAAGGGTCACCTCATCCCACACTGTGCTCTCTTTAACCCACGGGGTTTACATGGCAGACCCCACGTGGCGTGTGGTTGCACTCCGCCCTGGCCCTGAAGTAGCTGTCCTCAAAGGGAGTGAAGATCAGAGCTGTGTGCTCAGGCATACCCTGGGCACATACCCTGTCGGCAGAGGGCTGAGGGAAGGGACGTTAAGGGAAGGGGCTCGGGGAAGCCGGATAGAGCAGAGGCTCTGGACCAAAGGAATGGACGGCGGGCAGATTGATGGGGACAGGTCTAGGGGAAATAAGGACAGTCATAGCTGGGGGAATAGAGACAGGGCTGCCAGGGTCAGAGGGAAGTCTGAGGAGCAGTGGGGAAAAGGGACAGCAGGGAGCTGGCACGCGGCAGCCAGGTGGGTGGGGGCCCAGGGCTGGGTGCAAAGCCACAAGCTGTCGCTGAGCGGCTGGCCTCAGTATCAGCTTCCTCAGAGAAGCAGCTGCTCTGAACACCCCACCCCCATCCCTGCTCTGGGATAGGGGCGTCTCTTGGTTACTACCAGCTGCGGGAGGAACAGACAAGAGGGTAGCATGGGGTGTAGGCAGGGGAAGAAAGAAGGGCAGAGAGGAGAAAGGCTGAATGAGAGAATGGTGAGAGGTCAGTGAGGGGAAGCAGGCTTATGGCCTTGGCCTCAAGTCCTTCCTCCATCTAGGCCTCAGTTTCCTGAAATGAACAGTGAGGGGTATAGGCTACTGAAAGTGTTCTCAAGGTCGCTTCGCTGTCTGGCACTCAAGTTCCTAAGCAGACAATGGCACAGGAGACAGCGGGGCAAAGGAAAGGGAAGCCCCACTTTTGAGGGGTGGGTAGGCCAGCAGGGATGGATGGCACTGAAGGATTTAGCCCCCCATACCCATCCTTTCCTCTGCCTGGACCTGGCGGAGGGCAGCCTCTCGGGTGAGTTGAGGACACGGCGCTCCTTCCCTCTCCCTTTTCATGGGTCCAACAAACCCCTCCCTGAAGCAGAATCCTGCTGCGATGTGCGGGTGTGAGGGCTCAGACCATGGCGTGAGGTGTTGTGGGTCACACCCTCCACCTGGCCCAGCACCCACCTTCTCAGGCCAGAGTCAGGCTCAGCATCTAACCAAGCCTTTTGGTGCCGGCTGGCTTCTCCCCGCCACCACCTAGAGGAGTGCCAGGGGCACTGTCTTAAAGGAGCAGGAGTGCCCAACACGGAGAAGGGGGAGAAGACTGGACAGATCTCGTCTTCAAGGGACTGGAGAGCATGAGGCCGAGGAAAGGAGGCAGGCTTTACAGGGCACTGCTGCCAACAGGGCCCTGTAAGGTTATTCATCTCTGCCTCCCCCAGCTTCCCAGAGGGGAAGCGAGCCAGAGAGGGAAAGCCACCAGCCGAGAGCTGCCAGGGATCACCGTCAGGGAGGCTGGGCGTGAACCGGGACGCAGGCGCGTGCTGTCTTGGAGCCCTCACCTAGGGTCTCCAGGCCCAGAGGTGCAAGGTCTTCATCCCCTCCTGAGCACTGAAGCCGAGAATGGGAGAGGCGTAGTTCTGAAGGACACAGAGACAGAGCCTGCTCAATCCCCGACCAGTTCCGAACTTCAGCTGAACCATCCATAGACGGGCTTAGAGGGAAAGTGTCTTAGGCTCCTCCAGCCAAGACATGCAAATCTTGGGGGTTCGGGCGGGGGCGGTGAGGAGGCTCTTGTGCCCTCCCCCCCCCCACACACACATCTTCAGAAGGCAAGTCCCTGAGGGCTGGCAGGATTTAGGGGGAGGGGGGAGCCTCGCAGCACCAGTTGCTGCTAGATTAGGAGAGGATCAGGTCCTGCTTACCCTGGGGCGCCACAGCCTTCACTCGCCATCTCACTTTGAGAACACAGCATCCAGGTCCACGAACCATCCCCCTCCCTCTGCAAGGCCAATCCTATCCCCAGTCTCCTGAGGCCAAGGTTTGGGGTAGCCCCAGGGATTAGACAAAACCAGGAGAGACAGCAGGCTTCCCCCATCTAGCCCCCAGGATGGGTGGCCTGTGAGCCCAGCTGTCTCCTGTCCATCTCCCAATAGGACGCAAGGCCCAGAATAGCAAGGTCATACGCGCGGTCATAGGGCCTCCTGGAGGTGGGGGCAGAGGCTGAGGGGCGTGGAAGTGTAGACTCCACACTGCCCGGGAAGGAAAGTGAGGCAGAATGGTTAAGAGGCGGAGCTGGATGGAGGTGGGGAAGGGAGAGGGCCAACAAGACAGGTGGGATTCTTCAGAACCCGGCCCCTCCTTGTTGGCACCCACAGAGCTGGGAAGCCCAGGGGTGCCCTCGGTTGGAGGAGGGCACAGCCGCAATTCAGTCCAGAGAGGAGAGCCTGGGTTTAATGGTGGGGGAGGGGGCGCAGGGATGAGGAGATGTTGCAAACTCAAATGCTCACAGGCCTAGCTAGGCACATCATGTGAGTGAAGTGGGCTGGTGGGGATGGAGCAGATGTGGAAGGTGGATACCACGTGAGGCTGGATCTTCTAATTTTCAAGAGAAACCAGTAATCTGAACTTTTATGTGAAATTCCAATGGAAACATTGTCCAGGCCAAGCAAATCATGTCAGCAGCTCCAACCTAGATGAAACAGTTTCATCCAACCTAGATGAAACTTCCCATTTTACAGATAAGGGTATTGAGGCCTGGAGAGGCTACACCTTGCCCAGGCCACACAGCAAATGAGAAGCAAAGGCAGGAGTGGAAGCCAGCACTCTTTATCAACTATCTGGCAGCTTCCCAGCTTGGCTCTGAGAAGGGGGGCAGTCAGCCTGCCCTTGGGTCCCTCTGGCTGCCACATTAAATCTCTCCCAACACAGCCACTGTGCCCCCAGCCCAGCCCCCCTACAATCTCTCTCGGCCTGCTTTCTCCCGAGGGTAGGAAGCCTTAACTTCTTAACTGAAGAATTCAGAGCAGGAAGGCTCCTTGGAGGTCATCAATCCTGCCGTTCACTGTCCTGTCCCATTAAGAGAACCTGGCTGGAGACCCCGAGAAGCACCGTTTGGCTCTGCACTTACCGCTCAAGAAACAGGACAGCCACCCGAGGAGTGATGGGCCGAAAGCACAGGTCTGGAGAGCAACAGGGACTCAACCTGACCCAGCCCTCCAGTCTCCCAGCTCTGGTGCTCGCAACACTGAGTGGGCTGCCTTCCTGACCCACCTGTCCCAGTCCCCACTGCAAAAACTGGTCAGAGCCATCACGATGGAACTGAGATAAACCCTTTTATTTATTTATGCTTCTCCATTTTGTTTAAAACAACAAGAACAACCACCTTAATATAACTGACAGCCCTTCCCCCTCACCCTTCCTTGGGCTGAGGAGTGGTTAATGGGGAAATGGCCCCCAGGGATGGGGCTGACCATAAGAGCCCCTTGGGGAGGTAATGGAGCCTGAATCCCCTGCCCAGGGGACGGGGCACCTGTAGTGTATGAACTGGGGAGTTAGCAGGGCTCTTGAACCTTTTTGTACCAACATGTATGCCCTTAGCCGTCAAGGGTCACGAAGCATGTGGGGAGGGGATTCCCACTGCTCCTCTATGTCCCTGCCCAGCCCCAATCCCACGAACTGAGGGCTGGGGAGCAAGAAGAGTGGAGAAAGGGTGGGGTAGGGTATCTCACACGAAGGAGTACTGGTTATTTATGGCTCTGGGATGGCCCCCTTCTTCTCCATCGCCCCCTAGTGGTAACTGCTGGAGCTGCAGCATCAGGGTTACCCCGGGGGCCCCACCAGATCCAGCGCCTCCCTGGGCCTCCGTGCCTGGTGCTATGGCCTCTTCCATTTCAACCACGGGGACCAGCTCAACCACGGGGACCAGCTCTTCCTGGACCCCTCCACTGCCCGCTTTCTCTTTCTCTTGCCTCTCTTTGGCTGCTGCGGCTGTTGCTGCCGCCACTTCTGGCGCCCCCGACGCCTCTTCTGCCCCAGGATGTGGGGGATCTGTCCATGAAGGGGGTTCAGGGGGCTGGGGTGGGTCATGGGAGGTGCTCGGTTCTGGATAGGAATGGTAAGAAGACAGACTGATTGTGGAGGGAGGCGAGCTCTTGTAGCAGCCCCCCCTTCACTCATCCCCCCAGGAGCCATGTGCTGTCTCCCCCGTATCCCATCTCCTGAGCAACCCCCATCCATGGAAGATGGATCATGGGCGGCGGTGAGAGGAGGACCACACTTACACACAGTCACTCGCTCCGAAGGGCATGAGGGTGGAGGAGGCATCGGGGTAGCATCGATCTCCCTCGCACACCCCTGCATGGCTCCCGGCCTGCTCCCGGCCTGGGGGGGGGGGAGGGGCAACGTGGGGACAGATGGGACGTTGGGGTGGGGAAAAGGGAGAGATCAGACAGGGACATCAGACATCAAGGGAGGAGGGAGGGGGATCAGACCGAGCACCCCCAAGAAGGGCAGGCCCAAGGCAAGGTTGTGATGAAAGGCAAAGACAAGGCCAGGGAGGATGGATCTAGGAGACAGACAAACGATGGAACAGACGGTCCGATGGAATGGGAATGCGCCAACCCAGCTCTCCACTTCCTCCCGGCTCCAGCACGGAGCGCCCTGCCTTCCTACATCCCCGTGTACTCCTTTCCCCAAGAAACCCAGCACACAGGAAGCTTCTCTACCCCTCTCTCCCTGACAAAGCCTCTCCTCCTCAAGCCCCCCGCCCCGTCTTTCTGGCACACACACCTCCTCACTTCTTGGGTGCACGGGCACCTCCTCCCCTGCAGACCTGCTCTGCTCACCCTGCTGTCGCTGGGAGGACACGACATAGCTGACAAGGACAACGTCACTGGAGCCTCCGGACTCCAGAGGGATGGGGTGCATCCGGAAATGCTCGAGCATATCAAAAATGGACTGGAACCACAGGTGCTGAACCCGGCACTGACCTTCCTCATTCAGCGAGAGACGCAGGTGCTGAGGGCAGGATGAGTGGGGTAAAGCAGGAGCCCGAACCCCGCCAGTCACAGAACCCTTCTCCCCTGATGGCAGCGCTCCCCACTCTACCCGCAGGCCCACTGCCTACAGCGGAGCCTTCTCCTCACTCACCTTGGCCTTGCCCTGGAAGTTGAAAGTGAGGACATATTCACCCCGTCTCGTTTCACTCTGACGTACCAGGAAAACGCCATGGGAGCCGGTACCTCCAGCCAGCACTAACTGGGCGGCCTTGAGTCGAGAGAGCATCCCGTGGAACCAAGGATACCCTGAGAGGGGCTGATCCCCCTCACCTCCCTCTGGCTCTCCCTGGAACAGTAACGACCCTTCAGGAAAGAGAGAGGGAAGGAGACTGAGGTGTCAGGGAAGCCTCCCTCATCCTGGGAAATGACAAGCCTTGCTTTCCCCTCATATGTCACTCCCCATCTGTTCCCCCACCAGCCCCCCAGGTCAGATCCCTCAGGATCCCAAGACAAGAGTTTCAGGCAGGTGGTCAACCAGGCTTGGAGGCAGACACACACTCACACCTCTGGTACCTGTGGCTGTTTCCGGAGTGTCCAGGGGTGGGTAGGGGGCCGAGAGGGGATGAACTGTCCCTGCCGGGGGTCCCTCTTCAATGGGGATACGGGGGGGCAACTCTGGGGGAAGCAGTTCCATTGAGTCAAAATGGGAGGCGGCAATGGAGGCGGAACTGGGGGAGATGGACGCCGAGGGGCGGTCTGAGAGGCCCCCATATGCCCCTGGGAAAAAAAAAAAAAGAGGAGGGCAAAATTGAGCTCGAGAAGCTACTCTTTGGGAGGATTGGTCTGCTTGGCCCACTTCCCCACCAGCCAGGTTACCCTGGGTACACTGGTGGTCAGCTGGCTGAAATGCTGAATCTTTCTTCAGGCACTGAGCCCTGATTGTTATCAATGACTCCTAACTTATGCTTCACGCATTGCTGAAGGACTGCAGTTATTCCAACAAGGTCCTAGAATCCTAATGTGCCTACATCTCTTCTGAATCAACAGCTGAAATTACAGCTATAGTTGCAGAGGTGGGGATGGGGGTGGGTAGAATCCCTCAAATATTTTCACATTAAAAAGGGGTCCTCTTTTTGCCTGCAGGACAAAACCCCCAACTCTGAGAGGCATCAAAGATTCTCCTTCTGTGAATCCTCCCAACCTAACCAACCTGATCTTCAGATTAACTTGTATTCTTGTGTCCTCCGCTTTAACCCAATTATCCCGTCTAATTTTTCCAGCTCTCCGGGGCTCTCCCCATCTCAGGTCTCTGCTCTCCTAGCTTCTCCAAGCCACGTTCCTTTCTCACCTCGCCTGTGTAGAATTCCCCATCTATCCCACCTCCCATGATTCTCTTCCTCCTCTGAGCTCCCGAGGCTTCCTGCTGGTGCCGCTCAAAGGACACTAAGCACAGGGTCTCCATTTGGGAGTCCTGCTTTTTAGAGGGAGTGATGTCTTGCCAACTCCGCTAGACTGTGAGCCCACAGGGCAGCTCTGAGCTCCTCATCCTGCCCCAGAGCCTAACAGAGGGTCGAGGATGTACTGGGGCGCTCCTCAATGTCTGCTGAGCGGCAGGCGTGAGCCTACAGGCACGTCGTACATAATCAGTGCTCCAAGGATGGGAATATGCGGAGTGCAGAGTGCCATGGTTCAGGCAACAAGCTGGCATAGCCGCTGTCTTTGTCAGTGACTCTCAGATGCCCTCAGAAATGCCATTTCTCCTCTCTGCTCTTAGCTGCCTGAGAAACGAGGAGATTGGAATGGACGACCTGTAAGGTCCGTTCTGGCTCTTAAGAGTCTTTAATTCATTTGTTTACTCATTGCATACAGCCTGTGTGCTAGGACAGTGAAACTGAAGCTCGGAATGGAGGATCAGAAAAAAAGGGTGTAGTGGAGTCTAGAAAGGTGAGCTGGGGCCAGGTGGACACATCTTTGTGTGTTTATGTACGTGGGCAGCATACATGTGTGTTTAAAAGTAGGGAGTCAAAAGAAAATCTAGTACTGTCAACATGTGCACAGAGATGCAGAGTAGGAACAAAACAAAGATATGTACAAAGCGTTCTGGAAGCTCTGGAGAAGAGAACCATTACCTCTAGCCAGAGTGATGGCTGGCATAAGGCTTCCAGAAAAGGGGACAAGGCCGGGCATAGAAGGCTGGAGAGGAGCTGGCCTGGGGTTCGTGTGGGGCTGGTGATGGTGATGGTTCTAAACTGTAAACTGTGGTCAGGCACGTTCGGGGACAAAAGTCAGACATTTGGTCGTGGCAGCTGAGGAGCAGGCATGGGGTGCACAGCAGAGCCTGGAGAGAGGGGCTGGGCCTGATGGCCAGGGTTCTTGCATGGCGGGTCCCGAGGTTCACAGCTCTCTAAGGCTCCACCCTTACCCTGCGAAAGGCGGTCGCTGCTCTCGCTGGGCCCCAGCAGCAGCCCCTGGCTGGGCAGACTCTCCGAGTGATTCAGGCAGGGCAGCTCCAGGCTGTCCGTGTTCTCCCTTGTCAGGAATGAGGTCCCAGGGGCCAGGGGGAGGGTCATGGGGCGGGGACTGGTAGCAGGGCAGGGTCTGCAGAGACAGGGAAAACGGTGCTGGGAGGAAAGTCACCAGGCGAGAGGCAAAAGGCTGCTCACCACCCTCACCCCCTGGTCCCCTCAGTGACAGAAGACGGGCTCCTCACCCTGGGCTCAGGCATTCTTGGATGTCAGACACCCAGGCCTTCACGTGTAGAGCATCAGCTGTCTCCAGGATATACTCCGAGGGGCCTTCCACCTATGGGGACAAGAGGAGGCCCACAGGCCACTTCCAGGTCTCGAGGCCTTAATTCACCCCCAACAGGAACAAGCACATCCTCCCTCTCACCCCTCGTCCCAGAAAAGCTGCCGCCCCAGGGACACACGGTCAAGGTGCCTGGCATATGTGCCCCTCCTTGCATCAGTATCCCTTGCCTCAATGTGCTAAGAGTGCTCCAAGTGGACAGGGGAGCCCAGGGCTCCTACCTTAACCACAAACGTGTTCTCCCGGTCAGGCATCTCCAGGGCTGTGGTTGTCCGCACGTCGGTGATCGCAGAGCAGGGAATGCTAAGTCGAGGCCGAGACGCCTACGTCGGGAGAGAACAAGATCCAGACTTTTGGTGTGCAGAGACCAGCTTTCCTTTCCCTCGAGATTCATCTTTCCCTCCACACCCCAAGGGAGTTAGACAAATAACACTACTTTCTCTGTCCTGCCCACACTAGGAACCCAGAGTCAGGAGCTAGCTTTAAAAATCCAAGTAAGCAAAGCTAGGCATGTGGGCCACGTCCCCAGCGCTCAATCCCTCACTCCCGGTCACCCACCCTCCTCCTCTGGCCCTCACCTTGGGTGGTACAAAGAACTCCAGACGGCTTCCTCCTCCTCCTTCTCCTTCACTTCGAAGCAGCAAGCGACACTTCTGCCACTGAGGTTGCCCTCCTCCCCCTGAGGTAGGCCCCGCTGCCCCTCCTCCCCGGCCCACTCCAGCTGGGTCAGGGGCTGCCTCTTCAGCCCCCATGAAACTCAGCAGCTCTTCCCTCTGCACCACGCCTCCTCCATCCTTCAAGGTCCCCCCTCCCCGACTGAGTCTCAGCCTCTCAAAACGGTGAGTCCATCTGTCCCCAGGGGATGTTCCATCGCTAACCAGTCCCCTACCAACGGTCCCAGCCCCGCCAGAGGAGTTGGAATTGCTGTTTCCACCTAATACTGGGGGGCCCGATGAGGTCTCTAGGGGCCCCGCTGGGGAGGGAGGGTCACCAGTCCCCCGCCACTGCAGGATGCCGCGGACTGAACCACGGACCGAGCGACCCACTGAGCGGAGGGAGAAGCGTTTCTTTAGCTTCGGCTTCGAGGAGGTTGTAGAAGAGGAAGAGACTGAGGAAGGGAGGGGGCCGGCCAGGTCCTCAGATGATCGAGAAGGGCCCAGCACAGCCAGGGGCCCGCCCACCCTGCAGCTCTCAAGGGACAGGTCCTGTGGCGGGATCTCCACACCAGGACTCAGAGGAGCCAGGATGGGTGGCGAGAGGGAGCCGGAGGCCCGGGCCACCTCGGCTTCAAAGTGCTGCAGGAAGAGCTCAGCAAAACGGCGGGAGAAGGCAGCCTCGGCCCCAGGCCCTGCGTATTGGGGGTGGGAGGCCAGGTAGAAGCGAAAACGGCGGGCAAAATCCAGGGCAGCCGCCCGGGCGTGGGACTCGCAGAACTCCCGCCAACTCGGGGGAGGGGGTGGGGGCAAGGGGGGAGGGGAGGGCGAGGTCCCATCCTCCGGGGAAGGGGCACCATTCATGATGGCCCCCAGGAGGTGGAGAGGGGGAGCCTGTGGGGAGGGGCAGCAAAGAGGGAAGCAGCCAGAAGACACAGGGTGAGCGGCAGCAGCTGCAGAAGGAAGAGGCACATACATCGAGTCACTGCTGAGGTGGGACCGGGGCCAGAGCCCCACCCCGAGCCAGGCTCCCTCCTCTGGTCTAGACTCCTCAAGAGAGCAACGGGGCTGAACACCACGCTGCCACCCTTCCCTTCCCCAGATCCTCGTGCCCCGCCACTCCCAGGTCTAGCCTGCACCCACTCTGCTGCCTCCCCAGTCCACTCTCCCTGGCTTCAGCTCCAGGTGTGGTGGACGGCTGTGCAGCACCTTCCTCTAAAAGGTACTCGTCCACGTCACCTCCCTTCTCTAAAACCATCCTTCAATATTTATTACGTGCCTCCCACGTGCCGTTCTTACCTTTCCCTGCGAGAGGTTTCAACAACCTCTGTAATAGATGAGGAACCCGAAGCTCAGAAAAAGTTTCAGAACTCCAAGTCTACTGTTCTTCCCACCGCACAGTCCTGACTGCACCAGCCTCAGTCACCGCCCCTCACTGCCCCAGCTCTCAGGGGAGCTAGGCCTGCAGAGCTTAGAGACCCTGCCTCATGCACCCCCGAGGTCCATCTCTGAGGAGGGAGGCTGCTCATTAAGGAGGATGGATGGATGGATGACCGATTCAAACAACTGTCTTGAAAGCCGACCCCGGGGCCCAGCACCCAAGCACTGCTGGCAAGGAGGCTTGGAATGCCCAGAGCCCACTTCTTTGGTGCTCCTCCGGACGGGGGCCCGGAGGCAGCAGCACCAGGTGAGGACAGACTGTGGGTTGGGTCCGGGCGAGCCTCTGCTGGCCCCAAAGTACATAAATCTAACAGGAAGCCGGGGCCTTGGATTTTTCACCTCCCTCTGCTCTCACAGGGGAGCGCGCCCTGAAGGCTGGTTAGCCTGGTGGTTAAGGCCACAGGTTCTGGAGTTAGGCTTAGGATGAAATTCCATCTCTGCCACCTATTAGCTGTGTGATCCCGAACAAATTGCATGTCCTCTCCGAGCTTCAGTTTTCGTATCTATAAAACAGAGCTAATGATCTCTCACCCCTAAAATTGTTGGGAGAATTAAACAGAACATGTCCCTGCTTGACACAAAGTAAGCACACAATAAATGACTTGCCGTTATTACTATCTTTATGGGTTCCAATTTTCTCAAAGAGAAATCAGCGAAAGGAAGAGCCTTCCCAACGTCTTACAACTAGCAAGTGGCAGAGCTGGGCATGGAATTTACAACCCATGGCTCTTCTGTTAGTGTTCCTCCCCCATATTATACTGGGAGATGACTGGCACCAAGAATGGGGTGAAAGCAGTTCAGGCAAATCTCCCCAAACCCCAGACTCCTGCTCAGACCCGCGGTCAGCGCCCCCTCCCCTTTCTCCTTGACCTAGACCCTACACACTCAGATGGCTCCAACCATAGGGACAATTCCAAACCAACGAGAAGACGCCAGGAGATGAAAGAGTCATGGAGCACGGGGGAACCGAGCCAAGAGGTGCAGACACAGCAGAGAGACCAATCTCCAAGCAGAGGCCACCTCAGCTCACACCGGCCGACCCAACCCTCTGCACCACAGGCAGACCCAGCCCCCTTCAGGCCCGCTGACCCTGCGGCTCCTGAGCTGGTGACTCAAATTTCTCTTCTGCCAAGTAGGACTCAGGCACCTTTTCCCAGTGCACCTGCCTCTCGGCTCAGTTCTGATATTTCCCGAAGGGCGGGTGGTGGAGCGTGCAGGCTCCGCTCCTGGCTCGGACCCTCCGGACCCGGTAGTCAACCCACTCCGACCCGACCCTCCTCCCTGGACACCCTCTACCCGCCCATTCCCCGGGGCCGCAGCCTCCAGGGAAGCAGCCCGCTCTGCTGCACTCTCCGGGGCCGGGCGCCCCTCCTGCCTCTAGCCCCCCACGCCCGCCCCCACCCAAGGCTCCTCGCAGGCGCCGGGTCGCGGAGAGGGAAGAGGGACTTGAAGAGGGGGGTTCCGGTTCCGGTCCCACCTGCATCTCGGTCCCCGCGGTTAGCTCCGGCGGCGGCGGCAGCTCCCGCTCCCTGCCCCACCCCCCGCCTCCGCGACTAGCTCCCAGCCCGGTTCTGCGCAGGCGCCGGGACCCCCTTTTTCCCGTCACCGAAGGAAGTGACCATAGAGAAGACCGAGGAGAAGGAAGGGCACGTTCACACTCACTTCCGCCATCCTCCCATTCCGTGCCACCCTTCCAGAGTTGAGAAGGTGGGAGTCTCGGAGTGCTCAGTGACTTCTCCAGTTGCGCCTAAAAGGGACCGCAGAAGCAGCCATAGGACGGGGTTGGGTCCCACCAGAGCGTCCTCCCAGAGGAAAGTCGGGACAGTAGGGAGCAGTCAACCATAGAGAAGGCACCTTAGGGGAATAGAATCCCGAGGCCCTGATGAAGGCTAGAGGAGCCACCGGTACCGGAAACCAGCGAGTTGAGAAGGCTTTTTGAAGGGCCTGCTGTAGCCTAGAGCGCCCAGCCGGGCTGCAGACGGGTTCGAGGACACCGCCCCCAAAGAGCTGGGGGAGGGAAGATGCGGGTGACCTTGATGAGGCCCTGCGAGGAGGCGGAGCCTGAACTTACGACCTTGGCTTCTCTGAGGAAAGTACTGGAGGTTCTAGGAGGTTCCAGCTCTGAACTGGGAAATAAAGGTTGTGGGGGCAGGAATAATGAGGTCAGTTTGGGGCATGTCTGTGGGACGTCAGGAGGCAGGTGGACATACAGTCTGGAGCTGAGGAGAGACATCAAGGCCAGATACAGAAATTGAGACTCATTAAGGTGTAGTAGAGGGCAGTCGAAATCATGAGCACGATGAGATCCTAATCGATCAGGTCTCTCATTGACCCAGCTCCAACTGGCCTAAGCAATAAGGGAGTCTTTTGGCTCAAGCCATTGAAAAGAATGGATCAAGCTTCTTCAGGAACAGCTAAATAAAAGGGCCAAAAGATATTGGGAACCTGTGCTTCACCTCTAGGCTGAGCTCTCCCCATGCCTCTCTTAGTGGCAAAATGGATTTCCATAGCTCCAAACTTAAGTCCCAGTAGCTTAGCAACTCTCGTAGGAGCATGTCTTTTTCTCTGAGATTTGCAGTAAAATTTCCAGAACTGACTTTAGCTGATTGGCTTGGATCATGTGCTTATCCTGAAACCCAAAGGCCTCGTGATCCACGAGATTGGAGATGGATAAATGCCCTGACTCACACAAGGATGTTTGAGGCTGAGGCTACTGGATGGAGTTGGAAAAAATCATTGTGGAAGGGCAAGTTCTGGCCTAACCAGCCTTTGTCCCCATCTCTACCCCAGATCTAACCAAATTAACATCAGCTCCCAGATGGCCTTTGTTAAGGTCTTCATCACCGTCTTTGTCAATTCCATCTTCCAGTTCAGAAAAATATGTCAATGGAAAGGCCTCTAGTTCCGTGATCACCCCCCACTCCTCCCTGATACTCTTACATACCCTTTCTCTGTAGTTGGCCCATCCTTGTCCAGGAGAGAGAAAAGGTGAGGAATACAGAAAGGTAAGGGGCTGGTGATGATGGGTTTGGTTTGGAAATGTGTCTAAGCTGTCCAATAAAACTTTCTGCAATGACTGAAATGTTCTGTATTAGTACTGCCTAGTTTGGTAGGCACTAGCCACATGTAGCTTTTAAGCACTTGAAATGTGGCTAATGTGACTAAGGAACTGAAGTTTTCTTTTCTTTTTCTTTTTTTTTTTTGTGCCATGCTGCACGGCTTGCAGGATCTTAGCTCCCTGACCAGGGATTGAACCTGGGCCATGGCAGTGAAAGCGTCAACTCCTAGCCACTGGACCGCCAGGGAATTCCCGGAACCGAAGTTTTCATTTTAATTAATTAAAATAGCCACATGTGCCTAATGACTACTGTATTGGTGTAAGAGGTGCCTGTAGGCAACTAGGTGGAGCTGTCCAGCAGAGATGGCTCTACAGCCTCAGCTGCACAAGGTAGTGTGGTCGTGATCAGACATGAGGAGTGGTTAAAGCCATGGACACGAATGAGATCATCCCAGTAATATATGTAGAGAGAAGAGAGCCTGAAATCTAATTCTGGGGGGAAAGCCACATGTAACAGGCAGGCAAAGAAAGAGAAGTACAAAGTGCTGAGATGTTGTCTTGGGTAAGATTTTCCAGAAGCATACTCTGCGATGAGAATTTTTGTGCAAGTGATTTATTTAAAAAGTGCTACCAGGAGAAACTAGTAAAGGAGTGGGAGAAGCAGGAGAGGAAACCAAGCAAACATGTGATCTCAGGAAGAGAGTAGTTCAGCTTGATTCCTCCCTCAAGGGAGCCCTGGATGTAAGTTGTCCCTCAGATTTATCCAGAAACAAGGGAGCTGGGCCTTTCATATACCAACATCCCTCAGCTGTAGACTAGGGCTTCCCCTGGGAGATGTCAATTCTCAGGCACTTCGTCAAAGCAAAGACTCCAGTAGCCTGAGGACAGTACTCAAAAAAAAAAAAAAATCTGGAAGGTCTAATTATTTGGAAGAAAAACCACACACCAAAGACCAGGGGGTGTGGGAATACAGTGTGTGTGTGTGTGTGTGTGTGTGTGTGTGTGTGTGGTGTGTGTGTGTGTGTGTGTGTGGTGTGTGGGGGGATTGGGCAAACACTTCACACACAAATGACAAAAGAGGGATCCATGGTACTGGGCACTGTCATTGTCTCCTATAGAATACACTGACTTAGATTGCTTGGTCACTTTGTTGAGAGTATCTTTAGGGAAGTGAAAAGGAAGCAGAAGCCAATGGTAGTGGACTGAGGAATGAATGGAAGGTGAACACGTGGGAGGAGGAATGCTTAGAGCTGCCCTACAATTTGGCCAAAAAGGGAAGGAGAGAGATACGGAGGGCTGCAATTTTAGAGGGTGGAAAGGTTTGCTTGTTTGTTTCAATCCTGAGGGAAACCTGATTATGTCTGAAGTCCTAGGGGAAAGGAGCCAGTAGAAAGGATGGTAATTGAAGGAGTGAAGTTTGGGGAAGGTGGGAAGGATGGATCCAGGGCCCAGGTTAAGCCAAGGTATTAATATGAAAGGGAAAACACTTCTTCCTCCTTACGAACAGGGGATGTAATACTCAGGATTCTTTCAGTTACAAGTAATAGGAACACCCCCCCACCCCGTTTAAGTAGTTTAAACATGAAAAGAGGGGGAGTTTATTGGTTTACAGAATTTAAAAACCAGAGGTAGAATGATGTTAGGCATGGCTGGAGCCAGCCACAGGCTCAAACGATGTCCATCTGAACTTGCTCTCTGTCTCTTAGCTCTGCTTTCCTCTGGACTGTCTTCCTCCTCAGGCAGGTTTTCCCCTCATAGATAGCAAGATGGCCACCAGAATTCCAAGCTTACACTCTACCAGCTTCATAATCCTAGCAGAAGAAGATCATAGCTTTCCCAGTAATTCCAGCGAGTGCAATAGGGTTGTGTCTCATCATCTCAGCTTAGGTCACCCAATGCCTATCTATCGTATAATAAAGAATTTGTCTGGTCTTTGTCCCATGTTCCTGGCACAGAGCTTTTAAAATACTTGGAATTTCCTCAGTGACAGATGTGCCTGTTATTCGTGAGCCCCTCAGGTCACACCCGAGTTTCTGCTGACAAGCTGACTAATGGCAAGCCCCTCATAGCTTCAGGATGGGGTCACCAGAAACACCAACTTTGTGATTAGACGGTTGGGATTTTGAGCCAGTTTGACCTCCAGGGAGGGGAGGGGACTTGGAGATTGAGTTCAGTCACATGACAGTGATTTAATCAATCATGCCTAAGTAATGAAACCCCTAATAAAAACTTTGGACACTGAAGCTCAGTGGGGCTTCCTGGTGGGTGAATACACTGACGTGTCGGGGGGGTGGGGGTGATGTGCCCAGATTCTATGTCTCTGTGGACCCTCCTGGACCTCTCCCTACGTAGCTCTTCATTTAGCTGTTCCTGACTTGTATCCTTTATTATAAAATGTAATCATAATTGTAATCGTAAGTATAGTGCCTTCCTGCATTCTGTGAGTTGTTCTAGTAAATTATCAAACCTGACGGGGGTCATGGGAAACTCCCAGATCCGTAGGCAGTTGACCAGAAGTAGAGACGGCTGGGGGACCCCACTTGCAGGTGGCATCTGAAGTGGGTGCGGTCTTGTGAAGGAGTGAGCCCTTAACTTGCAGGGCCTGTGCTAACTCTGGGCAGTCAGTGCCAGAACTGCACTTCAGTACACCAGTGAGGGTTGAAACAATACTAACGCTGAACAGACACTTGTGACTATGAGAAATAGATTATGCTGACTGGTAAACACTGGATCACGGACCTATCACCTGAGGTTGGGATGGGCTCAGCTCCAATCAAACTCCATGGACTGAGCATGGCAGAGGCTGGCTCTTCAAAGGAAAACTGGAGTCTCTGACTGAAGGGGAAGTGGTTGCTTGTGGGCTTCTTCTGGAGGTCATCTTGACCCTCCCCCACCCCAAGAGATGGAAATTTCTCTTATTTTGTCCTATTTTCTGGGATGTCAAATTCAACCTTGGTGCTTTGACCAGAACCTCCTACCCTCCAAGCAAATCATGCTTTGCTCAATCAGGACATTCTGACAGCTGAAGAACTCCACCTTTACTCAGGTTCTGCCTCTGCTACTGCACGCACCATTTCCCCTAATTCTGCCAATCTTCCTCCCTCTGGTTTCAGGCTTCAAAGTGTAGCCTCCTCTAGGAAGCCATGCATGACTAACACACCTAGGTTGCCACTCAAGTGCCTTTTACTTAGGAGTTTTTGTGTGACATTCACAAAGTGTTTCCAACTGGAATGTCTCCAGTCACATCTGAGTGACATGAGTGTGATAAGCGTTCTGCGTTTGGAAGGGCATCCAGGGCCAGTATGGGAGGGCTAGGACTGGATGCAGAGAGGAGACGGGGGCAGTGGTCCAGGAGAGGGCTGAGGCTGACCTGGCCAAGGCAGTGCAGTGCGGTTAGTTCCAAGGAGAACGTCCAGAAAGATTTCTGAGGAGACACTGCCAGGCTGGCTGGTGGGGAAGAGTGAAGGATGCCCTTGAGCTTCCAATAAGTCTGTTGAGTGACACCAACAACAAGGCTCTGGGTCCTAGTCCCCAATTTGCCACTAAATTGTGGGTCACCCCAGAACCTATTTCAATTATAGCAGACCCCATCTCCTTTTAGAAGTTAGAGCTACAAAAGGTCTTAGAGATCATCAGGTTTAACCTCTTCACTCATCCCCACTTTACAGATAATAAAGCAGAAGCCCCAGAAGTTCCAGTGACTCACCTTTATTTTTTAAATGAACGTGAATACAGAATTTGCCTTCCATCGAAGACATCGAGAAACTTAAGCCCAACACAGTGCTTAAGTGAACGCTCAACTGAAATTATTCAACAAATTCTTCTTTCAACAAATACTTCTTCACCTAAGCATTAGGCACTGTTCCTAGAGTGAAAAATAAGTTCTTACTGTCAGGAGCTGATGAGACAGAAAAAAAAGAAAATCAAAAAACCAAACCCCCAAAACAAGCAAACTACTGAGATAATTTTGGATATTTAGATGCTATGAAGAAAATCAAAGAGGACCATTGATAAGAGAGTGACAGAAGAAGTGACATCTGAGGTGGGAAGATGAGAAGGAACAAGCTGTGGGGAAATCTCCAGGGAAGAGCATTCCAGGGAGAGGGAAGAACATTTGCAAAGACCCTGAGGTAGAAGCAATGGTGGGTGTTTGTGGAACAGAAGGATGGCCAGTGTGGCTGGGAGAGAGTGAGAGGAAAATAGTACTGAGATGGGGGTCAAAGAGGTGGGCAGAAGCCAGATCATGCATCTTGTGGGCCACAGGGAGGACTCTGGGTTTTTTTTTTTAGTAGGTTTATTGAGATATAATTCACCTGCCATACAGTTCAGCCATTTTAAAGCAGGAGTTTGGATTTTATTCTAAGTGTAATAAGGAGTCACTGAGGGAGGATTCATTTCTGAATCACATTTAAAGATTGATCTGGCTGCTGTGTGGAGGATGGATTTGACAGGTATTGAGAATAAGGACAGAAGCTGGGAAACCCACTGGAGAGGTCATGAGGTAACCTAGGGGAGAGGTGATCCCGGTTTGAACCACAGTATTGACAGTGGAGATAGAAGTGGCCACACTGAGCCTTATTTTGGAGACAGAACAAGTGGGACTGGGTAACGGATAGATGTCAGATAAGGGGAAAGGAGAAAGGTGGTGTCATTTATTCGGATGTGTAGGGAGACTGTGGGAGAATACAGAGAGCCCGGTTTTGGATATGTTAGGTTCATAGCATCACAGTGGTAGCACCCTTCGGTTTGGAAGGCTCATTAATATAGTTCAAGTGTAAACATGCACAGAGGCCTACTGTGGCCAGGCACAGAGTATACGGAGATAAAGGAAGCCCAGTCCTTGCCCTACTCAAGTCACTCAGTCTCAGACAAGTGAAACCAAGAAATATGTCTCAGGGTACCAAGTGCTGTAAGGCAGACTTATCTGTTAGGGTGTATCTGGCTGCAAGTAAGAGACAACTCTGACACAGTCTGGCTTAAACAATAAAGACATTTGTTATCTCACACCATGAGGAGTCCAGACTTCTAAGATCCTCTTCGCTTTGCCCTCTTCTGGATTTTGGCTTCATCATGGACTGGGAGCACGATGGGCACAGTAGTTCCAGGCTTCCCATCCAGACCCAACAACTTCCAGAATCTGAAGGATGTCCATCTCACCAGTGTCTCCTTCTTAAAAGTGAGGGATCCTCTCCTAGAAGCCCTCCCCAAGGTAGATACCCTCTTACCAATCACTAGCCCCAAAGGAATCACACACGTAACCCTAAACAAACCCCCTGGCAAGGAGAATAAGACCAGCAGAAGTGGGCTAGCCCTGTCAGGATTTATTCCTGGAACTGGGGAAAGGGCCACCTGAACAAAATCAGGGTCCTGACTGCAGGAAGATGGAAAAAATAGTTGTTAAGCAGGAGCTCAAAGTGTCTGTCATAGAGCAGAATGAATGCACTGCTGGGGAGACCAAGAAGGTCATTTGATTTCAAGAGCATCTTTTTTAAAGAGTTCAAGATTCTGCACAAAAAACTTCTTTAACTGTAATCACATAAAAGAAATGTTTGCAAGAAAAATCTCTCCTTCTCCAAGCAAATTACAGCCTCCTAAAATCAGAATTGTTTTCCACTTTGTCCCCACTCCCACCTTGTACACTTGCTATTTTTTTTTTTTATAGGGGCCAAACTTCTTTCATTTAACACTGCTCACAGGCATTTTCACAGGTGGCTGGCTCTTGTCTCTGCAACCCTGAGCCCAACATTTCATCTAGTGGCTAGGCCAAAATTTATGCTACTGTATCCACGTACTGGGTATTTGTATTCATTCTGCTCTTTCACTGTGGTATTGGTCATAAGCATGGCTGGACATCTGGAGAAATTCCCTGCTATCAGTCTTGTTCTTACAACAAAGTTAGAAAAATACATCCCTCAGCCTCCTCTGATACAAGAACACTGAAATATGATGATCTAAACTTCTCCAGACACATCCACGTGAGCCTTTGAATTTGCCTGGCTTTGGGGGGAGGAGAGAAGGTCACTTTCTTTCTTTTTTTTTTTGCGGTACGGGGGCCTCTCACTGTCGTGGCCTCTCCCGTTGCGGAGCACAGGCTCCGGACGTGCAGGCTCAGCGGCCATGGCTCACGGGCCCAGCCGCTCCGCGGCATGTGGGATCCTCCCGGACCGGGGCACGAACCCATGTCCCCTGCATGAGCAGGCAGACTCTCAACCACTGTGCCACCAGGGAAGCCCAGAGAGAAGGTCACTTTCTTGATGCAAAAGCGGCTTCAGTGCCATAAGCAGTCACTGTTACAGGTAAGTCTAAGTTCTGGCATTTAGTGTTTGGTGGCAGTGGCAGTAGCAGCGGTTTTCTTATCAGATCAGTTCTATGGCTTAGGAGCCATTTCTGCAGCCTGCCCCACAAGTCTATAAGCTGCCTACCACTTTTTTTTGTTATTTATTGATTTGTTTATTTGGCTGCATCGGCCTTTAGTTGCAGCATGAGGGATCTTTTGTTGTGGCAAGTGGGCTCTTCACTGCGGCACACGGGCTTCTCTCTAGTTGTGGTGCGTGGGCTCAGTAGTTGTGGCACGCGGGCTTAGTTGCCCTGTAGCATGTGTGATATTAGTTCCCTCACAAGGGATCAAACCTGCGTCCCCTGCACTGGAAGGCAGATTCTTAACCACTGGACCACCAGGGAAGTCCCAAGCTGCCTACCACTTTTAAACAAATCCCTTTCTTCTCAAACCAGCCCCTGTAAATTCTGTTATCTGTAAATCAAGACTCCTGACTATTACAGAGGATGCTACACTCAATAGCTCTACAAGAAATTCTCTCCCTTTGGACTCTTTTCCGGGCACTGTGTTTTGCAAATTTCAATCATTCATGTTCACCTCTCCCCAAATTTGCCATATATTCATACCACCCATTTTACCTACCAAGTATTGTTTTTCAAATTGATTCATTTTTTCAACTCAATATTTACAATGCCAGTCTTTCTGTCAAACTAATACACATTAAAATAAATACAGCACCACTAAAATAGTAAGCATCAGTTCAAGTACCAACCCCCAAAATCTCACATCCTGGTGGCAGACAATAGTGTCTTAGGAAATTCCCAGGAGTGACTGAGGTACAGGCTGGGGACAAAGAGAACCCTTTTATACTGTACCAACCCTTCGTAAGCAGAGCTGATGGGTTTGGAGGGCCAGGAGGACAGAATTCTTAGCAAGTTTCTCATTGTAAAATGACAGTTAAATTATAGTACAGTGCAGTGGCTAAGTGCACACTCTTTTGGAGGTTAGCTGTGTTGGGCTCCTTGGTCACCCTATGTTCAGTTTTCTCATTGTTAAAATGAGGTAAATAATGGCTCCTATTACACACGATAACACTGGGAGCATTGAATGTGAACCAATATGAAGCATTTCCACAACGTCTGTTCCATAAAAGTCTCTAATTCTGAGTTTCCCAAACTCCTCTGAGCTTAACAAGGGTGTTTGTGTGTGTTAAAAATATAGTTTCCTTGCCTATGCCCAGACACTACTGAATCATAATCTCCAAGGGAGGAATTAAGGAATCTATTTGAAACAGACACCGTCAATTGAGTCTTAGGCTCTGATGCGTTTCGGAAACATCAATCAAGGTTAAGCAGCTGCTATTATCATCCCAGGGTCATGAGATGATGGATGTGAAAGTTAAAGGTCATCCTTGCACTCATTCATTCAGTCAACAGACATTTATTGAGTACTCACTGAGTGCCCCGCCCTGTGGTAGGAGCCAGGGACACAGCGGGAACAAGAAAGACTCAGGCTGCCCTTAAAGGCACTAGAAGTTTGTCTCTCACCTGGTCATCTATAAAATCGGGTGGGTGGTAAGACGATCGAGGGAATTACTCTCTGGGCTGCTGAGGGTCCACAAGGGTGGACGGCAAACTTTGTCGCCTCAGGCTGTGAGCCAGGAGCGAGGGTATTTGAGGGTCAAAGACTGTGGGACCTGGAGGCTTCTGGAGCCCTTTTCTGTCTCTTGCCCAGCTCATTTCCTCTCAGAGCCAGATGTCAGCATCTCCTTATGAAGTAGATACTACTATTCCCATTTTACAGATAAGAAAACAAAGGCTTAGCGGAGAGATGGGTCATACTAGAGCCCCACCTCCGAAAGATTCCCAGGACGGTCTTCCTCAGCCAGGCCGCAGGGCCTGGTCCTACCTCCAGCTGCGACACACGGCCGCCAGATCTGTCGCCAAACCCGCGCAGTGGGTCACACTCCACGGGGTTCGGGGCCAGGACACTCCAGAGTCATCCACGCCGGGACAACCGCTTCTGCCTCAAGGAGGACGGGACCGTGCCTCCAGACCTGGCCTCGCCCTCCCACGCTAAGTGCCAGCACAGCTCGCCGCCCTGGGAACTACAACGCCCATGAGCCTCCGGGGCGCAGGTGCGCTGTGGGACGCTCCACATCGCCCCCCGGTGCCACCAGAGAGAACTGCGTGGGCCCTGAGCCCGCGAGGCCCGAGGGCGCCTTGGAAACCTTCTCTACCCTCACCCAGCCGAGAGCCATCAGCACCTTCCTGGACGTCTTACGTCCCGCGCCCGGAAGTTGACGGGGCCATAGAGATTGGGGGCTAGAAACTCCCAGACTTGCCCTCTCGGCCCTCACTTCCGCCGGAAGCGACTTCCATCCACAGTTGTCCTTTGCTTACCGCACGCGCCGCCGCCAGTGCCCGGTACACACTAGTCCGGGCATCAGTACGACCACAATGGCGGCCTCGACGGTGCTGCGCGCGACGCCCCTCTTCAGCGGTGAGGGGGCGGGGGGGGCGATTGCGGCCCGGGTTCACGTGGGTTCTTCGGGAGCGGCCGGGCTCAGACCAGCGCCCTGACTCCAAGCCTCTGCCCCGGCAGGTCTCGGCGCCGGCCCGATCCCACTGCTGAAGGGCCTTTTGCGGCCGCTGAAGGGCCCGGCATTGCCCCTCTTGTGCCGCGGCCTGGCTGTGGAGGCCAAGAAGATCTATGTGCGCGACAAGCCCCATGTAAACGTGGGTACCATTGGCCATGTAGACCACGGCAAGACCACACTGACCGCGGCCATCACGAAAAGTAAGCAGGGTTGGGGTGGAGGCTTCCGGCAGCGCCCGCTCTGCTGGCGGGACCTGGAGCCAGGGAGGTGGGACCCGCGGAGAGGCTGCTAGAGGTGTTTAGTGTGACCCCAGGCGCCGGAACTCGGGCGGACAGTAGGTTGCAGCATGCAGGAAACAGATTTCCCGTAGACATGAAGAAGTTTGTGATGCATAAATTGGGGGACCCCGAATGGCCTACCTCCAGCCCTGGGGACTGCCGTGTAAGCAGAGGTGTTACCCTAGAGAAGTCACAGGGATGGCCCTTGAGGCCCTATAACCTTTCTTTCTGACCTGAAGTTACCTCTGCTCCAGGAGTTGAAGGAGGGCGTCTCGGAAGCCTGCTTCTCCCAGACTGTCCTTTGTATAGGTAGGAGGGGCCCAGGGGTGTGGCCTGAGCCCCTCCTCTACCTGTGGAACTTTAGCTGAAATGTGTGTTCCCTCCCTTCCATTAGTTTTAGCCGAGGGAGGTGGGGCCAAATTTAAGAAATACGAGGAGATTGACAACGCCCCGGAGGAGCGAGCCCGAGGTATCACAATCAATGCCGCCCATGTGGAGTACAGCACCGCTGCGCGCCACTACGCCCACACTGACTGTCCCGGTCATGCAGACTACGTTAAGGTGGGAGCTGCTGGGGACAGGGCCTGGAACTGCCCCCGCCTCGGGAAAAATGTTAGGCTTGTGGGGAGGAGGTTAAGATACTTGAGATGTATGGTTTTGAGATCATGGACCTGTGGGCCTGGCCAGTCACAGCAGGTGGTAAGGAGGTGGCTGGGGAGCTGAGGAGTTCACTGACCTACACTGAGTGTTTCCTCTCCTCTCCTCTCCCTAGAATATGATCACAGGCACAGCCCCCCTCGACGGCTGTATCCTGGTGGTGGCAGCCAACGATGGCCCCATGCCCCAGACCCGAGAACACTTATTACTGGCCAAACAGGTACCCAGAGCCTGGGTACGGGTGGAAGGAGGAAGGGGGGGCGGCGTTGGGCCACTCGGGACACCATCTCTATGTCTTTCCCCACCTACAGGTTGGCGTAGAGCATGTGGTGGTGTATGTGAACAAGGCGGATGCTGTGCAGGACTCTGAGATGGTGGAGCTGGTGGAGCTGGAGATCAGGGAACTGCTCACTGAGTTGGGCTACAAAGGGGAGGAGACTCCGATCATCGTTGGCTCTGCCCTCTGTGCCCTTGAGGTGAGGGCGGGGTCGGGCAGGAGCTACTGCTGGCTGGGGATGGGGCTGGATGGGCGTCAGAGCTCTGCTCTGAGTCTGGAGACTGGCTCTTGGCAAGTAAGAGGAGCAGAATGGAAGTTTCAGCGTCCTGTCACCTCCCGCTCATAGCAACGTGACCCTGAGCTAGGCCTGAAGTCTGTGCAGAAGCTGCTGGATGCTGTGGACACTCACATCACAGTGCCCACCCGGGACCTGGAGAAGCCTTTCCTGCTGCCTATAGAGTCAGTGTACTCTATCCCCGGTGAGGACCCTGCTCATTTGCACTCCCTTCCCCTCACAGAAGCTTCACCCGGGGTCCCTGATATCCTGTCCTGTTTCTCCCAGGCCGGGGCACGGTGGTGACAGGCACACTAGAGCGTGGCATTTTGAAGAGGGGAGATGAGTGTGAGTTCCTGGGACATAGCAAGAATATTCGCAGTGTGGTGACAGGTACAGAAGGAAGCCTTGGGACACAGGGGCTCCAGGATTACCCCTCCCCTCGCAGACCCCTTGTGCCTTCCCTCTGCCCCACACCCTCCTCCCTCCTAGGAATCGAGATGTTCCACAAGAGCCTGGAGAGGGCAGAGGCAGGCGACAACCTTGGGGCCCTGGTCCGCGGCTTGAAGCGGGAGGACCTGAGGCGTGGCCTGGTCATGGCCAAGCCAGGTTCCATCCAGCCCCACCAGAAGGTGGAGGCACAGGTGAGGGCTCCCTGCGATGGTGGGCAGGCACTGTGGAGAGGCTCGGTGCTTCCAGCCACGCCCAGCTCCACTGTCGTTCTCTCTCACAGGTGTACATTCTCAGTAAGGAGGAGGGTGGCCGCCACAAGCCCTTTGTATCCCACTTCATGCCTGTCATGTTCTCCCTGACTTGGGACATGGCCTGTCGGGTTGTCCTGCCTCCAGGGAAGGTACGATGTATATGACGGCGTGGGGGACTTTTCCCTCCTAAAGAGAAGCTGGCTGATGATGCAGGTGGAACTGGTGACGGAAGGGCCTGGATCAGTGGATTTAGGGGGAATGAGTCTTCATCCAGTATTCCTTAGCTTTGGTAGCATTTACCCACAAAGATTTCCCAGAAAAGTTCCTGTGGTTGAGAGTTCCAGTGTATTTTACATAAGGGATCAGAGAAGCCCTGTAACTAAGAAACTTGTATAACCCAAAATTCCCTAAACATTTTTTTCTCAAGAAAAATGTTAGCAACACTAATCACCAGTCCTTTCCTGCCTTTGCGTATGCTGTTTGCATGTGCCTAACGGCTGGGATGAAGGTATCCCCAGAAGGAATCGTCACTCTGCTTCATTTTCCCATACCTTTAACCTCGTTGGTAGCAAACAGGGAATGGAGGCATCCTGAAGAACATGAGTGGTCCTTGTCTCTGCCCTCCAGGAGCTTGCCATGCCCGGGGAGGACCTGAAGCTCACCCTAATCCTGCGGCAGCCAATGATCTTAGAAAAAGGCCACCGTTTCACCCTGCGAGATGGCAACCGGACCATCGGCACTGGCCTCGTCACTGACACGCCAGCCATGACCGAGGCGGACAAGAACATCAAGTGGAGCTGAGTCTGGACCTCTGCTGGGGCTGTCTTGTGTGGCTGCCCTGGCCAGTGTTCTTTCCTGCCTCTCGTGCCCCCTTCTCAGGGCAGAGGCTGCAGCCCAGCCGAGTTGCGGCTAGACTGACACTTCCCCTGGCCAGAGGGCCACGTGGCCGGCCAGGTGAGGTAGGTCAATAAACTGTTCTGTGAATAGAAAGCTAGTTTGTTTGCCTTGTGTTGTTTGTACACACTGGAGAGGATGAGGAATATAAAAATGGAGCTGGAGCTTCCCTGGTGGCGCAGTGGTTGAGAGTCCGCCTGCCGATGCAGAGGACGCGGGTTCGTGCCCCGGTCCGGGAAGATCCCACGTGCCGCAGAGCAGCTAGGCCCGTGTGCCATGGCCGCTGAGCCTGCGCCGTCCGGAGCCTGTGCTCCGCAACGGGAGAGGCCGCAGCAGCGAGAGGCCTGCGTACCGCAAAAAAAGAAAAAAAAAAAAAAAATGGAGCTGGACACATAGCTTGGGAGATCCCTGAGCCATTTGAACTGAGATCACCTCTCTAGCCTCAAGAGTTCATCTATGGTACAGGGTGGAAAAGCTCCTGTCTTAAAGCTGTCACCACTGCCGTGACAACTTGAGAAAAGGCAGAGAAGCTGAATTAGGATTGGAAGCTATTCTGTGAGCTTTGTCTGATTGCCTAGCAAAACGCTACATGTAATAGGCTATATTTTGGATATCCTACTGGGAGATACCGGGAAAGTGGTTGTAGCTTGGGCCCAGTTCAGGTGCCACACCCACCTGGTTTCCTCTGAGTAGTTAGGCTGTTAATGTCTAGCTGCCTTTATTTAAGCTTGATACTGGGAACTGCATCTTACCCAGCACATAAAATACACTTGGTAAATACATAATTTGCTTGATGGGTTACCACCACCATATCACTAATTCCAAACAGGAGTGAGAAACTATAGCATATCCTGCTGGGAACAATCAATCATAACTGAAGTTATGGTTACTGAAAGTGAATAAAATATTTCGTCCAAGTTAAAAAAAAAATTATAGCATGAAAGTTTCATTTTCAACATTTACTTATATTTAACATTAATAAGGTCTGTTTATCAAATACACAGGGAGTAAAATGCTGAGATTTGGGGGAATTCTGCGGCAGTCCAGTGGTTAGGACTCTGCTTTCACTGCCCAGGGCCAGGGTTCAATCCCTGGTCGGGGAACTGAGATACCACAAGCTGCATGGCACGGCCCAAAAGAAAAAAGTGCTGCGACTTATAAAAACTTGAAATTACCGGTCAGATGCTGACCCCCAACAAAAAAGGTAACATTCAGCAGGGATTAATGGGCACCCTTTCAAACTTGGATCCTGACAAATGAGTATATTCAGGACCGACAACCTGTTCACAAGCAGCTCAGAAGGGAGGGTGGTCTTGGGCCCAACCTGAGAGCTGTTTTGAAAAAGCCTGATCGGTGATTCCAGAACGAGGCAAACTTGAGAGGACAAAGGAACTTCATGAAAAGTACTGTCCAACAGTAAAGCGAGGTTACTTGTTTTACCCTCTTCAGTGTCCAAGGTGAGGCTGAAGGGTTTCTCAGGATTCCTGACGGAGGGGGAGGCTTAGTTCCCTTCCAACTTCAAGACTTCTGCTCTTAGGAATAAATTATCATCAGAAGGGCTACTCAGGAATGCCTGCAATTACACCTCTCCCAGGACTACAGAAACCTGTCTCCATCTGCACTGCAAACATCAGGAGCCCAATTGGAGGCTTTCCTGCTCCTGTTTCTTCCATCATGGGCTGCCTCCCAACCCCAACGGATGGCCCCTAAGACAGCTCCAGTCACTTGGAACCCCACACCAGCCCATTTTTAACAGACAGTTAGCTGCTACAGATAACCCCTTTCTCTCCTCGCCTCTTTAAACACCTCGCCTGTCTTCCCCAGTGCCATGCCTGCCAAATACCAGGTTTCAGATACTCACACTTGGGAATTCTCCCCCAATATCTAACTTCATTCTTCCTGCCCTGGTCTCAGCCAATTTTCTCTGCCTATAACTGAACACCAGTCCCATCCTCTAACCTCTAAGGGTGAATCTTCACTTTATAGACAAGAAACCAAGGCCAGGTCCTATAGTAAGAATTCCGTCTCTGAAAGAACCCCCTCTTCTGCAGCCTGTTATTTCTCCATCCCATACTTGCCTCCCCTCTTCCTCATTTAGCTCCTGCTCCCCTCAGCCTGGCTCAGTTCAGCCCTCTCCCCACTTTCACCAGCAGCTTCATCTTACAGCTCTCACCCACACCCAAGACCTCTCAGCTGTGTACCAGTCAGGCCCTTATTTCCAGTGGCCCAAAACACTAAATGTACTTTTCAGTGTAAAGAGGTAGACATAACTCATGAAGTACTTATATCAGAAATGAAAACCTCAAACCATACCTATGAGGCCAACTTTGAGGGGAGAAAACAGCCACAGAGACTGGGTGACCTGTGCAGCACTTACAGAGCCAGAAAGGCATCTTTGGGCTGTACTGTTACACTGCCCCACCTTGGGAACCACGTAAAACGGAGCTGCGATCTCACTATTCTCCAAAGAGGAAACTATAAGCGGGTTAAGTTAGTTTAAAATTTTATTTTTTTTAATTTTTTTTAAATATTTTTATGTAATAAAAAGTAAAAGTCCTTGTCCAACCATCCTTTGTGGGGCATCTGTGTCTCTCACGCAGGTCATTCAAGTTAATGGGGAAGAAAGAACAGGGGGCCCAAGTCTGAGGTTATAAATAATAGAAAATAAAAGATCTTCGTCTCCAGCGGGGGGGGGGATAGATGAGAGGATGGAAGGGCAAGATGGGGTGGGGATGGGCAGGGGCAGAGCAGGAATCCCCCACCCCCGCTGGACCCCGGCCCTGCCCACTTTGAGGCCCCCCTTCCCATTCAAGGTGCTTGGCAGGAATTCCCCAGCTCCCCCCGCCCCCGGGGGGAAAGGGGGATTGGGGGGCTGGGACTGGTCCGAGCTGCTGGGGGAAGAGACATAGGTCACTCTTCCCTCCACTCATGGAGGTCTCAGGTCGCGGCCAGGACAATCTTCAGTTCCCCGGGGGGTGGAAGGGGAGCTGCTGGGAGGGATGAGATTGAACTGGTTGGAGGGGAAAGAGAAGAGAGCAGGAGCATTAGAACCCAAGCAGCTGTCCCTGCATCCAGTGCCGTCCAGTGCGGGGTGTGGGGCAGTGCTGGTAGGAGCGCCTCCTCAAGGTGTCTCATGGGGCTGTCAGAAGCACAGATCAATCGCCGTTTCCCAGTGAGCCAGAGCCCTTCCTCATGTGCCCAGCTCAGCCCCCCACACCCCAGCCTGGCCCTGTCTGCTGCGCTGACCTTACCTCGGCTAAGTCAGGAGACAGTCGGGGTCACTGAGAGCTGGGGAGGCAGTGGGGAGGGGGGCTGCTGGATCACAACTGAGCGAGGACGGAGGGAAGCAAAGGACAGAGCCAGGAGCAAGCCCCTGGCGGCGGCGACTGTGGCTTCTGCCCACCCTACATACTTCACAGACAGGTGCAGGTCGGCAGGCGCCCTGTGGGACAGCCCTGCCTCCAAGACCCCTCACTCCCCACCCAGAACCCGTGCATCCTGCCCCACCTGCAGCCCATCAGCTCTTCCATGCCAAATTCCCCCAGCTAACGAGAACTCACGAATCCTGTCATCGGCTCCTCCTGGAAATCCAGGCGCCTGGCCAGGCTGCTCACCTTGGGGGTGTCCGATGTAGGGATAGGGTGAGGGTGTGGAAGCTGAGAGTGCAGGCACCCCACTCTGGGGCACCGCGCCTTGGGGGGGGCCCCCATGGCTCTGGGGTGGGTGCAGCAGCATCACCTGGGGCGGGTGGGGAGCCCCAGGGTGAGGGGGCGGGGCTGCTGTGATTCCAGTTTGGACATGGGCCTGCAGAGAACAAAAAGCGGCACCTTTCAGACACGGGCTCTGAAAATCCCAGTGTCAGGAGCCTGAAGTGAAAGGTGCACAGAGGGTTCAGGTCCTTGTGGCAAAGCAGGTCACGTGGGCTCTTACCTGGGTAACATGGGCCATGTTGGTGAAGCCGTGGGGCAGCTGCTGGTGGGCATGGATAGCATACACAGCGGCTGGCTGGGGGAAGCTGCTCTGAGGGGACTGCGCAGAAGGTCCCGGCGGCAGAGAAGGCGGCGTGCCTGTCAGGGCCCCTGGGTGGTACAGGTTCTGCTGTGGCTGTCCACTGCCCAGGTGTGGGGCCTGCCCCGCCTGGTGCTGTCAAGGAGAAGTGGAGGGTGAGTGCCACTTCCTTCTCCGGTCCCCCGGCCTACCACTTGCTGACCCCTGGTCCTCCCTCCCCGCTGGGGAATGATCCCTACCCTATCCCTCTTGCAGCCACTCACTCCTGCCCCGCCCACTTGGATCCCCCATGGCAGGCACCTGGACGGGACTGGGGGCTGCATGCTGGGACTGCGGCTGGCTCCCAGTAGGCGTGGTGGCCGGCTGCGGCTGGTGGGCATGGAGCTGCGTGGCATGGTGTGGATAGGACTGGTGAACAGTGGCTACAGCAGGAAAGGGGGAGAGAATCAGGGCTGAGCACACTGGAGGGGGCCGAGGACCACAGCCGGGAGTGGGAAGGGTACAGAACTCACCATAAAGGGCTTGGGGGGTGGGCTGCTCTGCAGAAGGGTACTGAGGGGTGGAGGACGACACAATGGCCTGGGGATGGCTCCCCGACGTCAGCATGCGTGGGTTGCTTTGAAGCATGGGGGCAAACACCGGCTAGAGGAGCAAGGAGAGGAGCGGTCGGCTCGGCGGAGGGCTCGGGAGGCGTAGCCTGCTGCCGAGCACCCTGGGAACAGCGCTACCCTGGTCTCATCACGACCATCCTGCTTCCCGTTCACAATAACCCTACTAAGTCTTTTTCCCTATAAAGTGTAGCACTACTAAGGCCCAGGGATCCACTGCCTTGCACAGGTCTTACCAGAGCCAGGACTGAAGCCCAAGTGGGACACCACCACCCAGAACTCTGCCTGCCTCCCTCGCCAGCTCCCGGAGTCTGGGAGATGGAGAAGACGGGCTTCCTAAGAAGCGGGGGCTCTGCACCCCTCTCTCCTCCCGCGCCTCAGTCACCTGCGAGGGGTAGTGGGCCATGGGCTGCATCATGGCGGGCTGGCCTGGGAACTGCTGTGGATTGTAGGGGATGTAGGAAGAATAAGGTGTGGCAGCCACCAGAGGGGGGCCAGCAGCGGCGGCGGCCTGCATCATCGGAGGGGCTGAGGCTGGCTGGTGTTGGTCCGAGCGCTGGGGGGGCAGGGAGCCTGCCGGTGGGGGGAAAATAGTGCAGAGCTCAAGCTCCATCTGCCAGCAGGCACCAGGCAGTGCCACCGCCTGCCCCTCCTGACCCTGCTCACCTTTTGCTCCCCGGTACTTGCCCTGCTGTCCAGGCACTGAGTTGGACACAGGATATGGATACATCTGAGGTGCCTAGGGACAAGAACACAGGTGAGACTGAACGACTTGCTTATCAATGCTCAGAACAGGTGTGACTCGGTCCCTCAGGTAGCCCAGCCAAACCTCTTACCCTGGGCCACCCAGTCTCTTCTCTCACCTGAACAGCTGGTCCCATGTGGATCTGAGGTATGTAGGAAATGTACTGGGGGCTATATAGCCCACTCTGGCCTGCTGTCAGCACCGGGATGGAGGGAGTTGAATGAGTCCGGGGCCCAGGAGAAGTTGGAGTACTGGTGGATTTATTCTGTGAGAGACAAAGGTGGACACGTGTAAGATATCTTAATGACTTTCGTACCCCCCCCCCCCAGTCAACAGCATCCACGGAGTGCTGTGCGCCCAACACATCCTATGCTTTTTCTTGGTTAAGCCTCACGTCAAACCCTATGAGATGAGCTTTCTCAAATTACAGGTGAGGAACCTGAGACAGAGAGGTTAAGTGGCCTGAGATCACAAAGCCTGCAGGCACAGAGGATCACGCGGAGTCAGTGGGCCCGTGTCCTAACTACCAGACTCTGTCACCTCTCGCTGCCTGACAGTCAGGTGCCCCCGCCCCGCACTGCTCTAGCACCTGCTCCCAAGTCTCCCTCACGGAACCCGAAGCCCACATGCCCCCAGCCCATCTCACCACAGACAGCAGCGGCTTAGTGGGATTGAACTCCTTGGCATTAGGGTTCAATGTTGACTTCTTCACTTGTCTATGAGAGAAAAATAAAGTAAATGCTCACGGTTTCCCCTCATCACCCGATACCCACCCAGCTCCCCACCCCACTCACTCAGCAACAGGGCCCTCATCCTTGTCATCTCCCTTGATGAGGCCCACTGGGGGGCTACTGGTTTGGCTTGGGCAAGGCGGTGGGGGCTGATCCGGCCCTTCGGCGCCTCCTGCTGGTGGCAGGGGTGGTTTGTCCTCCTTATCCGATATGGATTCTGTCTTGGAGGAAACAGGGGACCCCATGGGCTCTGAAGCCAAAAGACCATCAACCTCCTTCTCCTTCCCTTTGGCCTCCTCCTTTAGGATCCGGGGAGGAAAAGGATCCAGGCTGGTCTCAGGGGAGCTACTGGGCTGAAGCTGGAAGGAGAGAAACACATACACAACATACAGAGTACTGTCCAGTCCAGACCCCAAGCCCCCCTTCCTTCCTTCATCTTTGCTTGCTCTCACCTCTTGGTGCCACCAGTGCCTATTCCATAACCCCCTTCATCTCCATCCTAACATCCTAGCTCATTCCCACACTTTTCTCACCTTAAACTGGGCCCCAAATTTTCTCAGTTCTTCCAGTTGAAAGCGTTTCTGCTCGTTCTGAAGGCCAGGGACTATGAGAAATACCAAAAAAGGAAAAAATATACATTTCTTTTCTCGAAGGTGGCTACACAGCACCCCAAAGGACAAAGAAACCACGGAAAACAAGAAGAAGAGCTCTTTAGAGCCCTTTAAGTTAGGATCAGAGGGCTGATACACGTTGTCTTCTTCTGAATCCCAACAACTTTCCTAACTGAAAGTCTGTCCTAATCCAAGGGATAATAGACTCTGGCAGAAAAAAAAAAAAAAAAAAAAAATCCTCACCTTTCCCTGCTATCCGGGACAGCTCCTGGGACTCCAGCGTTCTCCCAGGTTCCTTGGCTGGGAGTTCTTTTACTGAACAAGAAAGGAGAGATGCATGAAGGCCCTTCTCTCCAGAACCACACTTCCCACTGTCCACGGCCCTCAAGCAGGTGGCTCTTACCATCTGTGGGTGCCAGTGAGATCTTTGGAGAAGCTGGGGAAATGGAGCCTACTCCAGGATCCCCAACTGATGATGTCACGGGGATGGAAGCTGAAGAGGTCGGTACTGCTGAGCCGATGGGAGGCTCAGGACAGGAAGCTGAGATTGGGGCAGGGGCAGCTGACTTGGGAGAGCGTGGGGGGTACATCCGGCCTACTGGAAGAAAAGGGAGAGCGACGTGATAGTTACTGCTGGTCAATGAGCAATGGGTACCGGGGACTCACCAGAAACACCAAGAAAAGTTTATCCACAAGGTCACAAACCTAAATACTTAGAAGGGCAAGGCAGATAGGGTAAGCAGGTAAAATGGCTTCATGGCTACCATGAACGACTGGAATGCTGAAAGGGACAGGCATGACTCAGTTCCAGCCAACCAGAGCTATGCAGCAAGACAGGTTCAGTGTTGGCAGAACTTTCTGTATTTCAAAAGAAATTAGAAATTTTCTATGTTTTCTCCTGTCTTAAAATGTTGGCAACTAATTTAAACAAAAGACATCTGCTGGCCAGACACAACCCATGGATTGCCACGCTGGGATTTCTACACGAGGGAAACTGAAAAATTATTTCCTAAAAAGCATAAATCCAAGCCTCCAAAACACCTTTCATCACATCTCGAAACTGTCTCCCATCCCAGCATTCTAACAACTGACATGCTTACATCCCTTCACAAATTTGTATCCATTTCTTCATGTAACACCACTGGAATCTTACCTGCAGGAGGAGGTGGAACAGAAGCTTCTCCAGAAGGCCTGCTGCTGGGGGAAGACAGAGTCTTGGCACCTCTCAGAGGCCGCTGTGCCTTAGGGGACATGCGGGAAGGGCCTAATTTTTTTTTTTTTTTTTTTAAAGATGGGAAAAAAGAGGCAGAGTTCTTGCTATTACATTACCATCAACACACCTTCCTTCTAACCCATCTAAATCCTTTTAATTGTCTTCCCCACCTCCTTACCTTCCTGTTCCCTGCCCCCAGCAAGTCTCCTTCATAACTCACCTCCATTGATACCGCGTGTCTCAGAACCTGGGCCAGGGCTGCTATTGTCAAGATGGTGAGGGCCACGAGGTGGCAAAGAGCTAAGGCCAGGCCGGCCACCCCGAGAACTACTGCATCGAACTCCTCCCCGGGGACCTTCCCGAACTCGTTGGGGTAGAGGGATATACTTTCCCTCCCTGGGGAGAGAGTTCAAATAACATTAAGTAGCCACAAAACACATTTTACAAAGATGAAGCCCTCCTCCTAAAGTCTACCTCCTGCCTCAACACACACACACAACTATGCCTGGTTTCGGCTGTCTGCACTCTTGCACTCGACGAACTGTCCTGGTTATGTGTTCTGTGACTCCAGGATTATGCCCTTATGTTGCATCAACCCCTGACCAGAACAAAGCAGCCAGTACTCCACAATCCTAACCCTCCTGGCCTACAAGAAAGGTAGTTTCACACTGTGGTTTAAGGTGCAGCTTTTATAAGACACTATACACTTTGGTTTCATTTTCATAAAGGGAAGAGTAGAAAAACATATGAATGAATATGCAGAGGAAAAAAGAACATGTATCAAAAAGCTGAGAAAAACCTGTCCTTAATCCATAAGCTTTAGCCTTGTTACCTTGGGCAAATTACCTAATGATTCTAGACTTCAGTCTCCTAAACCTAAGAACTAGGAATAACTATGTATAAACCTATATGGCTGTGAGGCTTCAACAAGAGTATACCGAGCTCTTGGCCCAAGCCCTGGCCCAAACGGTGAGCCCCACATGGACCAGCCACCCCTAGTAATCACCTAGATGCCAAGCTGGGGCTCTCTCGCCCTGAACCCTGTCGCTGAACTGCACTGTGCTTCTCCTCCTCGGTGCGCCCGTCATCATTCTCCATGGCGATCCGCAGGCGGTACTGGGGGCTCGATTCAATCTCTCGAGCCAACTGGGCTGCACGCAGCTCCCGCTGACGAAATTCTTCCGAGTTGTCCTTCTCTAAGGGCACCCTGAGAGGACCACGACCATCCCAGTGCCACAGGACAAGAGGGGAAAAAGGGAAGACATTTCTATCAGTCCCATCACCAGCTCAGATATGTAGGTGCTTAAACCCTTCAACAACTCAGCATGTATTGAACTGGCATTTAGGAGGGTCCCAGGCAGAGCAGCAAGGCCTATCTCTGAATCTGAGGGACACTTAGACACATATATAAATCTGTTAAGGTTTTAGAGGAAAAGTATCGACAAGAAAGCAGTTAATTCTACTCATGGAATCAAGGTTAAAAGAGAAAACCTCTGCAGGAGCAGTTCACAGGCAGATCAGGAGTGGAGAGTGGGCAACCCAGCACCCAGAAAAGCATGTACAAAAGCTATGTTCCACCTAGAGACCCACCCGCCTCTCTTGATGACCCCACACCTCAAGCTGTACCACATGAGAAGTACCAAAAGACACTCACGTGTAAGAAGAGAGACTGCTGTCATAGGTGGTCTTTATGCCGTAATTCTCCTCATTGAACTTGAACATTTCATTGGGGTCCCATCCATTGGACTAAAGGAAAAGGGAGAATGTTTTAAAACCCAGGAAGGAAAGCAACAATAATCTGTCTTTGTCATCCATCAGGTTGAAAGATTAAAAATCTGACCAAATCAAGAGTGAAAAAAGGAACACAGCTGGTGGGAATGTCAACTAGTACTACGGACTGTAGTACAAACCGGCAATATCTAGCAAAAGAGAAGTCTTTAAGACCTAACATCCGTTTCCAGGTTTATATCCCAGGGAAATTCTGGCATACGTACATGGGGATACATGTTCTAACAATTCACTAAGGCGCTATTTTCAATACCAAAATAATGCCCAAAGAAACACCAATCAGTAAGGAAAGGGATAAATACAATTTGTTGTATATACATACATGTACATGTATATAAATAGGACACTACACAACAGTTAAGAGCAATGACTAGATCCACAGACCAACATGAAAAATTCAAAATCTATAAGAAAAGTAAATTTTAGACAAATTAATGCAGTGAAATAACAATGCGCTCACTAATGAGCAACTTTAAATGTTCACAGTAGTTGTTCTGATAAAGGAAAATGGGCCTACACAGTACTCAATCTCATCTATATATTTTTTTTTTTCCAGGCTGGAAAGAAACTGACTTGAAGCAAAGGTTAACAGCTGTCAATCACAGATGATGGAAGAACAGGTATTTCTGTTTTGTTATTTTCTGTATTTTCCATTGGACTCTAACTGCCATCAACAAGCAATAGTAAAAGTGGTCCCCCCCCCGCCCACCCCAGCAACGCTCGGTTCCAAGAATTATGCAGTGTCAACAACCCACATTCTGGGAGCAGAGCTCCCCAGCTCTCAGGTTCTCAGGGAAGGAGACTGTACCATGTCAGACTCCAGGTCGTAGTCATCGCTGTTGCTGTCGCCCCCCTCCCAGCGCTGAAGCACCTTCTCCTTGTGCTCCCCATTCACCTTCGAGTTCATGGCAATGGCTGAATCAGTGAACTTGTCTGTGAGGGCAGATTGAAGATCAGGAGTCAGGTGATATTTCACAGCCTTCTTTCCAACACCCCTCCCACCACGGGAGTAAAGAAAGGTTTCTGTGTGCCAGAGTCTGGGGGGTGGGGGCAAGGGGGGGTACGGCATAAAAAGCCTCATTCTAAGAGTTCAGAAGGAGCAAGGAGTTGGAAACAAAGCAAGGAGACTATGAAGAACCACAACAAAGGCTGGAACTCCTTCCCCTGCATCTCAGACACTAAGACATATTCTCAAGAAGAAAAATCTAGCCACCTTCCTCAGAGATAAAGGAAGATGGTAAAGAGGGGGAGGGAGGAGGAGAGAACAAGTCATCACGTTCTCTGCCCTCTACTCAAGAAGTGGGTCTGACATAACACCCTGGCCCAAAAATATACCTTTAGTAGCATAATTGAAGTCAACATTTCGGAAGTGGACAAGCATGACATCACTTGGCTTAAACACCATGGTGTCCACAATGTCTTCCCGACGAGGACCACCTGCTGGCTCCGATGCTTTCCGGTGCACAGCGTCTACTGCCAGTTCAAACTACAAAAGTCCCATTTCCCAACACCCAAGGGTCAGGATCAAGAAATGTGAAGACAAAACTATGACTACTTTTGTTTTACCCTTTCTAAACTTTCCCCAACACCACATTCTCACGTGCACTGTCTTCTCAACACCAGCCACAGGACTTAGCCAAAGTCCCAAACTTAAAAATTCACATCTTTAAAGTTGAGCATTTTAACATCATAGTACTGAGCCCTCAAATCTCAAACCCATATCTTTTAAGTGCATGCAGCACTATTCCGGCACAGGCCTACAAAAATGAGTACAGCCACAATGCTGACCAACACCACTCAATTTATATCTGCAACTGAGCCTATTTCATTCTCCCCCTCTTCCTCCCATGTAACTCCAAAGCTAAGCTAATTTGAATACACTGACCTTTGAGCTCAGGGTCTTGAAGATACCTTCATAGGTGGTACCATTCTTTACCTTTACATCACAAGTGGAGCCCTGAAAGGGGGGCGGGGGGTAAGAAGAGTGCCTTTAGCAAACTGATGCATTACATTCCTCAACCTAGGGGTTAGGTACCCACTTACCACAACAGCTGTAAGGAAATGCAGCATCCTGGAATTGTTGTAGACACCCTCAAACACCTGTCAGTAACACAGGAGAGGGACAAATAAAGGAACAGCCAGTCACCATCTCACCTTCCTTCAAAATGTCCACATTCCATGCACACCCACCTTGTATGTGCTGTGCCCCTTGCGCTTCTGAACCCATCTGACTATTTCTGCACCTAATCTGCCCTATACCCCCACATATACATCTTTTAGGTCTCTGTACCTTAGGCAGGGGGGAAAAGGCACTCACCGGTGACTGTGGGGGTCCCTTTCCTGTGCTTTGTCCCCTGTAAGAGAAAGAAATGAGAAACTAGTTATTTAAATATGTTCAATCCCTCTTATACAACTGATTTCAAAGAACTTGGTATGCTAGAGCCAGATGCCATGTGAAGATGATCATTTAGGGTACAAACCAATTAATCAATAAGATTTTCAAATTCTCACTTTATAGAGAGAGAAACACAGGCATTAAAAGCCATTTTCTCCAAATGCCAGTCAATCATCAACAGTTGTCAATTGCTTTAAGAAGCCAATTCAACACAACCGTCTCACTTTCTGCAAGAGGGCCAGGGCTGCATGCTTCCAAAAGACAAATGCTACAATATTCGACAACAAATAACCCACCCCCGATGTAAAGGTGGAAACTCACAGAGTGCAGATTTGGAACTACCTAGCTCAGGCATATTACTTCCGAAACAGAAAAGACCATTATTTTTACGTCCTAAACCCTGGAGGATGGCGGTACTCCCTCTATAATCCACCCTTCTCGACTTCTTTACTCATTCAGCCTGTTACCCACTCTGGGAGGGGTCACCTATCGCCCGGTAACCCTGCTCCTCGCTGGGTGATGTAACCAGCGGTTGAAGAGGGCGATCAGGGGGGCCGTTGGCGGGGCTGGGGGACAGCGCAGCCGCAAAACCTATCCACCGGGAAGCCTCGCCCGGTCTGCGCCTGCGCACTAAAGCCCACGGGCCTCTTCCAACCCCCCCCTCACGCGATCAGAACCCATTGCGCCTGCGTGTACCTCCACTCTCAATTCCATACACCCACACAAGAAGAAACCGAGTGGGGTGTCCACCACTCATCCAACACCACCAGGCGATCCCGTCCACGCACACTCCCAGCAGCTGCCCTATATGTTACCCGGGGCTGGAGAATGGCCGGGTCATAAGACACAGCATCCGCGCACACGTAGGGGAAGACCGCGCGCGCGCGCTGGAGGTTCCCGACCCGCAGTCCTCCCAGCTTCGTCCCTCCTTCCGTCCCCCCGCCCACCCTGCTCCCCTCCTACTGGCCAGACTGGGAAGGGGGAGGTAGCAACTCGCTCCCAAGTCCCTCCCTCCCCATTGGCCAAACTGTGGGCCGCGCGCCCCCCTCCATTGGCTACGGCCAGGGACCCCTTCCCGCAGCTGACTCCCCATTGGCTGAAGCCGGGGACCGCCAGACCCTTCGTGGTAATGGAGCCGGGGACCCCGATCACCTCTTCACCCTCCCCCCCAAACTCCTCGTTCCGACGCCGCTGGCGGGATGCGCCCTGCCTGCCCTTAAAGCCCAGGTCCCGAGCCCTGACTAGGCTCACAGAGGTGAACACGGCCCCTAAATGCCCCGGTGGCCATCCGGGGGCCCTTTTCCTCCGACCTGTTTGGACCTGAGGAGCCCAACCCCAGCTTCCCGGGGTTTCCCCACTCCCCCTGGCGCCCCTCAAAGGTGGCCAGGCTGGAAGTCCGCCTCGCGCGGTGTCTCAGCCACCTCGGCTCCAGCGCCCGGAAACCCACCCATCCTCACCTGGCGCTGCCGATGGCCGCTGCCCCTGGCCTCTCCTGATGTTGCTGCTGCGGCGGCGGCGGCGGCGCCAAGATGCTCTCAGCTCCCCGGCGGAGCCCGCTCCCGGCAGCGGCTGCAGGCCCCAAGCAGGGGGAAGCAGCGGCGGGAGGCCCTGGGGGAGCCGAGGTGGAGGCCAGGGGCCCCGGGAGGCCGCCGTTGGGAGGGCTGGTGCCCCCGGGAGGCCGGCGGGCCACGGCCTGTTGCGTGGGGGGCGGCTGCTGGGGCTGGGAGGTCTGTTGTGGCGGCTGAGGCTTCAACATGATGGCAGCGTCCGGAAGGGGAATTAGGGGGAAGGGAGGGAGAGAGGAAGCCGGGGCTGGGCCCCCGCCGGAGAGCGCGGGAAACGACGGGGACTGGGAAGCTGGGGACCCGCCGTTGGCGGGCGGGGGCGAGCCCCGCGGTGTCGGGGGTGGAGAGAGAAGATCGCGGTGCGAGGAAGCGCCGCGAGGCGGAAGGGGGGGGGGTCTCGCGGGCCGGAGGAAAGCAAGAGGGCGCGAGCCGGCTTGGCGCGCGTGCGCGTCGCCGGGGAAAGGGGAGGGGGAAGAGCGCCCGGGCGGGAGCTCCCGAAGGGGGGGGAGAGGAGGGAGCGGCGGCGCGAGCTGTCCGCGCGCACCGGGGCGTTTAGCTCCGGGCGGAAGAGGCGAGAATAAAAAAAGGTGAATCTCGCGCCCCTCGCCTTTGGAGTTGGGAAAGAGCAGCGCGGGCGCTCACGCGCGCCAAGGACTTATGGTCTCTAGGTCTCAAGGAGCCCGAAAGGCTGCCAACCGCTGTCGCTTCACAATGAGCGTCTGAAGCGCTGGGGGTGGAGCCGAAGAAGCAGAGAGGAAGGAAGAGCCGGCCGCCCCGCCTAGGCCGCCGGCGTAGCGTCGGGATACCTCCGCAGTCGTGTGAGAAGTCACGACGAAGGGTACAGTTCTTCCGCCATTTGGGGGCCCATGGGCGGAGTCTTGAGTGCAAAAAGAAATCCCGCGGCTAGACCAGGGACTTATCCTAGGCTTGTGGTACGTGGCATGGGGCCCTTATCTGCTTTACATAAAAGACTGATAGGCATTAAAGTTATCAGTTTGAGTATGCTGATCTTTGGGGATAAATCTATGCCTAATTCTAAATTATTTTAATGATTTTCAACCAAATGGTTTCTCCATGCCCTAGGATGAACCCTTAAACTATAGTAACAGAGACTGAAGGCCATAGTTCCTAGGGTCTAGTTCAAAATCCTCCACCCAACTCCGCAATGAAGGCAGCTTTCATTCATTCAAATTAGTTGGGCATTAGGACATTAGGCTAGGTGCCTCGGATGTAACTAATTAAACCACTTCTTGCTCTCAAGGAGTTCAAACTAATGGTAGATTCAGAGAATTAGATGAGATCTATTAGGTGAAGCACAGGGCACTATGATAGTACAGCTAATTCAGCTTTGGGTGATGGATTTCTAGGCAGGGGAAATAGGATACGACAAGGTAAGAAAACTTCATTATGTCGAGTATAAGATAAGAGGGAGGAATTTAAAAAAAAAAAAAAACACAAAACTGGAAAGGTAAGTAACCAAGGACCAGAGTTTAAAAGAGATGTGGAGGGACTTCCCTGGTGGTCTAGTGGCTAAGACTCCACTCTCCCAATGCAGGGGGCCCGGGTTCGATCCCTGGTCAGGGAACTGGATCCCACATTCCACAACTAAAGATCCTGTGTGCCACAACGAAGATCTGTGGTCCACAACAAATACGTGGTGCAGCCAAATAAATAAATATTTTTTAAAATAAATAAAAGGCACTTCCCTGGTGGCACAGTGGTTAAGAATCTGCCTGCCAATGCAGGGGACACGGGTTTGAGCCCTGGTCTGGGAAGATCCCACATGCCGCAGAGCAACTAAGCCTGTGTGCCACAACTACTGAGCCCGCGTGCCACAACTACTGAAGCCCACATGCCTAGAGCTCGAGCTCCACAACAAGAGAAGCCACCACAATGAGAAACCCGTGCACCGCAACGAAGAGTAGGCCCTGCTTGCCGAAACTAGAGCAACTAGAGAAAGCCCGCGCACAGCAACGAAGACCCAACCCCCCCAAAATTAATTAATTAATTAATTATTTTTTAAAAAGAGACATGGACATCATCCTCAAAGCAGTGGGGAGCCTTTTACAGAAAATGAAGAGAACATATTTGCATTGTTAAGGATTACTGTTTCTTTGCAAAGTGGAGAGTGGAGTGGAGTGATGGGTCTGTGGTCTTAATCCTGGCAAAACTTTCAACATGTCATCCTCTCTTCACTCAGGCATTAGCATTGGAACTCCTCCAGCTCCCAACTCTCCCCTGAACATGCACACACTTAGCTAAAAGTCTACCTTACTCTTTGGGAACTATTCCTTCGCCCCACCTCTCTCCTAGCTTTTTAGAGTGTTAGGTTCCCTCCCTCTGTGTTTGGCCAGCAATTTTCTCCACTGTATTCTGTGAGCTCCCTTTCGTTCTGTTTTCCTGCTGGTATCAGCGCCCTCATGGCTGGGATCTTATTCTTGCTGCTCCTTCTGTGACACCTGGCACAATGCAGGCAGTCAATTAAACACCTATGAAGTGGATGGATCCAAGAGGTATTTTGAGGACCATGTCTCCTGGTTGTCTGAATAACTGTCTAGTTCTTTCCTGGCATTATGCCACCTCCCCGGCCTCGTTATGGGCACTCCTGTCTCCCCACCCACATTCTGCTCCCACACTCTGTTTTGTCTCAGCCTGTTAAACTCCCATTTCCGCAACATGCCTTGCCCTTATTCAGCTCTGCCTGTACATGTGCTGTTTCTTCACCTACTTCTCATTCTTCAAGCTCAGGTGTCAGTCCTTTCGAACATCTTGTTATTGACTCCCTCCTCCAGGTTCCCAGAACACTGTGATTTTCTTTTCTTTTTTTTTTTGGCTCCCCTTTCCATTGGAGCCTAAGGTCATTAAGGTCAGGGACTGTATTTTACTCATTTCTCTATACTTCCTGTCTAGCTCAGTGGCTCGCACACAGTCATTCAATAAATTGATAAATGAATGAAATGTCTTATTACCTGCAGTTTAGAGATTATATCACTGTGATTTGCTCTGGAGTGATCTCCAGGGTATACTGTTAAGTGAAGAAAGCAAAGAGTATAAACTATGCTTCCTGTGTGCAAGGAAGAAGGGGAAATAAGAAAACAAATATATCTGCAAATTCTTCCAAAGAAAAACACAAGAAGGGTAAACCAAAAACTAATAAAATTGGGCACCCATGAGGGGTGGGAGAAGATGAGGGTTCCTTGGTTGTTGGGTTACACCCCTCTTTTTGAGGGAAACAACAGTGCCCTGAATGGGGAAAGGGAGACACTTCTTTGAGCCTTCTCATATAGTTTTGACTTTTCAAATAATGGTCAACATATTTAAAAAATTAAATCAACAGAAACAGAGTACGTAAAATCTGAATACAGACATAAATAAATGAACCCAACACTATTTTAGATAAGTAAAAATAACACCCTTGGGCTTCCCTGGTGGCGCAGTGGTTAAGAATCCGCCTGCCAATGCAGGGGACATGGGTTCGCGCCCTGGTCCAGGAAGATCCCACATGTCGCAGAGCACCTCAACCTGTGCACCACAACTACTGAGCCTGCACTATAGAGCCCGTGAGCCACAACTACTGAAACCTGCATGCCACAACTACTGAAGCCCGCGCACCTAGAGCCTGTGCTCCACAACAAGAGAAGCCACGACAATGAGAAGCCTGCGCACCGCCAACGAAGAGTAGCCCCTGCTCGCCGCAACTAGAGAAAGCCCACCTGCAGCAACGAAGAGCCAACGCAGGCAAAAATAAAAAACAAATAAATTTATTTAAAAAAATACCCTGAAGGGCAAAAAAATAGAACTAATTCAAGTAACTTTTAAGCACCTTCTGCTAAAGAAAAAAAATATCTGCAAACCTTGAATTCTTCTTAAGTCAGTTTGCTCTAGTAGTAAGGGCATGGCAATTCGGAAATTATTTTGGGTGTATGGTAGGATTGAGCACATGAGTAAATATGCAGACTGGTTGGGAGCGTTCTCACTGAGGAAGTAGGGAGAAGCAAATGTGGAGTGAGAGACGTGAGCAAAAACTGTGGGGATTGGAATGGGAAGCATCAGTATAAATTTTTTTTAATTTATTCATTTTTATTTATTTTTATTTTTGGCTGCGTTGGGTCATCGTTGCTGTGCACGGGCTTTTTCTCTAGTTGGGGTGAGCGGGGGCTACTCTTCGTTGCGGTGCATGGGCTTCTCATTGCGGTAGCTTCTCATTGCAGAGCACGGGCTCTAGGCATGCGGGCTTCAGTAGCTGTAGCACGCGGGCTCAGTAGTTGTGGTGCACAGGCTTAGTTGCTCCGCGGCATGTGGGATCTTCCCGGACCAGAGCTCGAACCCATGTCCCCTGCATTGGCAGGCAGATTCTTAACCACTGCGCCACCAGGGAAGCCCCAGTATAAAATTTATGGGAAAAAATTAGGTGGATAGACACACTGATACTTACACAAGTTCCCAGATCTTGTTTACTAAATATTCCACTGAAAGAAACCAGGGCTCCTTGAAGAAATGGCTGATTCCAGCCCGGACAGGCGCGAGGAAGGTACCAGATGAGCTTGGAACATTTTGTTGTGCCAGAAAATAAATACTAAAAACATTTATAAGCACATCAAAGAGCCACTGGAGCCATCTTGAGGTGGCCAAATCTGGCACAATTTGAGCATTGAAACAAATAAGGATAGTGAGTGATTATAGCTCATTGAATAAAAGAATCCATGCATCCATACTGTTAACAGATATAAACATACATGCAGGACTTCCCTGGTGGCACAGTGGTTAAGAATCCGCCTGCCATTGCAGGGGACACGGGTTCGATCCGTGGTCTGGGAAGAGCCCACATGCCATGGACCAACTAAGCCCGTGCAACACAATTAATAAGCCTGCGCTCTAGAGCCCGCTAGCCACAACTACTGAGCCCGCGTGCCACAGCTACTGAAGCCCACGTGCCCTAGAGCCCACACTCCACAACAGAGTAGCCCCCGCTCGCTGCAGCTAGAGAAAGCCCGCTTGCAGCAACGAAGATCCAATGCAGCCAAAAGTAAAATTAAATAAATAAATAGTGCATACACTGCTAAAAAGAAGAAACGTAGAAATGACTGTGTTTTTCAAAAATGTCCATGGCATGAAAGGCAAAGAAAGGTTGAGGAACTGCTCCAGATTAAAGGAGGCTAAAAGTGACTAACAACTAGATGAAATACTTGATCCTGGCCTAAATCCAGAACAAAATTGCTATAAAAGACATTGTGGGAAACTTGATGAATTTGGAATATAGACTATGAAGTATTACATCCATGATAAATTTCTTGAATGTGCTAACTCTGTAGATGTGTAGGAGTATATTCTTAGTAATTATACACCAAAGTATTATGGGGCAAAGGAACATGATATATGCAGCCTACTATTAAATAGTTCAAGTTACATATATTCTTTATACACCCACAGAGAAAATGATGAAGCAAATTGGCAAAATATTAGTTGTTTGTGAATCTTGGTAAATGTTATACTATAGTTCTAGGTAGTAGCCTTTCAACTTACCTGTAAATTTGAAATTTAAAAAAAAAATTTTTTTTTTGACACTCAGTTTGTGGGATCTTAGTTCCCCAGCCAGGGATTGAACCCCGGCCCTCGGCAGTGAGAGCACCGAGTCCTAACCACTGGACCACCAGGGAATTCCCTGAAATTATTTTTTTAAAATAAGGAATTAACATGTAATTAAATAAGTTAAAATTATTTGATACCTCTAAAGTTAAGGAAAGGAATAAACCACCTAATTATATTTACTAAACACTCATAAACTCGTTGATAAATTAGGTGAAGAGTTTTTAGCTCTTGAGAGTACCCTTAGGCAGTACCCCAGTGTTCACTGCAAAGTAATCCCACTTTGAGGTTCAGGTGTTACTAGACTCCATTGATACAAAGAGGCCACATTCCTCACTTAAGACATGTTAAGAGAGAGTGGCTGGAACAGCAAGAGACATTCGTTATGATGAAGCCCAGCTCTACGACATCTCCCCGACAGATATCCCACAGGGGCAGTTTTCCTTCACAAAGGCCTGCACGGTAGCAGAAAGAATAGAGAGTCTGTGCCGGGAGACAAGAACTCTAGCTCTGCTTTTGTCTCTTATTAGCTCTACCGACGAGGGCAAGTGATTGGACTTCTGGGGCCCCAGTCTGAATCTGTAAAAGGAGGGGCTGGATTAGAGGAAGGATCCCATACTCAAATTCCTGCATGAGACGGGTAATAAAATAGGGTGAAACAAAGAGGCACCGTGAAACTGGAGAGCATGTGCCCTATCTAAAAGGGGTGCCTGCTTCTCAGCTCCAACCAACGAATGCCAGGCAGGGATGTGTCCCAGTGTTGCCAGAGATCTTGATTTAAAAAAAAAAAAGAAGCAGCAGCCAGAAGTTTGGATTTTTAAAAGTAGAAATCTCCCAATTTTTCTCTTCTTTTTCGGGGGAAATATTTTGTGTGCCAAACAATGTATGTGTGCAAGCCACAGTGTGCAGCCATCAGGTTGGATGAACCCCAGTGTCTGCTGTCCTCCTTCACCAAAGTCTTTCCAATGCCGCTCATGCTATCCAAATATGGTATGAAGACCTGCTTCAGCCTTCATCAGAAGAAGGTAGGCACACCTTACTATGCCTTTGCAATCAGTTTGGAGAATAAGCTCCCTTTCTGAGCATATCTTGCACTTCCTTTCCAAAAGAAGACTCTGGATTTCTCATTTCCCTCCCAATGGACCACTAGGCCCAGATCTCCATGACTGCATCCTTCAGGAGGAAAGTAAGGGCAAGAGCGATGACACATTAACAGATGCTCTACCCACATTTTCCCACTGGATTCACTGGGTTTCTCTATCTTCCTTAGGTGTCTCAGAAGTTCCATCACCTTCTTTTGGTACCTGCTCATCAAACATTTCTTCACACTGCTTCTAGGACCTGACTCTCTCATTTGTCCCCCCTGACCAGTCTCTCATGTTTATCTCTGTCCTCCTGAACATAGACTCAAAGATTGAGCTCATTTTCTCTCACACATTCAAGCTAACTCCTTCCATCTCCTTCCAGGAACCTCTCCATTCTTCAAAAACCATCTTTCTCTCTTGCTAGTGTCTGGCCCCCAATCCCTTTGCACTTTCCTGGGCTTTGTATTTCAGTATTTACATATCATGTTTTCATCTCTCCCCCACCTTCCAGTAATCCAGAGAACAGTGGGGTCTAGCACTCCTGCCTCCTGGGAGCTCCAGCCCACTTGATCATAGGGACTATGCTTCCAAGTCTACCTCAAGGACAGGAACCCAGTTCTCTGTGGCACCTCTTCCCTGTCCCCTCCATCTGCTGCTTTTCAGATCTTGAAGACTGGGAATACATAAGGATGCTAGAGTAGTTTCTCCTTCCAAAGAATCAATTGTTTAATTTTCTCCTCTCCCTGTCCAGAATCCCAGGATTTCCACAAGAAAGGCAGCGAAGTTCCTGCCCTTCTCAAGCTGCCCTGCCCCTCCTAGCCATGTCACCATGTCCCCAACTTTTATTTCTTGTCTCACTCTAGGGTCTTCACGTTGTTCCTTCTCTACCCCCAGATACTTCTGTGCTTCTTTAATTTTTTTTTTTTTTTTTTTTTTTTTGCGGTACGCGGGCCTCTCACTGCTGTGGCCTCTCCCGTTGCGGAGCACAGGCTCCGGACGCCCAGGCCCAGCAGCCACAGCTCACGGGCCCAGCCGCTCCGCAGCATGTGGGACTCTCCCGGACCGGGACACGAACCCATGTCCCCTGCAACGGCAGGCAGACTCTCAACCACTGCGCCACCAGGGAAGCCCTTCTGTGCTTCTTTAGATGTAGAAAATCACATAGCCAGGGCAGTGCTGCTCATCAGAACGGTCAGGATGATATTCCTAGGGCTCATCATCACCTTGAAAACCCTGTTGCCACTGCCAGTCTCCTGACCATGGAGGAAGGAAAAAAGTAGAGTCAGTTTCCTGAGACCTCTGGAGCAGACTCTTCACCCTGGAAACTTTCTCACTTGTTCCAAGGAGAAAGACCTTCCCATAGCTCAGTGTTCAAATCCTTTAGAAATGATCCCTCTCCTGAGTACCCTCCAAATCTCTGACCACGTAGCCTCTTCGTGATGTTGGATGGATGCGTCCACATTCAAGAACTTTAGTTGTCCAACCCCAGACCAAGCCTGAACCAAGCCCAGACTTTTCTCCATGAACACCCTCTTCTGCCTTTCAGACCTGTATTCATTTCCCCAGTGCCCCCCTGTCTCTCATGCCTAAAATGCCACACACTGAGTTACTTTTTCATTCACTTCCCCAGGTGCCCTTTGTTCTCTTTTCTTTGGTTCCTCTTTCCGGTTCTCTGGCAAGTTATACCTTCTCTCCTCCTTCAACCTTTCCAATTCTCTTTTAGTTGGATTCATTTCATACCCATGTCCCTTTCTCCTGACTTCTGCTTTCCAAAACGATTTCTTATTTCTAGAAGTAACCTTCTCATCATCCCGTTCTCTCACTCATTCATTCACTTACGCATCAGCATTAACGGAGCGTCTATTATGTGCCCAGCACAACCCTAGCAATGAAGGGTGGATTTGAAGCTGAGAGGCAATAAATTGATAACCGTCATCGCAGCCATCTCTTTGGCTATTCAGCTTTTGTATGCACCCATTTTTTTACACATTAGAACACCCATGCCACTGTGTTCCCACCTTATAAGATACAGCTACCCTTCATACAAGTGAAGTTCTTTCCTGTTCCCTAAAATGAGGGAACCATCATTGTATAAACTGCTGGTTATATGAATTACTCCTCAAATTCAGTCACAGTCCTACAGAATATTCTACTACCTAAGCACTAATTGTAAAGTTAACCCCCAACAACTTGTATAAAAATAAAAATGAGGAGAGAGAAAAAGAAATTGGTTAGCATATACAAATAAACACGTGAATATATTAAGGGAAGAGAAAATATTCCTAGCTTCTACAGTTGCCATTTCTGTAAGTGGTCATGAGGCTGTAATTAATAACTATAGTTCCTTCTTCAAGTATCCAAGCCATCTTTCCTTGGCACTCAGCCAGAATCTCAGATAGTTGGGATTTCTACCTGGTGGAGTGATGCAAAGCTTCATTCCTTAAGGGTCCTCAATTGTCCTGCCTTCTTTTAGTTGTGGTAGCTCTCCATTAACCTTTGTAACTGGGCATGGAAGTAGTGCCCAGAGGCACCCCAGAGAACCCCTGGGTTTCAGACACACCATTCTCACCCCTACTGTGTAGCAGCAACCCAGTCTCCCCTGGTCATAAGTATCAGTTACTCCAGCCAGTAGAGTAACTCCCATTTTTTGCTGATTGGTTCAGTGGCATGAAAGTCCAAAATAGCCCAGCGGAAGTCCCATCTTCCAATTCAATGGAATCATCCTTGTGTGCCCTAGTGGAAGAATTCCTCCCTTGAGGACTAAGTCCTCCAAATCAGCAGAGCTCAAAGTTGCCAAGATGAGAAGCAAAAATTCTACAAGTGGGTTATGAAGTATAATAATGAGAAGAGCAAGATTCATTTCCACCCATTGATTCTCAGACCCATGTATTCTGGCTTTAGGGGAAACAGCATCATATAACGGTCTCTGACTAAAGTATACACTCCATGCTGTAAAAGAGAGCGCCATCCTTTCAGGGTGTGGCCGCCCAAGTGATGCCATAATTAGCCCTTAGCCCTTATAGTTAGCCCTTCTTGCCATAATATTCTCACTCCAGGGACTGGGGAGCCATTGTGGGGATCCTTCCATTTGCTATCAAGGTGTATTCTAGTTACACTTCAGGAACTTAGAAATAACCGCAGGGTGGGACTGTGGGTCAGCTGAGCCTCTGTGCGTTGGGCTAAGCCTCCATCTATTACCTGACCACCTTAAGCCCCCACTTTGATTGGTGAGCCACAGTAGCATTTGGATCCCCAGGAGTTATCAACAATACACAGCCAGTATCTAGTAATCCTCAGAAGGTCTGGGTATTTCCTTCTCCCTAATGTACAGTCACTCTAGTAAATGGGCCACAGTTCCTTTCTTGAGGACGCCCAACCTCCCCTTCAATCAAAGGATTCCGGATCTATGCTGACTTAGGTCTGGAAACTGGGAGAGAAGCCAGGGCTCTCCACTGTGGTGACTCAGGTTTTTGGCTACCAGAGCAGGCTTTTTCCCCCTGTTATATAGACCAAGCAAATTTTTAGTAGGCTTCTCATCTATTTGTTCTTAGGAACATGGTAACCAATTAGCCACTGCCAAAGATTGCTGTGGGCCAAGGCATTCCAATTAATGGTATATCCTGCTGCCCTTTACAGCAGATGCATCCATCTTGTCTTTGGTAGTAATATACTGTCATTTGGCCTCTGCTACCTCAGGTTCCCATTATCCCCATTGAAATCAGAGAGCCCATCTCAGCAGTGGCATCCTCCATGGTAGTACCTGGCTTACACAAACACACAGCAAAACGGAGCTTTCAATAATGAGGTGTTGGGACTTCTCTGGCGGTTCAGTGGTTAAGACTCCGTACTTCCATGGAAGGGGGCGCGGGTTCAATCCTTGGTTGGGGAACTAAGATCCCACATGCCACTTGGCGTGGCCAAAAAAAAAAAAAATGCAGGTGTTTTCCTCACTAATGTATTACTCAATGCCTTTGTGAAGGAAATATCTTATAGGCCTTCTCATGAAATGTAATTAGGTGGTGAATATTTTAATTGCATGTGATAAATCTACTCCAACATTCCTATCTCTATTCCCTGCTCTACATCATGGCAGGAAAGTTCTGGCATCTCAACTTCACTGAAGGTAGGCCACTGTTAAGTTCACATTGCAGTCAACTTACTATGTAAACTGTTAAAGAGCCACCTGCAGCTATATGAGCCAACACATTAAATCCAGAGTCTCTAGCAAGTATACCCATATCAATGAATTCAACCCAACCCAGGGCTATACTTCGCTCTACTTGGTCTAACACTCTTAGGATCCCCTTCTGCACAAATTCCCCAGGTTTCTGCTGATATATATTAGCAAAGTCTTGCAGTTCTTTTGCTGTATAAATTATTTCCTCCTGGGTTATAGTGTGCACCTAAATCCTCTGGAGCCCACCAAGATTTGACCCTTGTTATGGATCTAATGGCAACAGGTGGTTTTAAGGAGGATGAATATCCCCTTCCAAGGAATCCGTCCCAGGTGAGGTTATCACAGAGTTTTCAAGCAAGGAACACTAGTGTCCTTAGACGTCAGAAGGCAAGATAGTTCTACTGGCAAGGGAGGCCCAGAAAACTTGTGTATTCAAGATTATCAGTTTCATCATGGTTCAATATAAGACATCCCTATTCCAAGTTTCAGGATCCCAATCTTTCCCAACCAGTGTCCAGAATTACATATAAGAAACTTGTGAGACTGTGAATGTAACTATTCATATGTAATTCATCAACTCATAGAATTCATTTTTAAACCAGCTTAAATTGAGGTATAATTAAAATACAATAAATTGTACAAATTTAAAGTGCAAAATTTGGTATGTTTTGACATATGTATACAACCATGAAACCATCAGCACAATCACAATAGTAAACATATCCATCACCTCAAATGTTTCTTTGTGACCCTTTGTAATGTCTCCCACCTGACCCTCTCCAGGCCCCCCATACCCAAGCAACCACTGATCTGCTTTATGTCACTACAGATTGCCCGCGTTTTCTAGAGCAGGAGTTGGCAAACATTTTCTGTAAAGGACCAAACAGTAAATATTATAGGTGTTGTGGGACAAGAGGCAAAAATGAGGATACTATAGGTACTTGTATAACGAGAGAGAAAACAATTTTTTGCCAGATTAAAAATATAATAACAGGGCTTCCCTGGTGGCGCAGTGGTTGAGAGTCTGCCTGCCGATGCAGGAGACACGGGTTCGTGCCCCGGTCCGGGAAGATCCCATATGCCGCGGAGCGGCTAGGCCCGTGAGCCATGGCCACTGAGCCTGCGCGTCCGGAGCCTGTGCTCCGCAACGGGAGAGGCCACAACAGTGAGAGGCCCGCATACCGAAAAAAAAAAAAAAAAATATATATATATATATATATAATAACAATGAGTACAATTTTTGTAATATAAGTCTACTAATGAAAATAATGGAATTTTTTTGTATAACATTTTGCTTAATTGGGGTTCAAAGTGAGTGTTCCCTATCATCAAAATCTATCACAAATGTTTATATGTTAATTCAGATTTGTAATGATATTTTTAATCTGTGTCTTTCACACAGACAGGTACTGCAAAATACAGGTATCAATCCACAAGCATTTGATTGTTTTTTAATAGGATGCTTATTTTTTTAAATCTTTTAAAAATTTTTTATTTATTTATTTTTGGCTGCACTGGGTCTTCATTGCTGCATGCGGGCTTTCTCTAGTTGTGGCGAGCGGGGGCTACTCTTCGTTGTGGTGCACAGGCTCCTCATTGTGGTGGCTTCTTTTGTTGCAGAGCACAGGTTCTAGGCACGCGGGCTTCAGTAGTTGCAGCACAGGGGCTCAGTAGTTGCAGTGCGTGGGCTCTAGGGCGCGTGGGCTTCAGTAGTTGTGGTGCATGGGCTTAGCTGCTCTGCAGCATGTGGGATCTTCCCAGACCAGGGATTGAACCTGTGTCCCTGCATTGGCAGGAGGATTCTTAACCACTGGACCACCAGGGAAGTCCCAAGCATTTTATTTTACTTGAGCATATTCATCATTTAGAAAGGCATTTAAAGAATTCTATTAGATTTTTTTCTTGATATTTACTTTTTAGCATGTCACGACATTGCAGATTGATCACTTCCAATTGAAGGTTATGTGGAATAGCCTCAATCACACTGTTAAATGGATTCTGAAATATGGAAATTTCCTTTGTACTGCCTGTATTAAAAATCCTAAAAAATGCTGCTGGAACTGTAGTAGTTTGAGCTTGGAAAATAATAGCTATTACAAATTTGTGGGGGAATGGAGATCTTGCTTCTTGTTTTAACTTTTGACATCATGTGTATAATGCAGCTTGTCATTACTTGTGATTCAGACAATGTTGTCATTGAAATTACTTTACAGCATCATAATTTATGTATATAAATGCTATTTTGCCTTGTAATTTTAGGTTTAATTCATTAATAAACATTGTCAAGTCTGCAACAAAAGCTAGTTACCAAAGCCATTCAGTGTTGGATAGTAGTGGTTGAGTTTGATTCTTTTCATTCAGAAAAAATTTTAATCTAAGTTGTGAATTCAAAAAACCACAATAAAGCTTTAGCACTGCTAAGACATCAAACTGCTATGGGGTAGGGTAAGACAGGATATTCAGCTTCCATTTCTAACAAAAATTTATGATGGTTAAGTCCACAACAGCAAATGAAGTTCACAATTGACAGTACTAGTTTCATATCATATAATAGATTCAAATAATTTCTGCAAAGTACCTACTGATGAATAATACAATTAATAATTATAGGCTTTAAATACCTCACATTTTCACAAGCTTTGTAAATTTGTCCAACTAAGGCTTTTTCTACTCCACATATATTTTTACCAACATCAGTTGTAACATATCTTAGCAGATTCCACTTCAGTTTGTACTGAATTAGTGTTTTCTCAATTTCTTTAAACATGTTCTTACCTGTACTTATTTCACAGACTATTCATAGAGGCTAATTCTTGAGTTACTTCAAACATTGATTCCTCAAATAAACACACTAACTAAACAGTATTGGTAACATCTGTTAAATCATCAAGAGCCAAGAAAAACCACTTGAAAGCATTCCCTTGTTTTGTTTTGTCCATGCGACTTGTGGGATCTTAGTTCCCCAACCAGGGATTGAACCCAGGCCCTCGGCAGTGAGAGCATGGAATCCTAACCACTGGACAAGGGAATTCCCATTCACCTTGGTTTATTTATTTTTTTTGCGGTATGCGGGCCTCTCACTGTTGTGGCCCCTCCCGTTGCAGAGCACTGGCTCCGGACGCGCAGGCTCAGCGGCCATGGCTCACAGGCCCAGCCACTCCACCGCATGTAGGATCTTCCCGGAATGGGGCACGAACCCGTGTCCCCTGCATCGGCAGGTGGACTCTCAACCACTGTGCCACCAGGGAAGCCCTCACCTTGTTTTTTAATTGTCATTCATGTTGCTCCCAATTTCTTCATCTCTTTTGAGCAACTATTCTCACCTAATGACTAATAGTCTAAACAAGTCTATTTTCTCTGAACACATTTCTTTGGTTACTGCAATCAACTATCATCACTGTCTCAAGAACTCCTTTCATCCTGAAAAATTGAAACTCTGTACCCATTAAAAAATAAGTCCTGGGCTTCCCTGGTGGCGCAGGGGTTGAGAGTCCGCCTGCCAATGCAGAGGACACGGGTTCGTGCCCTGGTCTGGGAAGATCCCACATGCCGCGAAGCGGCTGAGACTGTGCGTCCGGAGCCTGTGCTCCGCGACGGGAGAGACCACAACAGTGAGAGGCCCGCATACCGCAAAAAAAGAAAGTCCCCATTATCTTCTCCCTCCAGCCCCTGGCAACCATCATTCTATTTGTTTATTAATTTGACTACTCTAGGTGTAACTGAAATCATACAGTATTTATCTTTTTATGATTGGCTTATTTCACTTAGCACAATGTTCTCAACGTTCATCCATATTGCAGCTTCTATGAGAATTCTATTCATTTTTCTGGCTGAATAATATTCCATTGTATGTATGTATTCCTTCTGTTCTTGATCTCTAATTTAATCCCTTTATGCGTGGAGAACACACTTTGTGTGATTTCAGTCTTTTTAAATGTACTGAAGTTTGTTTCATGGCCTAATATATGTTCTATCAAGAAGAATATTCCAAGTATACTTGAAAAGAATGTTTATTCTGTTGTTGGGTACAGTGTTCTATAGATGCTTGTTAGGTCTAGTTGGTTATGCATCGTTCGAGTCTTCTATTTCTGTTAATCTTCTGCCTACTTATTGTATACATTACTGAAAGTGAGGTACTGGAGTCGTCAACTATTATTGTTGAACTGTAATCTCTCTTCAATTCTGTCAGTTTTTGCTTCATGGGGTTCTAATGTTAGGTGCTTATATGTTTTTAATTATTATATCTTCACAATGGTATGCTTTTATCATTATAAAATGTCCTTCTCTGTCTCTAAAAACATTTTTTTCTTTAAGTTTATTTTGCCTGATATTAGTATAAACACTTCAGCTTTCTTTTGCATTGTATCTTCTATGATATACAGAGCGGGCCTTGGGCTGTGTTTTGTGAGGGAATAGCGCCCCCTGGGTAAATAAAGGTAGTGCGGAGGGTGAAGACAGACACTAGGTCAAGGATGTCAGAGGACTGAAAGGCAGCAAAATACTAGACTCTTCTACACTCAAACTTGAGGAATCTGGGGCCTGGTGGTTCAATCTGAGGGCATCCTGGGTCCTGAAGAGGGGACCAAAGGCTTGCTTTGTGACAACTGTCTGGACTGTCCTGACAATCTCTTTCTCATCTCTTCTGACTGCAGATCTGTTCTCCAGAGCACAGGGGTGGCACTTCGTTCCCCTCTTTCTCTTGAGAGTGAGGCCTTGTTCATATGTAGCCATGGGGCCCAGATCAGGGGCTAGCACAGAAAAGGTGAACCAAAATGACTTTAAATGAATGACATTCACTGAATCTCACCCCAGTGCCTTCCTCGAAGCCCTGCATGAAAGCCTCTAAATTTTGGCCGAATGCTTAATTAATTCTTACTAACAGCATGATGAGAGCAGAATTCAACAAACTGAGAGCCCTGGGGCTGAACCTAGCCAGCAAATATTGTTTGTCCTACAAAGTACTGATCAGTAAAGTGTTTTATAAAACCCCAACATACCGGGCTTCCCTGGTGACACAGTGGTTAAGAATCCGCCTGCCAATGCAGGGGACACGGGTTCGAGCCCTGGTCCAGGAAGATCCCACATGCTGCGGAGCAACTAAGCCCGTGCGCCACAGCTGCTGAGCCTGCGAGCCACAACTACTGAAGCCATGTGCCACAACTACTGAAGCCCGTGAGCCTAGAGCCTGTGCTCCGCAACAAGAGAAGCCACTGCAATGAGAAGCCCGCGCACCGCAACAGAGTAGCCCTTGCTCACCACAACTAGAGAAAGCCCGCGCGCAGCAACGAAGACCCAACGCAGCCAAAATAAATAAATTAAATAAATAAATTAAAAAAAAATCCAAACTACCAAGATCAGGAGATTTCACAATAAAATTCAAATTTCTGCTTCTCTTGAAAAATCAGCTCTGGCAACACTGGGCCCATATTCTGAGAGGCTGCCTCCTGAGATAGGGCAAAGCTCTCCAGTTTGTCACATTTCCACATCCCCTGTTGCCTTTCTCATTTATCTTGCTTCACTGCATTATTTACTCATGACTGCCTCCTGTAGGCATTGTCTTGTGATCCCTAGACTAGAACAAAGGGGTGTCTCTCTCCTGACCCCCAATAAGACACTGGGAAGTGAAACATTATTCCCAAAAGTGGTTACCCAGGTCAAAAGGAAACAAGTTTTCCTGTTAAAAAGAACGTGACTCAGAGCAGAAATCCCAGTAGCCAGTTCAGATATTCCCCTGGAAAGATCCAGTGGCTGCTCCCCAGAGGCCAAGAAAACACACCCATCATGTATGTACCAAGCCCCTCCTGCTGGTTCACCCCACCCGCTGGAGAGTTATATAGGATGATCCCAATTAGTAGTAAACTAATATACACATGCCAGAACAAAAACCAAAGGCACCAAAATGTTAAAAGTGTTTATTTAAAAATACAGGTGATTTTATCGGTTTTACACTTTCTAGTATTTTCCAAGTGTTCTACAAGAAGGGTGACTTTATAGTCAGAAAAAATTTTTTTTTCTTTGAAATATCACAGAGGTTGCACGTATGAGTTATTGGTGGGTCTGCCACACCTCTCGACTACATGCCCCTTCCTACCACATTCCATACCTCCCATAGCCCCAGCGCCTGGACTGAACCCAAGTGGGGGCTTGACATCCGTTAGCAATGCCCTTAGCTTTTCATTGGCCATAGACTTTCTCTCTGCCTGACTTAGACACACCATGTGGTCTTTAGAGTAAAGGTTTGGGCTGTGCAGCCACTTTCTACCCCAAAGAAGGCTGCCGCTTGTTTTCAGACTCCAGAATTTGTTTCTTAGACTGAGATGTGCCAAGACAAGGGCTAGGAAATCTTGTCCTGTTTTCTTGGGGAGGCCAGCCCAGGAATTGTGGCAGAGATTCCAGGAGAGGCATCCATAACTTGTAGCAGGAAGATAACAACTTGGGGCCTGAGTTTCTTTCCTACACTAAGGTGGAGAGAGTCATGGAGTGAGAATTCGTGACAGTCACAGAGGGATGCAAACGACCTCGGGAAAATAACTTTCCTTGTATTTTAATTTCCTCATCTGGCAAATGTTGACTACAACACCTGAAAGTCCTTTCAAGTACTAGCATCATATATTTCTTTTATATTTAAAAGCTGTATGACCTCAAGCAATTAAAACTCCCTGATGTTTATGACAACATAACACATTGCATGCTTAAACAGCTTTTTACAATTATGCTATCACAGATCTTGTTAAATCTTAGTGTGCCAGTGATGTAGCCATGGAGAAATGGAAGCTCAGAGAGGTTGAGAGAAATCTGCCCCAGATCACACCTACACAGAAGTGGTGGCAGAGGAACCAAAACCAGGTTCTGGCCCTGCATCTCCCACTTCACTCTGTCCTTCCTATCCACAAGGTTGTCACCAGCCCAGGAAAGGCAAGCAAGCCATGGAGAGCATTACATATGGGTGTCCTCAATGCTCTAAACCTCTTGAGACCTCTGTCCATATGGTAGCTGTAGCTTTAAGAAAATGCCAAACTGTTTTCCAGAATGGTTATGCCATTTTACATTCCCACCAACCGTGTATGAGTTCCAGTTCCTCTACATCCCGCCCCCAACACTTAGTACTGTCAGTCTGCTTAATTTTAGACATTCTCATAGGTATATAGTGGTATCTCATGGCTTTAATTTTTATTTCCCTAATAACCAATGATGTTAAGCCTCCTTCTAATGTGCTTATTGGCCATTGATACATCTGGTAAAGTGTCTGTTCAAATCTTTTACCCATCTTTAAATTGGGTCGTGTTACTTTCTGAGTTTCAAGAGTTCCTTATATATTCTGGATACAAGTCCTTTGTCAGATACATGATCTGTAAATTTCTCCCAGTCCTAGCTTGTCTTTTCATTCTCTTATCAGTGACTTTTGAAGAACAGAAGTTCTCAATTTTGATGGTCCAATTTATCTTTTTTTTTTCTTCTTTGAAGCATGCTTTTGGTATTACATCTAATACATCTTTGCTTAACTCATGGTAACAAAGATTTCCGACCAATGTTTTCTTCTAACAGTTTTATAGTTTTAAGTTTTACATTTAGACCTTTGATCCATTTTTGTTTTATTGTGGTACATAAGATGAAGTTTATCATTAAAAAAAAAGACACTATTTTTAAGAGTTTTTTTTTTTTTTTTTCTGGCTGCACCCTGCAGCTTCTGGGATCTTAGGTTCCTCAATGAGGGATTGAACCTGGGCCCTCAGCAGTGAGAGAGCAGAGTCCTAACCACTGGACCGCCAGGAAATTCCCATTAAGAGCAATTTTAGGTTCACAGCAAAATTGTGCAGAAGGTACAGAAATTTCCCATATACCCCCTGCTCCCACACATGTACAACCTCCCTTATTATCAATGTCCCCCCACCCCCTGTACATTTGTTACTATCAACAAACCTACATTGACACATCATCACCCAAGGTACATAATTTACATTAGGGTTCACTCTTGGTGTTATACATTCTATGGGTCTGGAGGAATGTTTAATTACATGTATCCATCATTATAGTATCACACCCAGTAGTTTCACTGCCCTAAAAATCCTTTGTGCCTCACTTATTCTTCCCTCCCTCTCCCCCAATCCCTGGCAACCACTGATTTTTTCAGTCTCCATAGTTGGGCCTTTTACAGAATGTCACATAGTTGGAATCATACAATATGTAAACTTTTCTTCTTCGGAATGCATTTTAAATGTCCTCCACATCTTTTCATGGCTTTTTTTTTTTTTTTTTGGTTGCGTTGGGTCTTCATTGCTGTGCGCAGGCTTCCTCTAGTTGTGGTGAGTGGGGGCTACTCATCGTTGTAGTGCGTGGGCTTCTCACTGCGGTGGTTTCTCTTATTGTGCAGCACAGGCTCTAGGCACACGGGATTTAGTAGTTGCAGCACTCAGGCTCAGTAGTTGTGGCTTGTGGGCTTAGTTGCTCCGTCGCATGTAGGCTCTTCCCAGACCAGAGATCGAACCCGTGTCCCTTGCATTGGCAGGCAGATTCTTAACCACTGCGCCACCAGGGAAGTCCCAGTTCATTTCTTTTTAGTGCTGAAAAATACTCCATCATCTGGATGTACCACAGTTTACTTACCCATTCACTTACTGAAGGACATCTTGGCTGTTTCCAGGTTTTGGCAATTATAAGTAAAGTTGCTCTAAGTACCCACGTGCAGGTTTTTGTGTAGACGTTAAGTTTTCAACTCCTTTGGTAAATACCAAGGAGCATGACTGGTGGATGGTATAGTAAGAACATATTTTGTTTTGTAGATAATTGCCAAAATTGTCTTCCAAAGTGGCTGTACCATTCATTTTGCTTTCCCACCAGCAATGAATAAAATTTCCTGTTGCTCCACAACCTTGCCAGCATTTGGTGGTGTCAGTGTTCTGGAATTTGGTCATTTTAATAGGTGTGTAATAGTAATCACTACAATCTATTTCCAAAACTTTTTCATCATCCAAAATAGAAACTCTTTAGCTATTAGCAGTAATTCCCCATTTCCCCCGCCCCAGCCCCTGAAAACCTCTATTCTACTTTTTGCCTCCATGAAGCTGCCCATTCTACATTCCTCATATAAATGGACTATCAGAATATTTGTCCTTTGTGTCTGGCTTATTTCACTCAGCATAATTTTTTCAAGGCTGTAGCATGTATCCGAACTTTATTCCTCTTTAAGGCTAACAATTATTCACTTCATGTATATACTACATTTTATCCATTTCTCTGCGGGTGGTATTTGGGTTGATTCCATCTTTTAGCTACTGTGAGTAATGCTGCAATGAACACTGCTGTACAGGCATCACTTTGAGTTCCTATTTCCAGTTCTTTTGGGTATATACCTAGGAGTGGAACTGCTTGGTCATACAGTAATTCTGTTTAGCTTTTGGAGGAACCACCAAACTGTCTTCTGTAGTAGCCTTTTTTTTGCGGTACGCGGGCCTCTCACTGTTGTGGCCTCTCCCGTTGCGGAGCAACAGGCTCCGGACGCGCAGGCTCAGCGGCCATGGCTCACGGGCCCAGCCGCTCCGTGGCATGTGGGATCTTCCCGGACCGGGGCACGAACCCGTGTCCCCTGCATCGGCAGGCAGACTCTCAACCACTGCGCCACCAGGGAAGCCCTAGCCTCACTATTTTACATTCCTACTAGCAACATATGAGAGTTTCAATTTCTCCTCATCCTCACCAACACTCATCTTCTATGTGATAGCAGCCATCGTAATGGGTGTGAAGGGGTATCTCGTGGTTTTGATTTGCATTTCCCTAAAAATTAGTAATGTTGAACATCTTTTCATGTGCTTATTGGCCATTTGTTTATCTTTTCTGGAGAAATATCTTCAAGTCCTTTGCTCATTTAAAAATCTTTTTGTTGTTGTTTTTAAGAGTTCTTTGTATATTCTGAATAACTCATCAGATGTATGATTTACAAATTTCTCCCATTCTGTGGGTTGCCTTTTCACTGTTGGTAGTGTCCTTTGATGCAACTGACTTTTGTGTTGTGTACCCTGTAATTTTGCTGATCGAGTAGCTTTCTTATGGATTCTTTGGAATTTTCTCTATATAGGATCACCTCATCTGTGAGTATTTTACTTTTTCCTTTCCAGTTTGGATGCCTGTTCTTTTTCCTGTCTAATTGGCTTGGCTCAAACTTCTAGTATTATGTTGAACAGCAATGGTGATAACGTGTCCTTGTTTTGTTCCTGATCTTGGGAGAAAAGCTTTCAGTCTTTCACCAGAGAATGTTGGCTATCAGTTTTTCATAAATACCCTTTATCACGTAATGCAGGGGTCCCCAACCTTTTTGGAACCAGGGACTGGTTTCATGGAAGACAATTTTTCCACTGGTTTGCGGGGGAATGGTTCAGGTGGTAATGCAAGCGATGGGGAGAGACAGATGATGCTTCACTCTCTCGCCCGCCTGCCGCTCACCTCCTGCTGTGCGGCCTGGTTCCTAACAGGCCGTGGATTGGGCTCTGGGAGTTGGGGACCCCTGATGTAAAGAACATTCATTCCCTTCTATTCCTAGTTTTCTATTGTTTTATCATGGAAGGGCATTGCGTTTTGTCAAATGCCTTTTCTGCATCAACTGAGATGCTCATATGGGTTTTTCTTTGTCCTATTAATGTGGTGTATTACACTGACTGATTTTCTTACATTGAACCACCCTTGCATTTCTGCAATAAACCCTTTTGGTCATGGCATATAATCCTTCTAATATGCTGTTGAATTTAGTTTGCTTGTATTTTGTTGAGAATCTGCTAAGAACTTCTTTCTTTCCATCCACTTAAGTGTGTTTATATTAATTTCATGCAGTAGATTTAACAGCTGCTTTATAGGTTTGTTTTTCTTTAAATTAATTAATTTTTGGCTGTGTTGGGTCTTCTTTTCTGTGCAAGGGCTTTCTCTAGTTGTGGGGAGCGGGGGCCACTCTTCATCGCAGTGCGCGGGCCTCTTACTGTCGCGGCCTCTCGTGGCGGAGCACAGAATCCAGACATGCAGGCTCAGTAGTTGTGGCTCACGGGCCCAGTTGCTCCGTGGCATGTGGGATCTTCCCAGACCCAGGCTCGAACCCATGTCCCCTGCATTGGCAGGCAGATTCTCAACCACTGCACCACCAGGGAAGCCCCGCTTTATAGGTTTTGATATGAGTTGGCATGTCAATGGACTTTTCGCTTGAGAATTGGTCACATGGTAATTCTGGAAGATATCTTGGACATTTTGAATATTATGTTGTGAGACTCCAGATTCTGTCTAAATCCCCTCAAGAATATTTTTGTTTCGGCAGGCAATTTAACCTGTCAGAAAGATAGGGTTCCTTAGATGTTTTAGCTGCCTGTGCCACCACTACAGCTCTAGCTCTATGACGGGGCCATACTTGGGCCAAAATAGGAAGAGAAACAGAATGGTGATTCCCCTTCTTTAGACAAGTGTCCCCTTTTCCTGGTTCCTCTGCCCAGACAATAATAGTTTTAGCTGCTAGAGCTAAAGTGCTGCAGCCTTGCAACTTTTGCCTGCTCTTGGGGGCCAGCAGAGGAAAAAAAGAAATGGATTTCCTATTATATTCTCCAGCTCACAGGGTCCCTTTTCCCGGTCCTCTGGCCAAAGCTAAGCTGGGTTCTTTTGGGGGTTTTGCAGCCTGACCTCAGAGGTGAAAGCCATGAAGAAGGAAAAACACCAGGAAACTCAGCCCTGTAGGGACTGCATAAGTTTTGACTCCCCCTCCCTAATCTGACTTATTTTTCAGAATCCTCAGGTAACTTTTTATATTTTTTCCAATTTTTGGTTATAATCAGTTGGAGATAGGCTGTAGTGGGCTTAAATCTTGACCAGCACCAGAAGTTGGGAAGCAACTTCTGAGAACTCATGATCTGTGCTTTCACACAATTTCACAAGAGCCAATACTGTTGCTTTCCATCTACACTTGCATAAACTGATGCTAGGAAGTTGCATCTGAGAACTGTGAATTTGAGCTTGCTTTCACAAAAATGACTGTCTTAGCTACATTTTCTCAAATTCATAACAGGAAAATTTATGAATCTAAGCTTAGCTTTCACAAAAACTGTTTCATTCTTATTTCATCCAAATTTGCTTGAACATACTTTTGAGACATTTTGATTGGAGTTTCTTTTAACAAAAAGTGTTTTTTATCCTCTAGGTTTGCTCAAACTCCTGCTGAAGTCTTGAAAACTTTTGAATCTGACCTTATTTTCATAAAAGACTATTGTTTCAGCTAGATTTGTACAACTGAGAAATTCTGTGAACTCTTGAGAATTTTGAGAAAAACTTGTGAAGTTGAGCTTTTCACAAAAACTGAACGGCGTGGGACTTCTCTGGTGGTCCAGTGGTAAAGAATCTGCCTTCCAATGCAGGGGACGGGACTTAGAACCCTGGTCAGGGAACTAAGATCCCACATGCCGTGGGGCAACTAAGTCTATGCGCCACAACTACTGAGCTCGCGTGCCTCAGCTAGTGTGCCTGCATGCCGCAAACTACAGAGCCCACGTGCTCTGGAGCCTGCACGCCACAACTAGAGAAGAGAAAACCCACACGCCACAACTGGAGAGAAGCCAGCAAGCCACAACAAAGAGCCTGAGTGCCGCAACTAAAACCTGACACAGCCAAAATAAATAATCTTTTAAAAAAAACCCTGAAGGTCGTGCATTGGCAGAGGTCATATTTTGCCTCCCTCCATAAGGCCAGGCTGAGGCAAAATCATGTTGAACGTATTCTAGGCCTCCGTCAATAATGCCATGTGGGGCTTCCCTGGTGGCGCAGTGGTTGAGAGTCCGCCTGCCGATGCAGGGCACACGGGTTCGTGCCCCGGTCCGGGAAGATCCCACATGCCACGGAGCAGCTGGGCCCGTGAGCCATGACCGCTAAGCCTGCGCGTCCGGAGCTGTGCTCCGCAACGGGAGAGGCCACAACAATGAGAGGCCCGCGTACCGCAAAAAAAATAAAATAAAAAATAATGCCATGCGGTACAATTCCAGGTGGCACCAATCACTCTGTCTGTATCTAGGGCAGGGATTGGGGCAAATCTGGTCCGTGGATGTTTCTGTACAATCAGTTAGCCAAGACTGGATTTTACATGTTTAAAGAGTTGTTCAAAAGAAAAAAGGTGTATGTGACAGATCACATGTGGCCTACAAAGCTTGAAGTATTTAATATCTCGCCCCAGACAGAAAAGGCTCTGACAACACTGCTCAGTGGTTACCAGTTCTAGACTGGAAAATGGAAAGGGGCTTCTTGGAAGTGGGCAACACAATGACTCTACCTTCTGCCAAAGGATGCTAAACTGGCCAAATTTAGTATGGGGAAGCCTAGTCTAGAGATGCAGATTCTTCAGCCTTTCCATCACCTCTCCTCCCTGGTTCTACTGCCTCCGTGGCCACTCCTTTCTTTGGCTTCCCTTTCACCTACCACTCACATGTTGAGAGTTCAGTCATTAGCTGCCTCCTCCTCTATGCTGACCATTCCTGAACTATAATTATCACTAAGTACAACGGTTAAGAGCTAGGATCATAGAGTCAGGCTGCCTTATTGTGCCATCTATCTACCGCGCTTCCTAGTTATGTGATCTCAGGCAAATCACTTAACGTCAGTTTTCCCAACTATAAAATAGAGATAACAGGGTTATTCTAGAAGGATTAAATGAAGTAAGGCATGTAAAGCACCCAGCATGTGAGCAGTCAATAATCTGGCTCTGATAAATGTTACGCACTACTGTACTTTTGACAACCATTTATAAGCCACTCAATCCGATATCTTTTGTTCTTTTCCTTCTGCGACAGACTAATAATTGTGCCCCCATGGTCCACTCTCTTCTTTTAATAATATAACCCCCAAGTTTAAATGAACACACAACCATCCAGATAGAGGCATTTTCGCCTTCTCCACAGGATGGTAAGAATTTGAGACTAGGTTCTAGCCCATGGGATCAGGGTAATTTCCAGGCCCTCTATTTTCTCCTCCCCTTCCTATGGGCCTGAACAATGATGTGGGGCTGGTGCACTAGCTTCAACCATACAGATGAGAACCACCACCTAGGGGATGGTGAAGCATTAAGACAGTAGGACCCTGAGTCCCCAGATGATCCTGTAATATAGTTGTTTGACTCCAAGCCAGGGCCACTCACCTACCTCTGGACTGTCACATGAGAACTAAACTATTTTGTGTGAATCATTGCTTTGGAGTCCGTTTGTTAGAGCAGCTTAATAGTCTAATTAACATGCATCCCAAACCTTAACCTCCAACTGCCTTGCTTATGTCCCAGAGGAACCTCAAACTCAACATTCGTAAAACCAACCTCATTATCAAACCCACTCTGCACCCCTGCTCTTCTTGTATTTCTGTACACACAGACTAGCCCAACAATTTCTTGATAACATCCCTATTGTCAATTTATCCCTTGAGATATCTGTCGCTTTTACTACTCTCAGATTCAACCTGTCACAGAACCCCACAGCTTGACACATACATCCCTCTTCTATCATTCCCTCACCTCTAACCCCAACCCAATCCTGGCTTTATTTATTTATTTTTAAAATTTATTTATTTATTTAGACCGTGTTGGGTTTCACTGCTTCGCGCAGGCTTTCTCTAGTTGCAGTGCACAGGCTTCTCATTGCGGTGGCTTCTCTTGTTGCGGAGCATGGGCTCTAGAGCACAGGCTCAGTAGTTGTGGCGCACGGGCCTAGCTGCTCCGCGGCATGTGGTATCCTCCTGGACCAGGGCTCGAACCTGTGTCCCCTGCATTGGCAGGCGGATTCCCAACCACTGTGCCACCAGGGAAGCCCCACCCTGGCTTTAGATGCTTTTTACTCTGGTAGGCTCTCTGCCTCCAACTCTATACTCCACAGTACTGCTCCATTTCCCTTCTTAAAGATGGATCCATTCTATTTTGTTTCCACAAGTCCAAAGCATTTAGCCTTCATGAGGTGGCCCCCGGATTAAGCCTCTAGTTGATCTTCTGCACATACTCCACAAACACTTTATACCAACCACACTATTCTTTTGCTCCTCTCATCCTGTTTAAGTGCTTTTTCCTTTGCCTACATCAATGCTTTTCAAATGTGGTGAAGGGCCATTAAAAAAATTTCCAGCCTACTGTGGGTAAATACTTTCGAAAACACTATACACACAAATTAGAAAATCGATCACATGCTTAGATATCACAGCAATGGCAAAGCTTCTCAGTGCTTACTCTTAATTATGGTGCCTGTTTTGTCATGGACAGGCTAACTGTGCATCCACACTGGTCTGAGGACTACACTTCACACGGGTCTAGACTAACTCTCCCTTTTCCCTGCCTGGTGAACCACCACCCATCCACTCACAACGTCCATCACCACTGCCTCCATTATGCTTTCCCTGACATTTATGCCCCATAATCACATCCTATTCAATATGCCCACCACGTTTTAAAAAAATGCCTGTTATAACTTATCACATGTTATTACAATTTTCCGGTCAAATGTCAAAGAGCAGCAAGCTCTTTGAAGTCAGGGATACGTGCAAGTCATCCCTGCATCCTGAGCCTTGTGCCTGTCATGGGACAGAAGCTTAGAAATATAATTAGGAAATAAATGTGTCCAACACACCTCTGGCGACACACAGACAGGCAGAACTGCAGCAACTCTAAATAGACCTTTAATGACTGGGGTGTGGCTGGACCTAAACGCTGAATGGTTTAGGGCACTGGGGACTGAAGTCAAGCAATCAGTAGGTCGTCTGAGACTGCTGCTGGCGGTAGCCACCCCGGCGCATGTAGCCCTCATTTTTGCGGTAGCCATCCTTCTGGTCTGCAGGAGAGAGATGGGGAGGGGCGGGGGGTGAATGCCAAGGGAGAGGCAGTAAGGGGGCCAGGACCCTGGGAGCGCAGAGGGGATGGAAGCACTCACCTCGGAAGTAGCCACCATAGGTACCCTGCTTGTGGTCAAACACCCGCTCATTGTTTTCCACCAGGCTGCCCAGCTTCTCAGCGAGCTGCAGTGCCAGGTTCTGCTGGGCAGTGGGCTCAGTGCGGTGCATCACCACTGTCTGTGTCGGCTGGTCCAGGGAGGCCTGACAGAAGTGAGGCCGAGGAAGGGACAGATCAGTCTCCTGTACTCCAATCTCTCCATGACTCCACCTGCCCATGTGCCCATGTTGATGGCCCTTACCATCAACTCCTCGTTAATGATCATCTTGCTGATGATGGAGTGCACAGTGGGCAGGTCCAGTTCAAACATGTCAGACAGTGTCTCCATGCTGGGGACAAAGGCCAAGAGCAGGGAGCAATTAGGACCCTCGACCACAAAGCTGGGGCTCCTGTGCCTCCTCGGGGCCCATCCTACCTGATGGAGTCATAGACACTGCTGTAGGTGAAGAGGTAGGTCCGCAGTGACTCTTCCTGGATCTTCCTGTGGGGAGAAGGGAGAAAAGGGGCAGATCTTCAGTGAAGGAGACCAAGTCTTTTCTTCCCCACCCACTAGGGTCTTGTTCTCTGCTCACCTAACCAGCATGCTTCGGACTTTGTCAGCCTCCGGGAAAAGGTCCCACACTTTGCCATTCATCTTCTCGTTGATGATAAAACTGTGGCAGGTCTTCCAGTCACCCATCTTCATGGCCTTGGAGGCAGCGACCACGTGTTCCCTCATTGACTCAGGGGGACCTGAAAGGTTGGGCATGAGGGAGGGCCTAGGGAAACTTGGGATGAGGGCTCCTTCCCCAACAAGCACTATTTAAGGAGGAACCCAGGCTAGGAGAGCAAACAACTGGACTGAGACTCTCCCAGCTCTCCATTAAGTAGCCATGTGACTGTATAAGTCACTTAATATCAAAATAACTGTATTTACATTTAGACTTAGTCTATGATGTGCCTCAGGGGATTGGTGAACTCCTTGAAAATGCTGACAAATTGCTGTGTGTACTCTTAGGCACATTCTCCTAGGAAAGGGTCCACAGCTTTTATCAGATTCTTACAAGGTTCACTGACCTAAAAAAAATGTCTAACATCCACTGCAGGCAGTAGTAGAGAGGCGGGGAATGTGAACCAAGAAGCCCTAAGAGATGCTGGACATACAGATTTTCACTGGCAATTTTCCAATTAAAACAAAACAAAGCATAGCATCACTACATAGCCCAAACATAATTTGCCTGAAGTGCGCCTGCACTTAATATGACCATACACACAACCAGTAGAGGACAAATCTGTAGAGGGACGTGGCTGTGGACAGTAAGCTTGGCTCAGTTGCCAAGTCCTTCCATGCACCAGCCTTACAGGAAGGGTGCAATTCAAATTCCTTTCCCAGTGAAATCACAACTCACTCAACCTCTGGAATGAATGATCAGATCTCTAAAAGTGCTCAAAGAAGCCAATGTTAGATTCTTGAATGCCAAGGGTCCAGTTAGTTAGCTAAAAAATAATATGGATGAAAGGGAAAAAGAGAAAAAGGTCAGAGAGACACATACCAGCTGTGTTATCCCTGGGTAAAGTCACTTAACTTTTGTGCCTCAGTTTCTTAATCAGGAAAAAGGGGGTCATAATAGTATCTTCATAGGGTTATGACTAATGAAGAATAAATGAATTATTATTATTTATAAAACACTTCGGGCCAGGCAGAAAAAAGTACTATGTAAGTTTATCCTAAATTAAAAATATCGTTGGAATCAGGTCATGGAGACTTTTAACTTAGTGACTGAGGCGGCTGGACTTTATTCTACAGGCAATGAAGAACTTCTGAAGGTGCTGGGGGTGTATAACATCATACACTTGGTAGAAAGATACTACTGACAAAAAAAGACTGAAGGGGAAAATGACAGAAAGCAGGGAGCTTAATTTGTAAGCTAAGACAACGTGTCCTATGGTAAGAGACCATGGAGACTACTTAGTAAAAATGATGCTTTTAGGCCATACATGGAGATGCCATTAAGTCAAATGGAATCATCTTGTGGGAAAGTTTACTCCCTTTATCTTCTCTTAATCCTTTGATTACAAGCAAAGTCTGCTGCACTACAGAGCCGCACACTCACCCAGCAAGGGCTGCCGCTCGCCCACCCGCAGCTGGTGATGGAACTGCTTGCTGATCATGCGTCGGCGGGCGTCACTCTCATGGGCGGCCATGTAGGGGATCTCCAGGAGCATGGCCGACACCAGGTAAACACACTCCAGCAGCTCCAGATTTATGTGCAGGTGGAAGGGCACCTGCCGGCGCCGCTCCACCTTCTCCTGCTCCTGGTTGCGCTCTTGCAGGCTGCGCAGCAGCAGGCCCTGGCCCAGAAGCTCCTTGGCCCGGCCGCTTGACTGGATGTCCAGCAGGGCGTTGTGAGCATCCTTGGTCAGGCCTTGGCGGAAGGCACAGATGCCCAGCTGCACCATGGTGCGGTTGTACAGGATCTAAGAGCGAAGGGCAATGAACTCAGAGGTGATAGCCACAAGGCAAGTCTTTCACAGGGTTAGGACAGAGAACAAAATAGACCAGTTCCTCCCCTTCCATGGAGCTTACACTCTAGGGACAGGGGTGTGGAGGACAAAATAAGCATAATATGCAGGTGGTGAACCAAGCTAAGGAGAAAAATAAAGTAGACGAGGGAGTTAAGAAGGGAGTCTGAGCGGTGGCAGAAGTGGTGGGAACTCGCAATTTTATGTAGGATAACTAGGGAAGGGCTCATTTTGAAGGGGATGTTTAAAACATAAAGACCTGGGCTTCCCTGGTGGCGCAGTGGTTAAGAATCCGCCTGCCAATGCAGGGGACACGGGTTCGATCCCTGGTCCGGGGAGATCCCACATGCTGTGGGGCAACTAAGCCTGTGCACCACAACTACTGAGCCTGTACTCTAGACCCCGCGGGCCACAACTACTGAAGCCCATGGGCTTAGAGCCTGAGCTCTGCAACAAGAGAAGCCACTGCAGTGAGAAGCCCACGCACCACAACGAAAACCCAATGCAGCCAAAAATAAATAAATTGAATTTTTAAAAAAATTAATAAAGACCTAACAGAAAAAGAAAGAGCAAGTCATGCAGATCTCTGCAAGAAGAACAATATTCTAGGAAAAATGAAAAGTAAGTGCAAAGGCCCTATGCCAGATGTATTCAAGGACAAGGAATGCACTATGGCTAGAGCTGGTAAAAGATGTGATCAGAAACTGGAGGCTGGGCAAGCACAGGGCGTTGTAAACCATGTTAAAGATTTTAAGATGGGCTTCCCTGGTGGCGCAGTGGTTGAGAGTCCGCCTGCCGATGCAGGGGACACGGGTTCGTGCCCTGGTCCGGGAAGATCCCACATGCTGCGGAGCGGCAAGGCCCGTGAGCCATGGCCACTGAGCCTGCGCTCCGCAACAGGAGAGGCCACAACAGTGAGAGGCCCGTGTACCGCAAAAAAAAAAAAAAAAAAAAAGATTTAAAGATGGGAAACCACAGGAAGCTTTTGAGCAAATAAGTGACATAATTTGACTTTATTAACAGGGTTATTCTGGCTGCTGCATTAAGAAAAGCCTGAAGGGGCTTCCCTGGTGGCACAGTGGTTAAGAATCCACCTGCCAATGCAGAGGACATGGGTTTGATCCCTGGTCCGGAAAGATCCCACATGCCGTGGAGCAACTAAGCCCACGCGCCGCAACTACTAAAGCCTGTGCGCCCTAGAGCCCGTGCTCCGTAACAAAGAGAGGCCACTGCAATGAGAAGCCTGCGTACTGCAATGAAGAGCAGCCCCCACTCGCCGCAACTAGAGAAAGCCCGAGTGCAGCAATGGAGACCCAATGCAGCCAAAAATAAATTAAAAAAGTAAAAGGAATAAACATTAAAAAAAAAAGAAAAAGAAAGAACAGCCTGAAGGGATATAAGGGCAGAAGCAGAGAGAGAGAGACAGGGAACATGATGGTGGCTTAGACCAGAGGGTGGCAGTGGAAGTGATAATAAGTGGTCAGATAGGGATTTTCAACACAAATGGGTGGGGAATCAATGTGAGAGAAAAACAAGAATCAAAGATGAATTCAAGGCTTCTGGGCCTAGGCAACTGAAAAGATGGACTTGTCAATAATTAAGATAGGGAAGATTGTAGGTAGTACGGATTTTCGTGGGGGGGAAAGACCAAGTCTTTACTGACAACAAAAATATAGAGGTCAATACCGGTCATGAACTTAGATACAAAGAGCCTTAAAAAAATACCAGCAAGCAAAATCCAGCAATACATAAAAGATAATATACCATGACCAAGTAGGATATATCACAGGAATGAAAGCCTGATATAAAAATCTAAAATCACGGTTATTCACGATATAAACAGAATAATGGAGAAATAACTGTGCATTATTTCAATAGATGCAGAAAAAGATTTTGACAAAATTCAACACCTATTAAGGACAAAAATTCCCAGCCAACTAGGATCAGAAGAGAACTCCATCAATCTGAGAAAGTCTATCTACAAAAATACTATCTATAAAAATAGGTAACATTCTTCTTAATGGTGAAATGTTCACTGCTTCCCTGCTGATACTGGGAAGGAGGCAAGATGTCTGCTCTCACTTCTATTCAGCACTAAGTATTAGAGATTTGAGTCATTACAATATGGCAAAAAACAAAAAAGAAAGAAAAGTTTCAGAGACCCAATACAGCTGTCCCTCAGTATCCATGGGGGATTGGTTCCTGGACCAAAATCTGCAGATGCTCAAGTCTCTTACATGAAATGGAATAGTATTTGAATATAACTTACGGTACGTCCTCCCGTGTAATTTAAATCATCTGTAGATTACTTGTAACACCTAATACAATGTAAGTGCTATGTAAATAGTTACCAAACAAGGCAAATTTTGGTTTTTTGGGGGAACTTTCTGGAATCCCTCCCCCTCCCCCCAAATATCTTCAATCTGCACTTGGTTGAATCCGCAAATACACAGGACAGAAGGCCAGACTAAAACTGAATTTAGCAAAATGGCAGGATCCAAGGCCAATGTAAGAAAATTAACTCTATTTTTAGATACTAGTAGTTAACAATTTAAAAATGAAATTAACAGGAGTTCCCTGGTGGTCTAGTGGTTAGGATTCAGTGCTTTCTCTGCCGTGGCCCAGGTTCAACCCTTGGTTGAGGAATTGAGATTCCACCAGCCATGTGGACAAAATAAAAAATTAAATTAAATTAAAAAATTGCATTTACGATAGCATCAAAAATCGTATAATTCTCAGGAATAATTTTTTAAAAGATGTATATTACCTCTGCAGAGAGAAACTGAAGAAATTAAACGAAGAATAACACATAAGATCAACAGGTTCAAAGTTAAGGTGTCAGTTCTCCCAAAACTGATTTACAGATTCCATATAATCCCAGCAGGCATTTTTGCACAAATTGACAAGCTGATTTTGAAATTTATGTGGAAATGCAAATGTCACAGAACATTCCAACTATTCTTAAAAAACAACAAAGTTGGAGGAGTCATACTACCTGACTTCAAGACTTACCCTAGGGACTTCCCTGTGGCGCAGTGGTTAAGAATCCGCCTGCCAATGCAAGAGACATGGGTTCGAGCCCTGGTCCGGGAAGATCCTACATGCCGTGGAGCAACTAAGCCCATACGCTACAACTACTGAGCCTGCGCTCTAGAGCCTGCAAGCCACAACTACTGAGCCCGAGTACCACAAGTACTGAAGCCTGTGTGCCTAGAGCCCACGCTCCGCAACAAGAGAAGCCACTGCAATGAGAAACCCACGCACCGCAACGAAGAGCAGCCCCTGCTTGCCGCAACTAGAGAAAGCCTGGGCGAAGCAACGAAGACCCAACGCAGCCATAAATAAATTAATTAATTAATTAAAAAAAAAGACTTAACCCTAAAGGCACAGCTATCGAGACAGTGTGGAACTGGCGTAAGGAAGGACAAAAAGATGAATGAATGGAATAGAATAGAGAGCCCAGAAATACATTTATAGGGTCATGTGGTTGGTTTTTCATGTGGTTTTCCACAAAGGCACCAAAGCAATATAATGGGGAAAGAACGTCTCTGACCCTGACTTCACACCATATGCAGAAAACATAGACCTAAATGTGAAAGCTAAAACCACAAGAACTTCCAAAAACTAAAAATACAAAAAGAATATCTTTATGAATTGCAAGTAGGAAAAAGTTTCTTTAGATAGGACCCAGAAAATAACCAAGAGATAAAACTGATATATTAGAATATACATCAAAACACATGGTTAAGAAAATGAATAGGCAAACCACACACTGGAAAAAAATTGTAAAGCTTTTATCTGACAAAGGACTGGTATCCAGGATATATAAAGATTTCCTACAACTCAATAATAAAAAGATGAATAATCCAATCTTTAAAAAAAGGGGGGGGGCAAAAGTTGACCAGACATCTCACAAAAGAAGATATATAAAGGGCCAATAAACATTTAAAAAGTAGTCAATTTCAATAGTTATCAGGGAAATACAAACTAACCCCACATTGAGATACCATTAGACAACAACCATGATGGCCAAAATTAAGAAGACCAACAACACTAAATATTGACAAAGTAGAAGTGAAAAATGGTACAACCATTTCTGAGTTTCTTTTTTTTTTTATAAATTTATTTATTTATTTACTTTTGGCTGCCTTGGGTCTTCACTGATGCGCACAAGCTTTCTCTAGTTGCAGCGAGCTGGGGCTACTCTTTATTGAGCAGAGTACTCAGTACTGAGCGGGGGTTCAGTAGCTGTGGCTTGCAGGCTCTAGATCTAGAGCACAGGCTCAGTAGTTGTGGGCTAGTTGCTCTGCGGCATGTGGGATCTTCCCGGACCAGGGCTTGAACCCGTGTCCCCTGCATTGGCAGGCAGATTCTTAACCACTGAACAACTAGGGAAGTCCCATTTTTGAGCTTCTTATAAAACTGGACATACACCTACACTATGATGCAGCAATTGCACTCTTAAGTATTTACCCGAGAGAAGCCATACATCCACACAAACTTATACATAAATCACAAGAGCTTCATTTATAATACCCCAAACTGGTTGATCAGGTATCAAGAGAAATATCAAGAACCTGTGATAAATTCATACAACGGAATAAAAAATAGGTGTGCTATTCAAAAAGCACCACCAGACAAGCTCACCACATGTTTTACACATAAATACCTCACAATTGTTCTAAACACACATTTATAGGATCTATACCTAGACACAATTATAATACTCCTACATGAAAATGTCCTCACAATGCTGCCACACACAAAATTTTATGTTTCACACATCACACTGTATTTGGGTCCTTGTCCTTCTCAGTTTAACTGCTTAAACGCTTTTTCATCTTTTTAAGTAAGATGATCTCCTAATGTTTGTTCCAAACCAGACACACAGTAGTTATAATAAATGTTAGTTGAACCCAAATCCTATCCCAGAGAACTCTATGTTAACATGTAGGAGAATCAAAGAATGCTCGCACTCGGGAAGGACCAAGTGTCTCCCTGTATCTGCATTAGCCAGACACGTGGCTAATCTGCCTGAGCCACTTTGCCTGAACAGAGTGGACAGGGGGCCTGGCCTGGTCTTCCCTTTGCCACCAGGGCCACAGCGCCTCCTTCCCATCCTACCTGTACTGGCGGGTCCGCGTGCTGAATGTTGTCTTGTAGGTGGCTCATGAGCATGAGGTCACGGGCCTGGTACCAGCGGGAGTGCAGAGCATGATGATAGATATGGCAGAGGATGGCGCATGTGCGGATTCGGTCTGTGCGGTCCTTGGCATAGATGTACTTGCACAGTCTCTCCATTAGCACAGCTGAGTCCTCGCCCTCATTTTCAGCCTGGTCTTGCTCCGACTGGAGGGGTAGTGGGTAGGGGGAGATATTGTTGGAGGAGGAAATATGTCAAGGACAATGGTTGTAAATGGCTCAGCCTTCAGCAACCAAAGACGAGACGCCATCCAGCCTCTTCCTAGTCCCTCTGCTCCACCACAGACAGTCCCCAGGGAATAGAAGATCTGCCATGAAGTCCTGAAAGACATGCAGAACCAATGGACACACCCCTCTCCCCTCTGACATGGTGGCCAAGCACTTACCTTTGAGGAGCCCTCAGGGGGGGTAAGCTGCCGCTGATGGGCCTTGTAATCAAACTTGTAGTAGGTGTGGAGGATGCGCCTCAAGTAGATGCGACAGATCTCGTCAGTGGTGCCCTTCTCCTCCAGGTAGCGCTGCACACGCTCAATGATGGTGCACACCTGTGCCTCGTCCTTCAGGTGCTCCACGTACTCTGGCAGGGAGAGCACCCACCCTCAGCTTAGCCAGGCACCCAGGCTTTCCCAATCATATGTCCCTCATCAATCCAATTACCTCTGCATGTGTTTTCTGTACCCATCAGAAAAGTCTAACCCACTGTGCCCTAAAAATACCATCCTCTCCTGGGACATGTCAAGCTCACTCTCCACTGCTGTCAGGCACTCTCTTCTGCTAATTCCTCCCAATTAACTCCTCCTCCTCCTTCTCATTCGGCTCTCACCTCAAATGTGCCCTACCTACAGATGCTTCTTCAACCATTACCTAAAGCAGCCACCACTCCAGACATCCTGTCACATGTCCCGATCTGAATTTCTAATTCACACTTTACATTATCTACAACTGACTCGCTCATTTTTTTGTAGAGCTGCCTTGCTTCAGCACCGAAATGTAACCTCCATGAGCATGAAGGCCCCAAGCTGTCTTGTTCATCAATATACCTTTGACTTGGTGGACACATGTGGACACTCACATTTTACTGTGTAAATGTCCTGCATTTCCCCATTCTAATGCTTAAGGCGTACAAGCTAAACAAGCCAAGTGGACAGAGATCATTATACCCCAACAGTTCTCAAAGTAGCAGACAGCACCATCACTTAGGAACATGTTAGAAATGCAAAGTGTGAGATCTCACCCAGACCTATTGAATCAGAAGCTACGGGAGTGGGGTCCAGTATCTTAAAGAGGCCCTGTGGTATGAATGCTGGGGTGAGGAAGGGCTGGCTTTCCGAACATTCTCACTTAGTATAATCCTTCATTTTAATCCCTGCACTTTTCCTCTCACTGATGCCCATGCTTGCTCGGGCTCACCTTGGGAGTGAGGATCAGTGTTTTGCATTATCTTGGTAAATTCTTCATCCATTCGTTCCACCAGAGTTAGGATACAGCCACGGACACGCAGCGGCTGAACAGAAGGCAAAGGAGGAAATAAATTAGCCCAGATTCCAGTCCTAGACTTCAACCCTTCTGTCTCCAACAAGGCTTCCCAAAGCAGACAACACACACTTCCAAATAGCCTGCCAAATCCCCTCTTTACCTGGTCAGCGTTTTGCAGGTTCTCACTCTCTTCCAGAATGTTCTCTCCAACAAAGATGTTGGGGTTTGCAAACAGGATATCCATCAGCTCATTGATGCAGTCCAGACACTTCTGCCACATCTCAGGCTGCCAAGAGATCAGACAGCAGTCAGAGGTGTGAAGGTGGAACAAGGAGATGCCTCCCAAGAGCCCTACACCAGGAATCCACAGGCCTTCAACCACCAAGACTGCTCCAACAGTCCTTGAGTCTTGAGTCACTAGCCACCTTCCCATGACCCACCAGCTCCGCCGTGGGATGCTCGTTATTGTTCTCACCTTCATGTATGTGGCCAGGTTGGGGTTGTAGTCATAAAGAGAGGCGATGATATTGAACTTGATCTTGACGATGACACCCTCTCCCAGGTTGTTTTCAGAAGCAATCTGAACCAGCAGCTGTAGCAGCTCAATCTGGGCTGCACTGGAGGGGTATAGAATTGGGTGAGGCACAGGAAACAAATAAAAAAGTCTTATCCTGTCATACAGCACACCCTCTTCAGACAAGAAAGGCAGCCTCATTCTCAATACCCACCCCTAGCCTCACCACCTGTACACTTGCTTCTCTCTCATAAATTCCAAACAGAAATAGCAATAATGCTAACAATCTAACATCCTCTTTAGTCACTGAATAACTAAAGAAGAGTATTATTCCCATTTTACAGATGGGAAAACAGCCCCCAAAGGTTAAGTGATTGATCTAAGGTCAAACAGAATGTAAACAGCAAAAAATAGACTGGTGTAGTCCAAGTACATCATTCCTTCTACTGTAGCCACACACAGATCTTCCCAAAATACCACTTTCCCTACCAACCTCCACCCCGTGTCTTAAGAGAAAATGAGCTTTCACCCTGTAATGACACAGCCCAGGCCCACGAATCTTACCGATCAGTTCCCTTCTTGCCTCGTGCCTGTAGGATCTCATTCAGTTTCTTGATGACAACAGCGTGGGTGATCTCAGTTCCCTTGGCAAACATTTTTGGCTTCTCCTAGGTAACACACAAGTTATATGCAGGCCGACAGAAACTATTCTTGCCTTAATTGTTCTCCCGAATTCGACCAGGAGGGTACCTGCATGCTCTCCCAAACTGTTTCCCAATTCCTTTTCGTTCTAAAATCCTCACCTTAACCAGGGGCACTCCACCCCGGACCCTTTCCCACTCTCCGCCTTCATTGTCTTCCTCCTCCTCATCCAGGCGCTTGGATTTCCTATCGTGCTTCTTCTTGGCTTTGTCCTCCCGTTTCTTCTCAGCTGCCTTCTTGTCCTCCTCTGTGGTGGGGGCCCTGCCAAGAGACACAGGAGAAGATGAAGGATCAGCCCCCTCTCCACCTTGAGGATTCTTCCCCCAACAAAATTCCTCTTTTTCTATTCCTGGGTCCAAGTTACACTCTACAAGAATGACCTATGGATAACTGTAACCATAACCAAAGCAAGGACCACTAAGCATTTGAATCTGCCAGACCACTTACCAAGGTCTGTTACCACATTACACTAAGCAACTCATATGAAGGAAAGAGTATGGCCTAGTTTAATAAGACGGGGGTGCTAACCAGGCCGCTACAGACACAGAAATCAGCCTGTCATGTTGCTCCACAACTAAGCTCTAAGGTTTTCCAAAGAATCCATAAGCAACACAGTTGTCCTTTGGTACTAGTTGCTCTGTCCAGACTAATCTTTTTTTTTAATAAATAAATCTATTTATTTAGTTAGTTAGTTAGTTAGGGCTGCGTTGGGTCTTTGTTGTTGTGCATGGGTCCTCTCTAGCTGCGGCTAGTGGGGGCTACTCTTTGTTGCAGTGCGCCATCTTCTCACTGCGGTGGCTTCTCTTGTTGAGGAGCACGGGCTCCAGGCGTTGTGGCTCCAGGCTCTAGAGCGCAGGCTCAGTAGTTGTGGTGCACACGCTTAGTTGCTCCACGGCATGTGGGATCTTCCTGGACCAGGGTTTGAACCCGTGTCCCTGCATTGGCAGGGAGATTCTTGACCACTGTACCACCAGGGAAGTCCCCAGACTAATCTTTTTATCACCAACTGATTTATCAGTTTAAAATCAGTGCTTAGAAAAAAAAAAAGAGCAAAAAAATTTTTGCGGTTCCCAGACTGGCTGCTTTTCCCTGCCTTTCTTTCCCCTCTTATGACAATTATTAATATAAATTCTGAATTAAAAAAAACTGTTCAATACAACGAAATGTCCCCAACAAAAAAGAAAAAGATCACTGGCTACCTCAAAGTGGACTTAAGCTATTTGATGTCTGAAACCATTTCCAGACTTTAATATTTATATAATGAAATATAAACCAAATGACAGGGAAAAATTATTTCAAACTTTATAAAGATACTGAGGAAAAAGTCTCTCCAGAAAGACTTGAACAAACATTCAAGTTATCTATAATTAAAACATCATTTAAATGTTTATAAATAAATTTCATTTTAACTGCTTAAAAGGTTTGAATATGCTTTAGTAATAGTTTATAAATTTGCCAGTTGGATTAAAACTTGCCCTTGCCAAAAGATTTATGCCATAATTTTTTTTTGGGGGGCGGCCATGCCACGTGTCTTGTGGGATACTTGTGGGATCTCAGTTCTCCAACCAGGAATGGAACCCGGGCGATGGCAGTGCCGAATCCCAACCACTAGACCACCAGGGAACTCCCTATGCCATAACTCAATAGAAGCTTAATGGTTTTTCCTCCTGTACTAATGCAATATTCTGTAATGATAAAAACTCATTTCATAGGTAAAATCCTTTGCAAATACGTGAAGTATGTTCATTAAGCTGAAACTTCTTGGTCTGCATCATCCAGCCCCAAAGCTCTGAGATCACAGGACTTCATGCTATTTAAAAATCAATGCTGTCTAAACTTCAAAAGAACTTAATTATCCTTGGCCTAAAGTTTTACTCGAAGCCCTCAGGATATTGTGATTCACACCTCAAAAACACAAACTCTCACCCTATGAAATTCTAACTGAAAGACCTAAAACTTGACTTGATCTCTCCCCTATGACAGATTATACCTTGGTATATTCACATCTTGTTAGAATCGATCAGAAAACTGACATTTATGCTCTCAGCTAGAGGGACATCACCAAATACACCTCCACCTTTACACAGCTAAGGAGCTGAAGACATTAAGAGACACCAATAGAAGTTAGTCCTAAAACTACACTGAAAAGGACCATTCCACACGCTCTTAACCACAACTATGATCTAGAGGCCCTAGACATACACTCTTCCTTAGGATCCTAACAACTTGTAGATCCAGTCCCACCAGAGATCTATCCTGAGGTTCACTTTTAAAAAGGACTCCAGAAGCCAGGTAGCTCTTAGAAGCAGATAGCATCTCGGAGAGATTCCACAGGGCAACCATATCAGATGTAGACAACGTCCTCCAAAACCCTTCAGATTAGGATTCATAATTGAGACAACAAACGTTTTCTGTGTATTCCTCCTCTTTTAACTTCTTCTGTATTAGTTCATCATTATCCAAGTTTCACAGTAAAAATCTTGGTTGCTCACTATTGGAAGAGGTCATTGACAGGATGTGACCATGGGTTGACCCAAGAACTGGACCCAGGGTACTGGAGGCTCCTTACTCCCTCCTCTGTCCTTGGAATGTACATTCTGCTCACGGTTCCCACCTTAGGAGCCTTGAGAGGCTTAGGATGCAGCCTTGAGAGCAATGTGTTGAGACCATCTGACCTGAATATGTGACTGAGCTCTATTATAGCCTCTACCTAAACTCTTAAGATTCTGGAAGACAGGTGCAGAGATCTACTCATCTTCAGGCCGCCAAAGAGAAACCCTGTATGTAAGTTCCCTTGCTTATTACACCTGCCACCTACCAATCTGGAGTGGTCTGCCTCTTTCTTCCGTCTTTCCTTGTCCTCTGTGCATGGGGATAGTTTCAGATTTTACCAGGGAGCTCCCACGGTTGCAAACCAATATCTACATTTGATTAAGACTCCAACATGGTAACTTATGAGAAGGGGTCCAAGATACTAGATTTCATCAGTTTGTACTTAAGAATTCCTACCCCAACTACAAATTCAGAAACACGAATATGTGATCTGTAATTTACCTCTAGTATGGTCCAAAATAACAAATAATTTAAACATTTTAGCCCCAAACTAACAAATTCCTTAGCTAAGAATTAACCTTAAATAGGGAATTCCCTGACAGTCCAGTGGTTAGGACTCTAAGCTTTCACTGCCGAGGGCACAGGTTTAATCCCTGATCAGGGAACAAAGATTCCATAAGCCACGTGGCTCAGCTAAAAATTAAAAAAAGAATCAACCCTAAATAAAACTGATCTCAAATACTGGTCAGTCAAGGCTAATAAATAAAGATGTGCAATAAATAACATCTTATTGAACCTGGATGAATACTTTGGAAAAAACAAATCAATTAAGAAAAAAGCCACTTGATTAAAAGTTCACTAAAGTGATTCTTAAAGACATTCTCCTAGATAGGCTTAGCCTGATTAGAAAATTAAATAAAGGTCCTAAATGTTTCTTACTGTATCTGTGACTATCCTCATATTTTCTGCCCAAACCCACTATCTAATATCCAGGTGCTTAAATGTTGCTAGACAACCTTATTATCCCACATCAAAGAAATTGAAGCTCTTGAGATTAAATGTGTTCCGTTACGTGCTTGTTTTGACCAAAAGATGAAAGCTGAGAAATTCTGACGAGAGGAAGGGTATAGACTGGTTTAATATGGAGATGCTGAAAAAGGATGCTGGCAGACATTATAGGGACAGCCTGTCATGTTTCTAGATAATCCATTAACAACTGAAACTAACCTTGGCTAGCTTAGATAGCTAATGAGTTTACACACACAAAAATGTGCAAACAAAATTCAACGTTCCCACCACTGCCTGTGGTTTTTCCCTCTCTCTTTATTCCTCTTTCTCTTATCAAATTCTTTTTTGTCTTGGTTGGAAATCGATCTTAAAAGTTGGTCTACCTTGTTATACAAGTACAATAGTGTCTCTGAATTATTCTTTGACACTACAAAGCCACAAACGCTTAATGTCAATAAGGCCTTTGAGGATCCCATGGTTAACCCAACCTCTGACACTTGACATTTTAACTAAATCTAATTTTAGATTATCAAGGGTAATCTCTATAGTAAAAATAATAAAGATAGGATTAATCTTAAAATAATTATTCTGAAAACCAAATCTCTCCCAACCAAATTATATACTGTATGAATCCATTTCTATAAAACTCTAAAAACTGCCAACTTACCTAGTGATAGAAAGCAAATCAGCAGTTGACCACAGAAAGGGCAAAGAGAAGTGGGGCAGGAGAGAAGGTTTACAAAGGGGCATAAAGCAATTTTTAGGAGTGATGGATTTTATTTACTCTGATTGTAGTGATGGTTTCATGAGTATAAACATGTAACTTATCAAATTGCTAACTTTAAATATGTGTGGTGGGCTTCCCTGGTGGTGCACTGGTTAAGAGCCCACCTACCAATGCAAAGGATACGGGTTTGAGCCCTTGTCTGGGAAGATCCCATGTGCCGCGGAACAACTGAGCCCGTGGGCCACAACTACTGAGCCTGCACTCTAGAGCCCGCGAGCCACAACTACTGAGCCCACGTGCCACAACTACTGAAGCCCATATGCCTAGAGCCCATGCTCTGAAACTAGAGACGCCAACACGGAAGATTGGAATTGACAATATATACAGCAATATGTATAAAATAGATAACTAATAAGAACCTGTTGTATAAAAAAAAAATTAAATTAAAAAAAAAGAGAAGGCACCACAATGAGAGCCCATGCACTGCAACGAACAGCCCCCGCTTGCTGCTACTAGAGACAGCCCATGCGCAGCAACGAAGACCCAACGCAAAAATAAATAAATAAATTTATGTTAAAAAAAGGAAGTTAAAAATAGGAAGAGGATAAATAGAAAGCACATTAATAAGAGAGCAAGAACAAGACAAAATACATTTATAATCACAATAAATGTAAATTAACCTGCATAGATTAAAAAGCAGAGATCAAGTTTTGGAGACAGTGGTGGTGGTTGCACAACCGAGTGAATGCACTCAATGACACTGAATTGGACACTTAAAAAATGATTAACAGTAAATTTTATGAGTGGCACAATTGAAAACAGAAAAAAAACAGCAATGATCATAAGATGAAAAAGAAAAAAAACCGAGCTGGGTTTGTAAGAGACATCCCTAAACATACACCATGGTAAAGTACAAAATAAAAGGACAGGAGAAGATATACAGTTGACCCATGATCGACGTGGGATACGACATGGGGATGGGGTGGCAATCCCCCGTCAAAAATCCGCATGTGACTCTACAGTTGGTCCTCTGCATCTGAAGATTCAATCAACCATGGACCATGTGGTACTACAGCATGCATTTACTGAAAAACGTCTGCGTATAAGTGGACCTGTGCAGTTCAAACCAATGCTGTTCCAGGGTCAACTGTATGTGTGTTCTCAAAGATGCCCTATAATCAAGCAGAGGAAGCCCCCTTCTATTCCTACTTCGCTGAGTGGTTTTTTTTTTGGTTTTTTTTTTTGCGGTACGCGGGCCTCTCACTGTTGTGGCCTCTCCCACTGCGGAGCACAGGCTCCGGACGTGCAGGCTCAGCGGCCATGGCTCACAGGCCCAGCCACTCCATGGCATATGGGATCTTCCTGGACTGGGGCACAAACCCGTGTCCCCTGCATCGGCAGGTGGACTCTCAACCACTGCGCCACCAGGGAAGCCCTGCTGGACTGGTTTTTGCTGAGGATTTTTGAATCTAAATTCATAAAAGATATTGGTCTGTTGTTTTCTTTTCTCATGATGTCCTAAGTTTAACTTTAGTCCCCACTTGTTCCCTCAGATAGGAGCCTTTGTGCAATGCACATGTGCAGTGTACACTACACACACTGGTCCAAATAATGGAGACTTCAATACACAATTATTGAAAAGACAAAAACACAAAGAAGATATAAAAGATATGAACCAATAATAAGGTTGATAGTTCTACAGGATGTCAGTAGGCTTAAAATATGAGTTTCACAGTAAAGCAAATTTAAGAAATAGCTAATGAAACAAAGTTAAACAGATCTATTTTGCTTAACTGATACATGATTGTAAACTCTCCAAGAAGGGAATATGATACTGTGGCGTAATAAGAAATAATTCTGTGGTCTTTGTCCTCAGTTCCTGACACAGAGCTCCTAAATCCCTTGGAATTTCCTGAGCAATAGGAGCATCTCTCATTCTAATGAGGCCTTCACAGGCCTCTAGAAAGCTTTCAGGATGGGGGCTGGTTGCCAGAAAGACCAAAGCATGATTAGAGGGGTGGAACTGATAGCTCCACCCTCTGACCACCGGGGAGGATAAGAGGGACTGGAAATGGAGCCCATCATCAACAGCCAACGATTTAACCAATCATGGCTATGTAATGAAGCCTCCATAAAAATCCTTAAATGATAATTTGGAGAGCTTCCTGGTTGATGAACCACTGAAGTGCTAGGAGGATGGTGAACTCAGAGAGTACACTGAAGCTCCATGCCCCTTCTCCCATACCCTGTCCTATGCATCTCTTCCATTTGGCGGTTCCTGAGTTGTATCCTTTATAATACGCTGGTAATAGTAAGCAAAGAGCTTTCCTGAGTTCTGTGGGTCAATCTAGCAAATTATCGAATCTGAGGAGGGGACTGTAGTAACTCTCTGAATTTAGAGCCGGTTGGTCAGAAGTACGGGAGCCACACTTGGAACTTACAACTGGCCTCTAAGGTGGTGGCAGTCTCATGGGGTCTATGCTAACTTTGGGTAGTGTCAGAACTGACTTACTGTTGAACACCCAGTTGGTGTCCAGAGAGTTGGAGAACTAGCTGGTATGAGAAAAAAACACATATGGTGTCAGAAGTGTTGTGAATAAAAAGACATCAGATACACAATACTCCCCCTGCATTTGACCAGTGTTCCCTGGAGCACACAAAGAAAAACGCTTCTCAATAAAATGGCTGTGTCTGACCCCTCTAGTGTGAGGGAACTCACTAACTCCTGAAGCTGCATAACCCCAACTTCTGAAAGCAGGAAAGCAACCCTTAGAGCATCAGTATTTCTGCCAGTTATCACTGAGCTTGATACTCGACTTCTGTAGAACACAAAGGGATAGGTGTCACCTTGACTTCAAAGGAGGAAACTAGGACCTAAGAAGGCTAAGTAACTCACCCAAGTTGACAGATACTGAAGTAGTAAGGGTTGTGACCAGAATCCAAATCAGAATCCTCCCCCATACCATGACGATACTAGTAAAGTTCAGGAAGGCTTGCTGCAGTCTATATGCTATATGCTAGGTTCTCAGGAAGAGTGAGAAGAGAAGCTACTGTCACTGAGGGCACACCACATGCCAGTCCCGGGCTGAGCCAGGCGTATCACCTCCCTATATTTTTGCAGGTATCCTTGAGACAGGGTCAAGTACCACTCCATTTTACAAAAGATAAAACTGAAGACTGGAAAGGTTAAGGAGCTTATCCAATATCACACAGCTAATCAGCACCAAAGAGAGATAAACACTCAGTCCACATGCAGCAAGTAATGTCATGGTTAAATATTTGGACACTGGAAACTTCAAATCTCATCTGCAGGACACATTAGCTTTATCTTAGCCAACTAACATACTTGACTCTGAGATCCCTCTGTTGGCCTGTACAACCTAAAAGGACTCCATTGGGGGAGGAGCAATGTAGGAGTAGGGGATTAAGAGGTACAAACCACTAGGAATAAAATGAGCTACAAGGATATACTGTACAACACCAGGAACTAATGGAGTATAACTTTTAAAAATTATGGATCACTAGGGACTTCCCTGGTGGTCCAGTGGTTAAGAATACACCTTCCGATGCAGGGGACGTGGGTTCAATCCCTGGTCGGGGAACTAAGATCCCACATGCTGTGGGGCAACTAAGCCCGCGTGCCACAACTACTGAGCCCGCAAGCCACAACTAGAGAGAAGCCCATGCCTCAGTGAAGAGCCTCTGCGCCGCAACAAAAGATCCCGCATGCTGCAGAGAAGATCCCACATGCCTCAACTAAGACCCAACACAGCCAAATAAATAATATAAAAAATAAGTTTAAAAAGTTATGGATCACTATACTGTACACCCCTAATTTACATAGTATTATAAAGCAACTATACTTCAATAAAAAAACTTTTTAATGTAAAAATAAATAAAAATAAAAGACAAATAAAAATTAAAACTGAAATGGGAAAAATAAATAAATAAATAAATAAAAGAACTCCACAGGAGGGCTTCCCTGGTGGCGCAGTGGTTAAGAATCCGCCTGCCAATGCAGGGGACACAGGTTCGAGCCCTGGTCCGGGAAGATCCCACATGCCGCGGAGCAACTAAGCCCGTGCGCCACAACTACTGAGCCTGCGCTCTAGAGCCCGTGAGCCACAACTACTGAAGCCCGTGTGCCACAACTACTGAAGCCCGCGTGCCTAGAGCCTGTGCTCCGCAACAAGAGAAGCCATCACAATGAGAAGCCTGTTCCCTGCAACAAAGAGTAGCCCTCGCTCACTGCAACTAGAGAAAGCCCGCGTGCAGCAGCAAAGACCCAATGCAGCCAAAAATTAAATAAATGAATAAATAAATAAATTTATAAAAAAAAAAAAAAAGAACTCCACAGGAGCAACAACTTTCAAGATGATTAAAAGCTTCCTACCCCTCCCACTGTAGCCCGAAGTACCATTACTTTTCTTACTTTTTAAGGAATCTCGACGCCAGCACTGTCTGTTTCCCTTCCTCCTCCTCTGAATCTGAATCAGAAGATGTGGAACCTGTGTCCCAATCTTCATCATCTTCTGAATCTTCTGAGTCCTCATCTTCATCCTTAGAGAAAAAAAAGATGATCAGAAGAAACAAGATGGGAAGACTGACTCGTGTCTCTGCTCTCCCTGCTGACACATGTTTCAGAGACTCTCCGGAGCAGCAGAAGAGTGGTTGAATCAGGATCTTAAGAGCTGGACTGGACCACCAAGACCCAAAGAGAAGTGCTAACTTGCTCCAGGGACACACAGCTCCCCTGGGGCAGAGCTGGGCCTAGAATCTAGTTCTCCAGATTCCAAGTCACTCAGTGCTCTAATCGAAGAGGAAATCTGTCCCCAGACCAGACTCTGCTAAATCCCACCCCTCCCAACCCTAAGGCTCTGTGAGTCTTTTCTTCTCCCCAGAGACCCAAGAATGGTCCACAGCAGACAAACCACCCCTCAGTGTAACCCTGGCTCTTACCTCCATCTTTTTGAGGAACTTCCGACTCTCGCTAGAAGGAGCTTCTGATTTCTTCTTTAGGAAAGTGGAAGCACTGACTCCTTCATCATCCTCATCCTCATCTGAAGAGCCTGGTGGGAAAGGGGAGAGAGAAAAAGAGTTAGAATAGTGAAGAGATGAATGGCAACCAAGAAAAAAGCCAAGGAAACCCTTAATTTTAGAGCTCCTAACCATTTGCAATTAAGGGTTTTCCTCACTCACCTTCTGAATCCTCCTCATTCTTCTCAGCATCTTCATCTGCAGACTGCTCAGGGTTCTTGACAGAAGGAAATGAGAGAATAATTAAGGATGCCTGCCAACTACCCCATCCCACCTCCTCCACCCCACAGAGCTTTCTCATGATTCCTTCTCCAGTCACACACCTCCCATTTGCAAATACTTTTTTGTCTCAGTCGTGGGGTCACTGCCCCCAAAGTTCAGGAAGTCTCCCTCTAGCACCCTCACCTGCTTGTAATTTGTAATATGGGACTCAAAATCTCGGTTGTATTTTCGGATCTTCTGGCGCAGGGTGCTCAGGGCCTTGGCATTATTCTTGTTCATCTTCTTCTTCCCTTCCTTATCTTCCCATAGCTGAAGGAAAGAATAGGGAAGAAAGGGAGAACAGGGATCTGAGATTAAGTAGTATTCCCTAAACTTCAGGCTTCACAACTTTTGGGTCTTGCTATCTACAAACAACTATACTACCTAAAAACTATACCTCTTATTGTTTACCAATGCTTTATTTATGTATCAAAAGTACAAAACCACAAATAAGAGGTAATATAAAAATATATACAATTAAAATTCTTAACATAAAAAAGTCCCTCTCCTTATGTTTATAAGAACGTATTTCTTATGTTCTGGGAAATACTGAATATCTGGCAAACAACTCAGAGGAGACATGATCCCTGGGTGTGGGTCAGGAGAAAGCTCCAGGCCCACAATCCCCTTCTAGATCCCCCTGCACCCACAGGAATCACACCTCATTAAGATAGTCCTCCAGGTCAGCCAGGATTCGGATATAGAACCGGGGGACACCTTCCTTGTCCACAATGCTCTTAGCCTTCCCATATGCTTTTCCTAGGAGCTCAAACTCTTCCAGGCACTTGGTGACATCCCGAATCTTCATGGCATTACGGATGGTCCGGATAAGGTTGGTCAGTTCCTCAAACCTGGTTTGAGACCCCAATACCACATTGCACATGCCCACCATCACCAACCAGAAAACCCACCACTGCTCCAGAAACTCCCCATCACCCCGCCTCCCCAAGGCCTCACCTCTTATCCTTGGCGCTTCTGACAACTCTCTTGGTATCTTCTTCATCCTCACTCAGCAACAATGGCCTATTTGGAAGGAACAGAGACCATTAACCTCTGTTCCTAGCTCCAGTCTTTCCAAATGATCTTCTTCTTCTCCGATGGGGCAGGTAGCCCATTCCTACCACACTCATCTTGTTTTATTCTTCCTCTTCACGGCCTCATCATATAGAACTCAATCTTTTAAGCTTACTTCAAGTAAAGACTTTTATCAAATGTTGTAACACATTAAAAAAATGACAGTCTCCAGCCTCTCAAACATAAACAAACGAAAGTGCTTATTTACTGTGTCAAAAAATTAATTATGTGAAGACACAAGTCACTAAGAATTACTAAAAGAAGTTGAGAAAAGAGGTACTTTACCTAGAATGAATGGAAAAGGTGGTACTTGAACTAGGTCCTAGAAAGCAGTATTTCCCAGAATGTGACAGGCCGAGGGCAAGGAAAGAGTCTCAACGGCTTTGACACCTCCATTACTAGATATTTTTACTAAATAATTAAAAACCAGACCACAGACAGCATTCAGCTGGCAACAATATCTCTTTTCTTTCCATCTTATTAGCTTTTCCAATTATTTCCTATTTTATAGCAAGTGATGTTGATTTTCCACTTGTAACACAGATATGATATCATATTCATGTGGGTATACACAGATTCTATTTTTCACTTTTAAAAATGAGTTTTAGGGCTTCCCTGGTGGCGCAGTGGTTGAGAGTCCGCCTGCCGATGCAGGGGACGCGGGTTCGTGCCCCGGTCCGGGAAGATCCCACATGCTGCGGAGCGGCTAGGCCCGTGAGCCATGGCCGCTGAGCCTGCGCGTCCGGAGCCTGTGCTCCGCAACGGGATAGGCCACAACAGTGAGAGGCCCGCGTACCGCAAACAAACAAACAAAAAAAGAGTTTTATGCTGAAACAAGACTTTGAAGTGGTATGTATATATATTCTTAAGTACAGATATGTGACAAAAATAATGAAGGTGGCATGTGTATGACAGAAGTTTGAGAAACATTACAACGTTCCAAAGGGAGAAAAGAATTTTAATTTGCAAAGATGGGTGAAGAGTATTTAAATGGAGATAAACAACAGGAAAATACTAATAGATGTTTAAGAACCTCAGAGCCAGATCAAGGAACTCCCAGGTATCAAGCGAGTATTGGGGGTTTCTTGCTGATGCAACACACCCAGCCAGTGGGAAACCTTTTCTCTGTGACTCTATCCTTTGCCTGGTGGGTGGATTCCCACAATTCACAGCACCCTTAGCGTTACGGTTGTCCCTCCAACACTGCTCTGGTCCCTTAAACTCTCAACATCCTTAGAACCCGCTCTCACCGCCCCCATTTCCATTCCCCTCCCATATACGCGGCCTTCCACAGCCTGCCGAACCCCTCACCCCACCGAGTCGTCCCCATGGCCCAGGCCCTCACTCACTGTTTGCCGTAGTTACCCCCGACAGGTTTGGTGACGAGCTCCTCCCCGGACAGGGACGACTCGGACTCGCTGTCCGAACCGGTGGTAAAAAACCGCGACATGGCGACGGCGCGGAGCGGCTGCCGCGGGCGCGTCCAGACCTACGGTAAAGCCCGAAAGTCACGGGCCACGAGAAGGGGCCCGGGCCGCCACCTCCTGAGCCCCATCCTCACAGTCTCCGCACGTATCCCAACCCGGGTCCCCCCCCCCGAAGCAAAAGGCCAAAGAAGTACTTACCACCCGACCTCCGGAATCACACCGCTTAGCCGAAACAGCGGAAATGCGGTGAGGAGAAGGCGGGACTTTTGCGTCACTTCCGGGAGAATCACACCGCTTAGCCGAAGCAGCGGAAACGCGGCGAGGAGAAGGCGGGATCTTTGCGTCACTTCTGGGAGACGCCGACGAACTGTACCGTGCGACTACAACTCCCAGTAGCCCTCGCGCCTCGCAGGGGGCAGGGTCAGGCCTGCAGTAAACTTGGCTGGGAGGAGGCGGTCTCGAGAGTCGTGGATGCGACCGCGCTTTGCCCTCGGGTGTTATTGCTCACAGCCAGCCAACCAACCACACACCTCACCTGTGCAATCAGAATTTCAGGGCCAGGAGTTTACTTTCTTAAAGCGCCCACGCGATGCTGATGAGCTGCAAGGTTTTGGAGCCAGGCTTAGAGCAAACTTCGGATCGGACTTTGTATTCGAATCCCAGCTCCATCACTTACTAGTGTGTGAACCTAGTCAGATTTCCTAACCTCTCTGTGATTCAGTCTCCCCAGGTTAGGACCATAATAGGACCTACTTCATAGGTGTTATGAGAATTAAGTGGCTTAGTATATGTGAAGCATTTAGGACAATGCCTTGCACAACATAAGCATATAATAAATATTAGCTAGTATTCATTCACTATTCCACAAATGCTTATGTGACTGTTTTACATTTTTTAAGGTGGTTTCATTCATTCAGCACTTGCTGCATGTCTGGTACTGTTTAGCACTGGGGGTACAATGCTCCCCTGAAAGAAAACTGGGACTTAGCAGATCATGGGAAAGAAGGAGGCCACTTTAGGTAGAGGAAACAGTCTGAACAAAATCCTAGAGACAGGAAAGTTCAGGGCAAGTTCAACAGCTGTTATATTGGGGTTAGAATGTGGCAGGGCCTTTCCACACATCCTGGCCTGTCACCCCTCTTTCTCTACTTTCCCCCCTTTTCCTCTCTGTTTCTCCTTCTCTCTCCTTTTCTCTCTTCCTCCCTCTCTCCCCACAGATCCACCTGATGCTGAAGTCAACCTCTTCACTTCCCAAAACAGAAAGGGAATGCACTGAAATGGCCAAGGAAGCTTGAGTAAAGGGTAAGGGAGGTTGAGTGATTTGAAGATCATTGTCACTGAAGATGAAGAAATGCAAATTCAGACTAAAGTAAAGCTACTGATTTTAGAGTGGTTTCTAGTTACTCCCAAGACCCTGACCATTTGCAAAGGAAAAATCATATCCAAACTGTTTATTTTTTACTAATCCTTTACTAAGTCATTATGAAATTTTTCGATTTAACAGGGAGGGGGCTTTTTTAGTAAAATTTTTATTGAACCGTAACATAGATTCAGGTAAGTGACAGATCATAAGTGCACAGCTTGATGAGTTTCCACGAAGTGAGCACATCTGTATGCCCATATCAAGAAACACAACATGACCAGAACCCCACCCAAACTCCCCTCTTGTATCCCCCTCCTGTCACTACCCAACAGGCTTCTTAAATTTTTTTGTCGTGAAATATTTCAAACATAGAGACAAGAATAAACACTATTTTAATGAACACCTATGTACTGACAATCCGCGAAGCATTGTCAAAACTTCATGTGATACCGCATACCACTTTCTGCTGTGGTTCATTTTTTTTTTTTTTTTTTTCGGTACACGGGCCTCTCACTGTTGTGGCCTCTCCCGTTGCGGAGCACAGGCTCCAGACACGCAGGCTCAGCGGCCATGGCTCACGGGCCCAGCCACTCTGCGGCATGTGGGATCTTCCCGGACCGGGTCACGAACCTGCGTCCCCTGCATCGGCAGGCGGACTCTCAACCACTGCGCCACCAGGGAAGCCCTCAAATTTTGTTTTAAAGAAAAAACTTAAATACATTTGGGACATCCTAGTTAAATGAACAAGGTTCACTGGACATCCACAAATAGCTTTAAAGCACCTACCATGTTCCAGGCCCTTTCATGTGATCATCTCTCTTTATTTGAAAATAATACTTGTACATGATTAAAAATACAAATGATGCAAAAAAATATACAGGGGAAAAAAAATCTCCTTTCCACCCCAGTCTCCAGTTCCTTAGCTTCTCTCCCTAGGGGCAAATATAATGATCAGTTTATAGCATAATTTTACAGATGTCTCTCTCTGTATTTAGATATGGATACATAAAAGGATATAGATATATGGGTGTATGTATACGTGTAAGAATTGTATAAAGATCTATCTATCTCTTGGATGTCTACGTGTGATATTGGATATCAATCTCTGTTTATATATCCTTATCTATATAATCCTTATACATGAACATACATACATATATTTATATCCTTTTATATACCTATACCTATGTATACAGAAAGACAGGTCGACAGATCTATTGATAACTATTTATCTGTCTATCTATAACCATCTTTCTGTCTACCTAGAGAGAGAGATGGGATGGCATGATTTCTTACACAAATCATGTCATATTTTATGTGCTCTTCTACATCTTATTTCATTATTCATATATCTTGCAGCTCATTTTTTAATGCTTATGGATCTCTCATTCTTTTTTTTTAATAAATTTATTTTTTTATTTTTATTTTTGGCTGCATTGGGTCTTCGTTGTGTGCGCAGGCTTCTCATTGGGTGCCTTCTCTTGTTGCTTAGCATGGGCTCTAGGCACGTGGGCTTCAGTAGTTGTGGCACTCAGGCTTAGTAGTTGTGGCTCATGGGCTCTAGAGCACAGGCTCAGTAGTTGTGGCTCACAGTCTTAGTTGCTCCGCGGCATGTGGAATCTTCCTGGACCAGGGCTCAAACCCGTGTCCCATGCATTGGCAGGCGGATTCTTAACCACTGCGCCACCATGGAAGCCCTCTCATTCTTTTTCTAAATTTTATTTTTAATTGAAGTACAGTTGATTTACAATGTTTCAGGTATACAGCAAAGTGATTTAGTTATACATGTATATCTAAATAGGTATTCTTTTTCAGATTCCTTTCCACTATAGGTTATTACAAGACATTGAATATAGTCCCCTGTGCTATACACTAGGTCCTTGTTGATTATCTATTTTATACACAGTAGTGTGTATCTATTAATTCCAAATTCCAAATTTATCCCTCTTCCCTGCTCATTCTTTTTAATGGCAGACTATCATATCATTATATATCATGAAATATAAAATGTGTTCCTATTGATGAATACCTCTTTTAAATCTTCACAACAACCCTGTAAGGCGGGTATTATTGTCCCAACCCTTTTTTTTTTTTTTTTTGCCATATGTCACGACTTGTGGGATCTTAGTTCCTTGACCAGGGATGGAACCCAGGCCCCCTGCAGTGGAAGCATGGAGCCTTAACCACTGGACTGCCAGGGAATTCCTTGGCTCTCCTAAGAGGCCAAGTGACTTGCGCAGGATCACACTGCTAGCCTGTATTTTAACCCAAATATTATTTCACAGCCATCTGAATTATTGGGAGATTTGCTGCTTTAGAGCTAGACGCTAACAATGTTTGAGTTGCCACAACTTGGTCTTATGAAGAAGATGGATGGGAGTGAGGACAGCAAAGTAAAAAAATCCCCGAGGATGTCTTCCTTTGTGAGTATAACTAGGTTCTGTAACTGGAGCCAAGCAGAACGTGGGTGTTTTTAACGGATGAATTTTGTTAATGCCTAGATTTTAATGAGGTCCTTAATGGTTCCAGAGCAAGAAGCACACCCTGGAGGAAGTTTTGATCAGTCTGGCATCTCCGGTTCATTGTGGGCGTCACATGGACCTAAGCAAATTGCTTCTCTCCAGTGCCTGTAATAATGTAACCAGCAAGCAGAAAGGTGATAATCATTACTGGCAATTGAATAGCAATTTCAAATGCATAAAGGCATGTCAAACTCATAACAAACTTGTAGGTAGGCAGGAAAAGCAGCTATTACTAACCTCATTTTACAAATGAGAAAACTAAAACTCTGAAAGAGCAGGAAATGGTTAAGCTAGTGACAGAGTGAGGTCCTCTGATTTAGAAGCCCCAGAAGACTCTTCTGAATGTATAATTTTATTTTCTAATACTGACCACAGTGGAATAAATCATAATTTGGAAGGTGAGTGGACTGAGAGGAGGCAGAGAACAGAGCACGGGGAAGGGAAGGAGGTGGTGTTGACTCCTTGTTGGGACTAAATCCTGGGTACAATGCTCTCTTACTCAACTCCAGCCACTGAGGCCTCAGCTCGGGCAGACCCAATGCCCCACTTTTAAAACAAATATCTTGAAACATTTTATGAAATTAATAGATAATATAAACTTCTGACACACACTATTTTATTTTACTTTGTGTGTGTTTTATTCTCCCAAATAGCCACCAAGCTCCTTGAAGACAAGGATAGTATCTTGTATGTCTTAGTAGCCCCTTCAGTGCATTTCCCATAGTATGTGTTCGATAATGTGTTCTTTTCATTATTATTATTGAAAGACAATAATAATAATAAATATTGAAGACATATACAGCTGAGTGCACCAACTGTTTTGACTTCTACCGTAATCTATTAGTTTTGCCTTTTCTTGAGTTTCATGTAAAAAGTAGAATTATAAGGTATGCCCACTTTAGTGTTTGGCTACTTTCAGAAGCCTATAAGATTCATCCATGTTGTTACATGAACTGAAAGTTCCTTCTTTTTTGATTGCTGAATAGTCTTCAATTGCATGGCTATGTCACAATGTATTAATTCTCCTGTTGATCTGGGCTCTTTCCAGTCTTGGGCTATTGTGAATAAAGCTTTTATCAACATCTTGATACAAGTCTTTTTGTGGACATAAATACTTATCCTCTTGGGTGGGATAGCTGAGTCATTGAGTAAGTGTATATTGAGCTTCAGTAAATAGTGCTGTGCTCTAAGTATATTTATAAAGGAAAAATAGGAAAAAAATTTTATTGAAAATATGCATTTAAACATGTAAATGTTGAGACATGATTTCCGTAGAAGATATAAAGAAATAGAGATTTGCACCTATTTGCAATGACATAGTTTGGATTTATGAAATGACGATTATCATATGAACAAACGTTGAATTTTTTTCTTCATATTTGATATTTTGAAATAAGTATGTGTATATATACTTAGCATTTTTATGTGTACTTAGAATCACAGTGAATGAGACACTGGGTGTTGCCTTTAGTGAGGGGATTTTCCAAATACAGCAAAAAGCTCTTGGTAAATGTTCAAACAAAATGAAGTACAGTCTTCCTTCAATGAACATGATAGTTGAAATCCTGGAAAATTTACATATATTAAAACCAAGCAAGATATACTTTGGGTTCACATGTAAAATGGAATTAGATGTCTGGGTTGCGGGGAGACAGTGAAAAGCCACTCAGGCGTAGGAAAATTACTCTTCACACAGGACCGTGTTGTGCATGGCAGGATGGCTAGGCCCTCACCCTCTGAAGGGTTCTGCTCCATTTACAGTGAGATTCAAAATCCCACAAACTTCCAGAATGACGATAGAGGGCAATACCACCCCATTGAGTACCACTGTTCAAGACCTGTTCTGTAAAAACAACCATCTGTGGCTTATTATATTTAACCTAATTAATTGATATTAAATGAAATTAAAAGTTCAGTTTCTCAGGCATACTAACCACATTTCAACTGCTTAAAAACCACACGTAGCAAAAAGTACCCACAGAGAAAAGCCCAGATCCAGATCGTTTCACTAGTTAATTCCTCAAATATTTAAAGAATTAACACCAGTTCTTCACAAACTCATCCCCAAAAATAGTAGAGGGAACACTTCCCAACTCATTCTCTGAGGCCTGCATTGCCTGGGTATCAAAACCAGACAAAAATGACACGAGAAAAGAAAATTTCAGACCAATTTCTCTTACGAATAGAGGCATAAAAATCCTCAGCAAAATACTAGAAAATCTAATACATAGACCATGACCAAGTGGTATTTATCAGAAATGCAAAGTCAGCTTTACATATGAAAATGAGTATTAATTCGCTAATACACCATATCAATAGAATAAAGGACAAAAAACACACGATCATTTCAATAGATGAAAAAAAAAGCAGTTGACAATATTGAAAACCCCTTCATGATCAAAACACCTAACAAACTAGGAATAGAAGGGAACTTCCTCCATATGATAAAGGGCATCCACAAAAAATCCACAGCTAATATCATACTTAATGATGAAAGACTAAAAGCTTTTTCCCTAATATCAGGAACAAGACAAGAATGTCTACTTCTATTTGAATGTTGAAGAATGTTGCCACTTCTATTTAATGTTGTAATGGAGGCTCTAGTCAAGGCAATTAGGCCAGAAAGTGAAATAAAAAGCATCCAGATTAGAAAGGTTTGTAGAGGACATAATCTTGTATATAGAAAATCCTAAGGAATCTACAAAAACCTATTTGAACTAATAACAAGTTCAGCAGAGTTGGAGCATAAAAGATCAATAGACAGGGCTTACCTGGTGGCGCAGTGGTTGAGAGTCCGCCTGCCGATGCAGGGGACACGGGTTCGTGCCCTGGTCTGGGAGGATTCCGCATGCCGTGGAGCAGCTGGGCCCGTGGGCCATGGCCGCTGGGCCTGCGCGTCCGAAGCCTGTGCTCCGCAACGAAAGAGACCACAGCGGTGAGAGGCCCGCGTACAGCAAAAAAAAAAAAAGATCAATAGACAAAAATCAATTGTATTTAAAAAAAAATCAATTGTATTTCTAGACACTTGTAATGAAGAATCCAAAAAGGAAATTAGGAAAGTAATTCCATGTACAAAAGCAACAAAAAGAATAAAATACTTAGGTATAAATTTAACAAAAGAGGTGCAAATATATACGATGAAAACTACAAAGCATTGTTGAAAGAAAATAAAGATCTAAATAAGCAGAAAGACATCCTATGTTCATGGATCATAAATTAGTGCATTCACTGCTGTGGCCTATGTTCAAGCCCTGGATGGGGAACTAAGATCCCACAAGCTGAGTGGTGTAGCCAAAAAAAAAAAGTTTTGTTCTTTTTTTATTCCACATGTAAGTGAAATCATACAGTACTTGTCCTTATCTATCTGACTTATTTCACTTACTATAATGCCTTTAAGCTTCATCCATGTAGTTGCAAATGGTAGAATTTCCTCATTTTTAACGGCTGAATAATATTCCATTGTGTATATATATATATATATATATATATATATATATATATATATATTCCACAACTTCTTCATCATTCATCCATCAATGGACACTTAGGTTGTTTCCATGTCTTGGCTATTGTAAATAATGCCGCTACGTACATAGGGGTGCAGATATCTTTTCAAATTAGTGTTTTTGTTTCCTTTGGATATATTTGCAGAAGTGGAATGTCTGCATCATATGGTAGTTCTTTTAATTTTTTGAGGATCTTCTATACTGTTTTCCATAGTGGCTGTGCAAATTTACAATCCCACCAACAGTGCCCAAGTGTTCCCTTTTCTGTACAACCATGCCAGCATTTGTTACCTCTGGTCTTTTTGATGATGGCTAATCTAAGAGGTGTGAGGTGACATCTCATTGTGGTTTTGATTTGCATTTCCCTAATGACTAGTTGGCCGTGCCACTCAGCTTGCGGGAAAGCAGTTCCCCAACCAGGGATTGAACCCAGGCATGGCAGTGAAAGCCCCGAATCCTAACCACTAGGCCACCAAGGAACTCCCATGAATAGTGCTGTTGAACATCTTTTCAAGTACCTGTTGGCCTGTTGGCCTTTCGTATTTCTTTGGAGAAACATCTATGCAGTTCCTTTGCCCATTTTTAAATTGGATTATTTCCTTTTTTTGCTATTGGATTGTATGATTTCTTTATATATTTTGGATATGAACCCAGCAATCTGTACTTTTTTATTTATTTATTTATTTTATTAGTTTATTTTTGGCTGCACTGGGTCTTCATTGCTGCACGTGGGCTTTCTCTAGTTGCAGTGAGTAGGGTCTACTCTTCGTTGTGGTGCACGGCCTTCTCACTGCGGTTGCTTCTCTTCTTGCAGAGCACGGGCTCTAGGTGCGCGGGCTCAGTATTTGTGGCGTCCAGCCTCAGCAGTTGTGGCGCATGGGTTTAGTTGCTCCGCAGCATGTGGGATCTTCCTGGACCAGGGATCGAACCCATGTCCCCTGCATTGGCAGGCGGATTCTCAACCACTGCACCACCAGGGAAGTCCAGCAATCTGTGCTTTAACAAGCCCTCTGGTGCACACTAAAGTTTGAGAACCACTGGCATAAGGCAATGTAAAATGTAAAGGCAGGATTCAAACCATAGCATGATCTAAGCTAACATATACTGAGTGCTATGGTTTCCCAGGAGCTCATGTAATTTCCACAACCACCTTATGCTGTGTTGATACTATTGTTATTCCCATGTGACACGTCAAGAAATTAAGGTGCAGAGAGATGGAGAGACTTGCCTAAGATAATAGAGCTACTGAATAGCAGAGTTGGGACCCCAAAACCAGGTTTCTCCACTGCCAAAGCCCCTGCTATCAAGCACTGTGTCAGCACTTCCCCTGAGTGTGGGCCACAAGCATTACTGGTAGAGATGAGGTGGCCTCAGGCGGTAGTACCTGAATGTTCATTTTACCCTCCAGCAGCTATGTATTTTTTAAAAATATTTATTTATTTGGCTGCGCCAGGTCTTAGTTGTGGCCTGCAGGATCTAGTTCCCTGATCAGGGATCTAGCCCGGACCCCCTGCGTTGGGAGCTCAGAGTGTTAACCACTGGACCACCAGGGAAGTCCTATGTATTTATTTTAATGTGTCATAGAAAAAATATATATAACTAGCATTCCAAACTCATGATTTCAATAGTAACATCGTTTCCCTTTAAAATGAGTGAATTTTATTAAAAATTAGTTGCGTTAATGAAAAGTATTTATTTGGCCATGCTGTGAGGCTTGTGAGAACTTAGTTCCCTGACCAGGGATTAAACCCAGGCCCTCAGCAGTGAGAGTGCTAAGTCCTAACCCCTGGACCACCAGGAAATTCCCTTTAATGAAAAAAAAATTTTTTTTTTAGCTGCACCACATGGGATCTTAATTCCCCGACGGAACCTGTGCCCCCTGCCGTGGAAGCACAGAGTCCTAACCACTGGACCGCCAAGGGAATTCCCAAAAAATCTTAATAAATGTACTGTTATGCACAGATATCGCAAATATGGTAGAGACGGTTAACAGTGAAGTATGGGAAATACTGCTAAGCCAACCTCAGTTACTTTAAAAATATATAATGATTTGTGTATTTTACTGTATATAAATAGTACCTTATTTTTTTAATTAATTAATTAATTTATTTTTGGCTGTGTTGGGTCTTCGTTGCTGCATGCGGGCTTTCTCTAGTTGTGGAGAGCAGGGGCTACTCTTCGCTGCAGTGCGTGGGCTTCTCATTGCGGTGGCTTCTCTTGTTGCAGAGCACAGGCTCTAGGCACGTGGGCTTCAGTAGTTGTGCCACGTGGGCTCAGTAGTTGTGGCTCACGGGCACTAGAGCGCAGGCTCAGTAGTTGTGGCGCACGGGTGTAGTTGCTCTGCGGCACGTGGGATCTTTCTGGATCAGGGCTCGAACCCGTGTCCCCTGCATTGGCAGGTGGACTCTTAACCACTGTGCCACCAGGGAAGTCCCTCTACAAGTCCTTTTTTAAGGTACTGTTGGGACTTCCCACATGCCATGGAGCAGCTAAGCCTGTGCGCTACAACTACTGAAGCCCGCACGCCCTAGAGCCCACGAGCCGCAACTACTGCTGAGCCCGTGTGCTGCAACTACTGAAGCCCGAGCGCCTACAGCCCATGCTCCGCAACAAGAGAAGCCACAATGAGAAGCCCTTGCACCACAACGAAGAGTAGCCCCCGCTCGCCACAATTAGAGAAAGCCTGCGCGTGCAGCAACGAAGACCCAACGCAGCCAAAAATAAATAAATTTTTTAAAAAAGGGACTTGTAAAATAGACTGGATTCTAGGTAAAAATGTGCATGCTGAAGCATTTAGAGGGAGGTGTATTGCAGTCAACCTCCTACTTTGAAATGCATCACAAAAATAAGTTGAACTGGGCTTCCCTGGTGGCACACTGGTTGGGAGTCTGCCTGCCGATGCACGGGACACGGGTTCGTGCCCCCGTCTGGGAGGATCCCACGTGCCGTGGAGCGGCTGGGCCCGTGAGCCATGGCGGCTGAGCCTGCACGTCCAGAGCCTGTGCTCCGCAGCGGAAGAGGCCACAGCAGTGAGAGGCCCGCGTACCGCAAAAAAAAAAAAAAAAAAAAAGTTGAACAAAACATTCATTGTAGAACCCAGGTGGTACCTACATCAATAATCATTGTGTAAGTTCTTTCAACTTCTCTGTAAGTTTGGAAACTTACGTGTTGGGGAAAAAATGCATACAGATTGTCCCACACAGTGAATGAATGAGTAAAGGAATAAAGGAATTAACAAATAAGCAAAGCCTCAAAGACTAGACAATTTGCTGAAAGACTTTCTTTACACGCTCCTGTATATATTCCAAAGTGAGCTTCCTGCTTTTATAATAGAAGAAAATGTTTTTTCAGAGAGAAAAATGGCACAAGAGTCAATTGATAAAATAGGCATTTATTCTGAAAGCATAATACAAAGAAATTCCCCGAAAGCAGCTTGGGAGTGGAAGAAAACCGCTGCCCCTCCAGCAAAGGGGAACAGGACCTCAGCACTTTTCTACATCCCAGCTGTGTAGGGATGGCTGGGGGCAGAGCTCACGGGTGGGCTCTGGGCCGTGGGCCTGGGGTCGGTCCGACCTGCCCGCCTGTCAGTGTGGGCCCAGGTCACTGTGTCCTATGCTCCAAGGAGTCAGAGTGTCAGGAGAGCTGGCAGAGGAAGTCGTGCAGAGGCAGGGCCAGGAGCCCTGACAGCGAGATCCCCAAGGTGTCCGAGATACAGGTGGTTGCCATGGCAAACTCCCGGTGCTCACTGCTGGTCTGGGGAGGGTGGGGAGCAGGGGTGAGGCTTCAGTCCTAGCTACCTCTGCCTGGCACTTTCCCAGAGAGGCCACCCGCCCACAGCCCTTGACAGACTGGTGCTGACCTCCAGGGCAATGTTGTGAAAGGTGTTCACATAGGCCGCGCCCCCCAGGAGTCCCTCATACAGAATGATCAGGAAGACGAGGTAGATGCTCGGCAGGAAGCTCAGCCACACGTCCACCAGCAGGAAGGCCAGGTTGAGGCACTGTGGGTGCAGGTGGAGGGGAGGGCTGAGCCTGGGACCAGAGGTGGGCAGGAAGGGAGGTGACATCCCGTCCAGCGGGCCCCGTTTCTGAGAGATGCTGATGAGGATGAGGGCTGACAGGCCTGGATCAAATCCCAACACCCAGCTGGCCTACCAGATCCTGGGATCTGGGGTAGGCCTTCTCCCTACTGCATCCCAGCATCCTAGACCTTGGGGGTCTCCTCCCCTCCTCCCTTTGCCCGTGTCACTCCTTCTGCCTGTGATGCTATCCCACCTTCCCCCACTTGGGCGCCCCTCGTCACCACCGTTCACAGCTCAGCTTGGATCAGGGTCACTCTCACTCCTATGATCTCATTCCTCCTCCCAGAGTCTTCCTGAATGGAGAGGTTCCCCTCTATTTTATCAAACTGAGGCTATGGTGAGACCAGAGGTTCTCAACGAGGCGTGACTTTGCTGCCTAGGGGACATTTGGCAACATCTGGAGATGTTCCTGGTTGTTACAACCGGGAAGGGAGGGTGTTACGGGCATGCAGTGGGCAGAGGCCAGGGACGCTGCTCAACATCCCACAGCTCACAGGACAGCGTCACAGCAAAGAAGGATCCAGCCCGGAATGCAATAACACCAAGGTTGAGAAACCGTGGCTTAGATGTCCCCACGCCTTCTAAGAAGGCTCGCTGACCCCACCCAAGGGTGTAGGTCCCTTTCTCTGTGCCCCAGTCCTTCAGGGGATCCCACTGTCCCGGTCCTCAGTGCACAGGGTTGCCTCCCCAGTGTGTAGGCCACCCCAGTGGTTCACATGCTTAATGTACACACAGATCACTTGCGGATCTTGTTACCTACACAGGCCTTGCCCTCAGAGGTTCTAATTCAGGAAGAGTGAGGTGGGCTCAGAGATCTGCATTTAAAAGAACACACCCTGGTAATACTAATATGACCCTAGAAACACTGCAGATGCTTTCATCTGGAGCATTAGGCCAGACACTTTCTGTAATGGAATTAAATGATTATAAGCTGCTAATTCTATGAAGCAACCTTGGTTAAAATTATAGCTAAAATCATAAGCTACACATTTCAGTGGCATCTAATGTAGAACCCTGAGTTAAGAATTGTTGATACAGGGACTTCCCTGGCGGTCTAGTGGTTAAGACTCCGTGCTTCCACTGCAGGGGGCATGGGTTCGATCCCTGGTCGGGGGACTAAGAACCCAAATGCCGTGTGGTGCGGTCAAAAAAAAAAAGAATTGTTGATACAATCTGGGACTTGGCGGGTACAAAGCCCTGGGGTGGCAGTCCTGCTCAGGCAAATAAGGAAGGAAGTTAGAGGATATCTGCCTGCTGTTGACATAACATTAAAGTGTCATCTACCATAATTCTCTATATTGTTATCACAGAATTGAATTATTGAAAAGGGCAAAAAACTTTCCTGTAAGAGTTGAAGCTTTATTTTAAAGGCGATTTTTTATATGCCCGTCTGGTCCCAAGATTATGGCCCAGAGGGATATTAGAGTCACCGAGAATAATTTGGAGGTTGCCAATGACTTGTTTTAAAGTGTTTTCAAGTCTGACGACCGAGAACTCTGACATTTAGAAACAAGTAAGAAGACGTGAATGTTTAAAATCATGTTCTCTTTCCAAAAAAAAAAAAAAAAAGAGTTGAAGTTTTTTTAATAGTTACCTTCAGTGGCCGTAGACATGTGACAATGAAACATGAATGCTGGTTAAGTAAAACTCCTTTTGTTAGACTGTTGTAGGTATTTTCGTTCATTTAAAGCTTAATCACTTACATGACCTTCGCCATGAATTTGCTCACCGGCCTTGAGATAAATAACCTGTTGACTCCAATGTCACTGATTCTATTGTAATTAACCATCCAGAATAAAAGAACTGAACATTTTCTTATCGTTGGAAACATTATTTGAAAGCCTGCCTCTCTGCATGAGGCTTGGGCAAATAATCATTAAATAAGTGCTTCTAGCTGATTAAGACACAATACAGATTCTTGTTCTTTCATTCTTCGCACTTCTATTTCTTACAACCATGCCTGATTTATACATGAGGAAACTGAGGCTCAGATGAGTTCCGGGACCTGCCCTAAATCACACAGCTACCGAGTACAGAAGCTGGGATCTGCATCCAGGTTTGCCTGGCTCCTGAGGCCACTCATTTTACACAGATCCCTGCTGGCCTCTGTTCCCCGTGCTTAGAACATGACAGTATGCAATCAATAACCCCTGCTGAGAGAGGGAAGCATTGGGGCCTAGGGAATCTGGGAGCCACGGCAGGTGGAGAGTGAGGGCCAGGGGCTCAGTACCTGTAGCAAGGCCAGGGCCCACGTGTGGCGGATGTGACAGCAGCGGACAGAAGAGCGGGAGGCAAAGACGCCGGCCTGGTACAGCATCTGGTACCTTCAAGGGGGCAGGGAGTAAGAGGAAGCCCCTCTGGTGCCTACTCGGCAGGGCAGCCCCTCCCAACCCCAGTCCTTACCATCAAAGGCCCGCCCCCCAGCCCACTGCCGTGCTGCCACCCACCCTCAGTCTTCTCACCAGCGGTATTGCTGAGCGTGACTCAGGAACGTGTTCCGGAAGAAGAGGAGTTCAAACTGCAGCAAGGACCAGACGGGGGAGGTGGACGGGGATGTGTGGGTCCCCACCCTCATCACTATTTCCACACCCCACCCCTCCCGGCAGCCCTCACTCACAAGTCCCTGGTTGATGAAATACTCAGCAAAGTAAACCAGCACCAAGGGGACGATGTAGCGCAGCAGGCCCTGGAAGGGTCAGGAGACATAAGCGGGAGGCTGGGAGATGAACACTGGCCGCAGGGGACACGCCAGAGCCACCGTCCGTACCTTAAACACGGTCCACCTTTCCTGAAGGGACAGGTGTGAGCTGGAGCCTGCAGGGGGCAGGGAGAGAAGGGCAGGTGAGGTCGGCACACTGACTCAGAAAAGGGGTGCTGGTGTGCAAGAGTCAGCCAGCCAACACAGGAGTGTGAAAGCACATCCGCCACTGGACTGTACAATTAAAAATGGTTAAATTGGTGGGCTTCTCTGGTGGCGCAGTGGTTGAGAGTCCGCCTGCCGATGCAGGGGACGCAGGTTCGTGCCCCGGTCTGGGAAGATCCCACATGCTGCGGAGCGGCTGGGCCCGTGAGCCATGGCTGCTAAGCCTGCGCGTCCGGAGCCTGTGCTCCGCAACGGGAGAGGCCACGACAGTGAGAGGCCCGCGTACCGCAAAAAAAAAAAAAAAAAAAAAAAAAAAATGGTTAAATTGGTAAACTTCATGGTATGGATACTTTACCATGATTAAAAAAAAAAGTAACTAGATGAGACTTCTTCATGGTTCTTGTACAGCCTGATGGCGGTACACCCCTACCCAGCCACAGTGGGCCCTTCTTTCTGGTTTTGAACACCCAAGCTCATTCCCACCACAGGGCCTTAGCACTTGCTCTTCCCTCTACCTGAAACCTGTTCACCTGGATGTGCACAGGGCTGACTCCTTGTCATTCATATTTCAGCCCGATGAGATGTCCTCAAAAAGGCCTTCACTGACCACCTTCTCTAAATAGAACCCCTTTCCTCCCCCCATCTGTCATTTCTTGCTTTTTTTTTTTTTGGCCGCACTGCACGGCATGTGGGATCTTAGTTCCCCAACCAGGGATCAAACCCGTGCCCCCTGCAGTGGAAGCGCAGAGTCCTAACCACTGGACCACCAGGGAAGTCCCCCCATCTGTCATTTCTAGGCACATCACTCTGTTATGTTCTTCTAGTACTTATCAACGTGTGAAAACAACGTGCTTCAGATTCTGTTATTTGTTTATGAATGGTATAACACATAGTCAGTACTCAGTGAGTATTTCCTGAGTAGATGAATGTGATCGGCTCTCACCATAACCAGCACGCCTATCCACTCCCTCTTCTGACTGCCCACAGTAGAGAGGAAAAGGCTGAAACTCAGAGAAAGTGACCGCTCTGACGGTCACTGTGTCTCCTACCTGGCTTCCACTCTGGGGCCTCGCTGTTTATCAGGGGCTGCCGGGCTGCCGTGTCTGCCTCCCCTTCCCCTCCAGGGTCCTGGGGCCCAGGAGACGTGAGCAACAAGAAATAGCTGGAAGTGGGAAGAATGAAAAGAAGATTGAAGAGCCTCTGTCAGGCTGGAAAGGCCACTTCTTCCCAGGGCAGCCCCCCTCATTCCTCCTCTCTGCCAAGGCCCTCCATCCTTGGCCAGAGAACTCCAACTGCGCAAAAATGCTTCTTTCTCTGGAACTGAAATGTATCTCCTTGTTGTTTCTAATCCATGGGCCCTCGTTTTGATTCCTGGCTCACGCCAAGCGTGTCAGCCCTGTTTTCTTGTTGTTGTTTTTCTAATAATCGCTCTAGCTACCATTTATCACGTGTTCATTTTGTGCTAGGCCAGAAGTTTCCAAAGTTTGGTCACTTACGTTTTGCCTTCATGACATTTGCCATATCCACATTCCCTCTGTGTATAATATTTTTTATTTAATATTTCCCTTTCAATTGATTCACTTTTTCTACACGGCCTTATCCTAAGCGATAATCTGTGAAATCACAGGTTTGGTCGACCAATTGAAACTTTTCCTAATTCACATGAAAATACACACAAAATGAACAGAGTCTATCCTTGCCCCCTCATTGTGGGAACCACACTGTAATGAATGCTTCACGCATGTCACCGCACGGGGAAGCAAGGAAAGCCACCGTCATTTGAAATATGGGAAAACTGAGGGTCAGAGACGTAAAGTAACTCGTCCCATACAACACAGTTAACAAGTGGCAGCCCAGAACTCAGACTCGGGCCTACTGGAGTCCAGAACCCACATCCCCCCACATGGCTGTAGGGATCTGAAGATTGGGATCGTGCAAGTTCTCTCTCCTCGAATCCCTCTTCCTCCCAGCCCAGGCCGCTTACCTGGCCAGCAGCAGTGCGGGTATACCCAGCATGGACAGCAGGGTGTGCTGGGGAGAGAGGCCAGCCTGGGTGAGGCCCAGGTAGGACAGTGCCCCCAGCAGCCCTGCTCCGCCAGTACCTGAGGACCACCAGGAGATCACAGCCCTGAGAAGGAGAACACAGTAGCCCTAAGAAGGACCAAAGCCAGCAGTGGGAACCCCTCCCCTCACTCCCTGCTCTGCCTGCTTACCTGGGGTAGAAGGCGGTGAGTGAGAGGAAGGTGACCTCCCCCAGACCTGAAGAGATGCTAGCCAAGACCACACCTGGAGAAGGACAAGCACGGCCATACCTACCTAGCCTTTCCCCAATAGCCTCAATTCCCTAAGGGGTGTGGCCACAGCCTCCTCTGCATCTGCACAGAGGGGCTAAACACAGATCCCTTGGATAGGCTGGGCTCCAGATCTGAAGTAGAACCAACCCCTTCCTCTGCATGTCCTCTCATAGGGAATGGTACCTCCATCCGCCCAATTATCAAATCAGGAGTAAGAATTCATTCTTTTTTTTGGCCGCACCGCAAGGCTTGCGGGATCTTAGTTCCTCGACCAGAGGTTGACCCCAGGCCACGGCAGTGAAAGCAGCGAGTTCTAACCACTGGACCGCCAGGGAATTCCCAAGAACTCATCTTTGATGCCTCCTCCACCTCCATCACAGACGCTTGGGACTGCTCATCTTGATCTCCATCTGATCTGTCCATTTCCTCCCATCTTCCCCACCGCCTACCCCTCCAAATCGACCTCACCTCCCGTTCCCTATTGTGACAGTCTTAGCATGCTTCTCGGGGGTTACAAAAATAATCCCTCTCCTCTGGGAAGCTGAGGAGATTACCCCCACCAATGCTCTGTTGTAGTTCCTTTGAACCCCCCACCTGACACAAAACCTCACACTCACCACACAGGCTGATTCCCACCGAATGAGAAAAGGCAACCAGGATGAAGCTTCCAGCAGCACAAACCCCACTGGTGAGCACCCGGGGGCTGAAGGGAGATATGGGCCGGGGGGGACGGTCAGCTGCCATTCTCAGCTCCCCAGCCCTCTCGCCACCTCCTCTGCCCTCCCAGCCTCCCCACTGTCAGATCCCACCTGCCTTTCCTCCCGCCACCTCCACCCAGACCTGTAGGGCAGCAGATGAAGGCCAAGAGGAGCCAGCAATTTGATGACGAGGGTGGGAAGGATGTCTGCCAGGAGCACCGCCTGGGACAGGAGAACAGAGTGAGACCCCAGACTTTCCCAGGGACAACCCTCCCAACCAAGTGGCCAAGGAAAGATAGAAACCAGCCCATTAGACTGCTACAAACACAGGCTCTGAAGTCACACAGATCTGAGTTCCAGTCCCAGGTCTGCCTCTCCTTAGCTGTGGGTCAAGGTATTCACATTCTCTGAGCTTCAGTCTCCTTATTCGGAAAACGGGGATGATTACAGAGCCTAACTCAGTACTGTTGTATGGATTCAATAAGCTAATATACGCTGCACACAGAAAGGGCTCAGTAAATGGCCGTCTTAATTAGTGGAGTCATGATAGTACCAGCTGGGTGCTGAGGGGGTGTGGGTGGGGTCTACAGACCCAGAGTAAGGGTAAAGGGAGGACCAGATGGGTACTCACAGCTGTGGAGACAGAATTGCAGTCAAATCGAGATGAGCTATTATGGGAGGTGGGTGTTGGGTCTGGGTCCACCTGATGGGAGACAAGAAAGTCTTTCACCCAGGGAGGCAGGAGGGCAGACAAACAGGGCCGGGCTCCATTCCCAGCTCTGCTCTAACTTGAAGGATGGCCTTGGGTTAGCACTGGCTTCTTAAGACCTCAGTTCCTCTATGTGCACAAGGGGGAAGGGGAGGTTTCCATAGAAGTCTCAAACTAATGGTCCACACACCAAAGATGGCCTTGTAAGTGACTTTATTTGGGTAACACACTCGGGAACTTTCATTTAAAAAATTTGGGTTTCCAGAAAAATCTATTCTTGGACAAATTCCCTGTTGGACCTGCAAGGTGGTAGCTGTTCCCCTTGGGCCTGCATCCTCCAGCTCATCATAGACAAGAGGTTCTCAATCAGAGATGATTATACCCTTCAGGGAACATTTGGCAATGTCTGGAGACATTCTTGGTTGTCACAACTGGAGGCTGAGGGATATGCTATTGTCATCCAGTGGGCAGAGGCCAGAGATGCTGCTAAACATCCTACAATGCACAGGAAAGTCACACAACAAAGAATTATCCAGCCCAAAACATCAACAGTGCTGGAGTTAAAAAACCATGCCTCAGGGCTTCCCTGGTGGCGCAGTGGTTAAGAGTCCTCCTGCCAGTGCAGGGGACACAGGTTCGAGCCCTGGTCCAGGAGGATCCCACATCCCACGGAGCAGCTGAGCCAGTGCGCCACAACTACTGAGTCTGTGCCCTGGAGCCTTCAAGCCACAGCTGCTGAAGCCCGCGCACCTAGAGCCTGTGCTCCGCAACAACAGAAGCCGCTGCAATGAGAAGCCCGTGCACAGCAACGAGGACCCAACGCAGCCATAAATTAATTAATTAATTAATTAAAAAAAGAAACAAAAAACCATGCCTTAGACTATAGTCCCACCCGGCCAACGTTTGAGTTTGCAATTGCTTTACAAGAACAAATTGATTCTTAAAGACGCTTCCTGTTCTCAGGTCTGGGAACTTTAGCCATCTCGCCCCACCCCTTAGCCACCTCATTCCATGAACTTTTCAAGTGGGTTTCTGCCCAAGGGTGAGTCCCTCATCTTCCCATAGGGACTAAACATGGTGGTGGTGGTAGAGAGGGTCACTTACATGGCTCTGGTTCCCAGGTGCTCTCTGGTGACTGAGGATGTCGTGGGCAGCACTGAGCATCACCACGTAAGAGAAGTTGTTGCAGAGGCCCAGGAGCCTGGAGTGAGCAGGACAGATCCCCCCACCCCCCAGTTTTATTGAGATATAATTGACATAGAAGAATAGACATATAATTATATACAATCTATCCACAGCCCTAGCACCAAACCTCCCCCTTTCCTGTGCCTTCTTTTTTCTCTGTTGCCAGACCCCATCCCCATTTAGTGAGAAGGTTAGACATACAGGCTTTGGGACAACAAACTTAGGTTCATATCTAATCTCTGAGACCTCTCCCAGGAAGAGAAGGAAGTTATCCTTGATGACTCTCTCCTCCAAGCTCCCACCATGATTCAGTTCCCCGGGCATTTCTCATCCACTGATCCACTGTCTCTGACTGTGGTATGGTAGAAAGATACTGGGGGCTTGAAATCCAAAGGACTATGTTCAGGTCCCAAGTCCGCCACTTCCTACTTGAGTGGCCTCAGTCTACTCATGTGTACAATGAGGATTCAAACTTCTCTCCTGACTATCTCACAGAGTGCTGTAGAGATCAAAACAAGATAATACCCTACATGATCTATGAAGGATCTGGTTCACTTATTCTCATCTCCCAGAGCTGCCATCAGTGATGGGAAGGGAACAGGACCCAGCCCCAGGATATCATGTGTCCTTTTCACAAGCCTCTGAAGTGGTACTGCTGCTTTTCCCATATTACTGCTGAGAAACTGAGGCTCAGAGAGAGAGCCTCACTTCCAACCCAATCTGTTACCCAAGTCCTTGATGTTTAGGTTAGTGCTAGAAGTATTTCCCAAAGCTCAGTATTCGAATTATTTTAGGAGGTAGATGGATGACTTTTAAAAGGTAGTGATGCATTTATTTAAATGTGCATTAGGAAAATACTGGCTTTCCATCCAGAGTAGTGATTTACAGTTTTCTTTTAAAAAGTACATGTATTTACAAATTTAAAGGCTGAGTTGGCTCTCCAAAATATACAAGCAGCTCATACAGCTCAATATCAAAAAAACAAACAACCCAGTCAAAAAATGGGCAGAAGACCTAAATAGACATTTCTCCAAAGAAGACATACAGATGGCCCAAACACATGAAACAATGCTCAACATCACTAATTATTAGAGAAATGCAAATCAAAACTACAGTGAGGTATAACCTCACACCGGTCAGAATGGCCGTCATCAAAAAATCTACCAACAGTAAATGCTGGAGAGGGTGTGGAGAAAAGGGAACCCTCATACCCTGTTGGTAGGAGTGTAAATTGATACAGCCACTATGTAAAACAGTATGGAGGTTCCTTAAAAAACTAAAAATGGAACTACCATATGACCCAGCAATCCCTCTACTGGGCATATACCCAGAAAAGACCATAATTCAAAAAAACACATGCACCCCAATGTTCATAGCAGCACTATTTACAATAGTCAGGACATGGAAGCTACCTAAATGTCCATCAATGGAGGAATGGATAAAGAAAATGTGGTACATAATTACAATGGAATATTACTCAGCCATAAAAAGGAACGAAATTGGGTCATCTGTAGAGATGTGGATAGACCTAGAAAGTGTCATACAGAGTGAAGTTAAGTCAGAAAGAGAAAAGCAAGTATCATATAATAACGCATGTATATGGGATCTAGAAAAATGGTATAGGTGATCTTATTTGCAAAGCAGAAATGGAGACATAGACGTAGAGAACAGATGTATGGATACCAAGGGGGAAAGGGGTGGGGAGGCAGGAACTGGGAGACTGGGATTGACACATATACATTATTGATACTATGTACAAATGGACAACAGATGGGAACATACTGTATAGCACAGCGAACTCTACCTAATGCACTGTGGTAACCTAAATAGGAGGGAAGTCCGAAAGAGAGGGGATATCTGTATGTGTATGTCTGATTCATTTTGTTGTGCAGTGGAGGCTAACACCACATAGTAAAACAACCATACTCCAATAAAAATTAATAAAATAAAATAAAATCCTCAAACATGGCAAGGCGCCTGCTATCAGCCCATTTTACAGCGGAGGAAACGAAAATTCAGAGAAACTAAAATCAAGAAGATAACCGATGACATTGAGATTTGTCTAGAAATTAAATGATTTGTTACTGATATTCATCTCAGAAACGCTGACACAGAAAATTTCAGAGACACGAATTCTGAATTTGAATAGATATTATTTTCATGAAAAAATAAAATAAAGGCTGAGTTGGTTGGAGTAAAAACATGAAGAAAAGATCCCTGCAGGTCATATGAGAAGCTGGCCCAAAGGGGAAGGTGATAAGGGAATGAGCAAAATTTGGGAAATTTACACACGGCCTCAGGGCAAACCAAGCGGTTCAGTAAATATTTTGTGGATTCAGCTCCTTTTTGGAAGCTCAACTCTCTTTTCTCACCCCTCTTGTTGCTTCCCTCTTCCCACCCTATTCAGGCCACTCACCAGAAGCCCACCGCGTTCTTCCAATGGGTCCCCTGACGGTCCTGCGGCGGGGGCCTAAGTGCCGGATTGGCCTCCTCTCCTGGAAGGGGGAAAAGAAGAGGGCCTGACCCCCACCCCACTCTCAGGTGCACGATGGGCCAACGGGCGTTCTCCCGGGACCGAGGAAGTCAATCCCGTGAGGGTGGGCAGGAATACTCACCCTCCGAATCCGAAAGGCGCCGCCCCGCACAGCCTCCCATGGCATCAAGTTCAGGTCCCCCGAGGGGTCCAAAGTCAGCGAGAGTTCAGAGTTGGCTCCGATGAGGCGGATGAGGGTCTATGACAGGTGAGAGGGATCAACGTCCCATTGCCGGTCCCAGCTCCGGCTTCTCCGCTGCACTGGCGCCTCTACGAGCCACGGCCCTAACCCCAGCCTCCATCTTGCGCCCTCGTACGCCCCACCACGCCCCACCCGTCGGACTCTGCCCCCGCCCCCTCTAAAGCAGGGGGCCCTGCAGCCTGTACCTTTAAGAGCACCTAAACATTCCGCACTCAGGAATGACGGATCACGTGACAGCACCTGTCGGTCCCTCATCACGTGCTTGAAGGTCCTCACCACTTCCGGGTCTTTTCTCGATCTTCTCTTTAGACCTACCCAGTTTCGGGGCAGGGGACTGAGAGAGGCTGGAAGAACCCTGGAACCACCGGTTCAAAACTGGGATAGGTAGGATCAGCAAGAAGAACCATGACGTTAGTTGGGGACGCCCAAGGCCGTGATCTACCGTACCAGCACTAATCATGGCTGCAAATGGCTTCAGCTCCTCTGCAACTGCCAGAAATAAATATGGCCACCTGCCTAGCCGGTACTGTTTCTGGCTGACAACAAAGGCAGCCAGCTTCAGGTCATTCTTATTTCTATCTGTTGTTGCCTTTAGATTGCTTTAGAAACTGCACATAAAGATAACACCCACCTAAAAAGATTTCATGAATTGTCTGTTGGCAGTATCCAAGGTGGTTAACAGAGCCCCTTTCTCAAATTATCTTAGAACCAAAGTAGTAGTTCAACCCTGGTTTTACAGATGAGAAAACAAAAAAGGAAATTTACTGATGAACATACAACGTTAGACCTAAAGGTGACCTTAGAGACTCGGCAATAAGAAATAGAGCACCAGGGCTTCCCTGGTGGCACAGTGGTTGGGAGTCCGCCTGCCGATGCAGGGGACGCGGGTTTGTGTTGTCCGGGAGGATCCCGCATGCCGCGGAGCGGCTGGGACCGTGGGCCATGGCCGCTGGGCCTACGCGTCCGGAGCCTGTGCTCCGCAACGGGAGAGGCCGCAGCAGTGAGAGGCCTGCGTAACGCAAAAAACAAACAAACAAACAAACAAAAAAAGAAATAGAGCACCAGAGGCAGGGGTGCTGGCTGCTGCAGGATTCCTGCCTGCATTAAGTGTGCTTAGACCAGATGATTCTAAGGCCCAAGATTCTGATTCTGTGATCTCATCTAGTTCCTCTAATTGGAAATTTGGAAAGTGAGGCTCAGGGAGGGGACCCAAGGAAAAGGTGTCGATTAAGGTCACTTCACAAAGTCCCAGATAAGGAGCGATTATTCTCTTACCTTCCTCTAGGTGGTAAAGCAACATCCTGAATTTTCTTCATCACGTCTTTCCCCTGCTAATCTCTCTTGTGGGCTTCCAAAAGTCAGTGCCCACCTCTCCCAGCTCTTTCTCACCACCAGGCCTTCAGACTGCTGTTCGAAATGTACCCCCTTTGGTCTGCTTCCCAGATCACTCAACCAATGAAAAATGGGATCCTACTACCCATGCCGGGCTCTAGAAATTCAGCAACGTGTCATACATGGCCTCCACCTTCAAGGAACTCAAAGGAGGCTGGGAGGTAGACGTGAATAACAACAGTACAAAGTTTAGCCAAGTTTCGTTTCGCAAGAATGACTACAGGTGAGGGAATGGGCATTGGAGCCACCAATCCAGCCCCTTCTTCCTCTTGGGGAAGCATTAATGACCCTGAAATGAGAAGCCAGAGCTCTTACCAGCCCCCTCCTCATTCCTACTCCTTGTCCCCAGGCAAAACAGGAACCACAAACCCCAGCTTCCTCTCACAGAGAGGCTGTGGCTTTGGGGGGAGACGGAAACGGCTGAGGTGTAAATACAAGACCTGAGTCACTTGAGCTGCAGTTGCCACATGCCCCTCCCCCCTCCCCAATTCTGAGGTCTCCTGCTCCCGCTCTTTCCTTTCGGTCCTCCTCCCTTGCCCTTTAGCTCCGAATGTACACCACCTGAGTCCCCTGTGTGATATACACCCACTTCCCAGCCTGGGCTGGAAGCAGCTGTGGGCATTGGAAGGTGGGCAGGGCTCGGGGTGGGGATGCGTCAGGGAGAGACAGGGGAAGAGGAAGTGTCTTGGGTCCTGGGGAAGACTGGCTTGGTGGGTGGGGACAATCATTGTCAGCTTTCTGGACACACAGACAGAGACAGACAGGATGGATTTCCTCCGGCTACATCTCCCTGGGCTGCATCAGGCCTTGAGGGGGGCACTGGTGAGAGGGGCAAAGAGAGGCCAGAGATTTTCACCCTGCTCCCTGGGGTCTCACCTTCCCTTCTCCCTTTGAGCTTCTCCTCAGACTCAAGATTCCTTCCCCACAATCAGGCAGCCTGCTAGCCCGATCTTCTCTGGATTTCAATCCCCTCATCTCCACAAACACATCCACACACCTCTAATCTAGGCCGTTTCCTGCTCCTTCTGCAGATTCTGTCCCCCTCCTCCTCCTAGATCCTAGAACCCCTCTTCCTTCTCCCGAGTCCCTCTGGCCCAGGGCCCCGAGGGAGAGGGCTGGGCTTCCTCTTAATACCTTTGTCCCCATCCCTCTTTTCTTCTAGGAGTCTTTCAGCACCTTTGTCTCCTACCTTATGGGAGATGATGTCCCCACTGCAGAGAGGAGGGAGGCGTGTGCAGCTGAGGAACTGGGGGAGGTGGCTGCAAGAAGCCTCGGGGGGAAGGTAGAGGAGGAAGCCCAGGAGGCCGTGGAGGGCCTTGGAGGCAGCCAAAGCAAGGGGGATGGAGGGCTGAGAGGGCCTGGAGAGGCTGGAAGGTGCCAGGAGGAAAGCTCAGCTACAGAACAGACCTGGGGTGGCAGACAAGGCAGCTCCCATGGGTCTCAAGCAGATAGGCAGGACACTGGGGCCTGGGAGGCAGCCACGGCCACGAGATGCCAGCATTCAAGTATCCCCCTGGAGCCCAGAAGGAAATCTGAGGCAGGGTCTGAGGCTGGTCGAGACAGGAGTAGCCAAGCCCAGGAGAGTCAGCAGCCCGATGAGCAGGAAGTAAAGAGAGAGGAGACACTGAGAACCTGGGAACGGGAGGAGGAGGAGGAAGAGGTCAGGGCAACAGAGCCAGGGGTGGCTGGAGGGGCGGAGTCAGAGGGGACCTGGCACAAGGAGCTTGAGCGGACGGCGAGTGTTGATGGGCAAAAGGTAGCAGAGGACAGAAAGGAATCAGAGCAGGGGGTTGATGAGACAGCTGCAGAGGAGATCCGGGGGCCTGGGGCCAAAGGGGCTGGGAGGGAAGAAGAGGTGGTAGTGGTAAGGGGTGGCCGAAGCACAAGGGCACAGGGGACACAGGAGCCAGGGGCAGAATCTGAGGACAGGGAAACCTCAGGCAGGGAGCAGGCTGACCTCCCAGGGGTTGGGGAGACTGAACATGGGGCAGTCCCAGGAGAAAGGATCCCAGAGGGTACTGGGAGAGTCTGGGCCCTAGAGGAGACCTCCAAGGGAGGCCAGGAGGAGGAGGAGGTAGATGAGAATAGAGAGGTTGAAGTGAGCCTCTTCCCCAAACAGACCCAGGCCCTGGGAACCGAGAGAGTGGAAGAAGCGGCCGAGGACCAGGCAGCAGGGAGGGAAGCTGAGGAAGGTCAGGAGTCAGAGGCGGAGGGAGGGGAGGGCTTTGAGGGCCAGGCAGATCAGGCTGAGGGAGAGGCTGTGGAGAGGCAAGACTCAGAGATCAGGGCTGCTCAAACCAGTCTCAAGGAGGTGGTGCAGGCAGAGGAGGCCGAGCAACAGCAGAAGAGTTGCTGGGCTGCAGAGGCTGAGCTGCTCCAGGACAAAGCAGCAAATGAGGCTGAAGGTGACGTTGACTTGGAGGCAACGCCAGAGGCCAGGCCCAAGAAGGAGTTCAGCAGGGAGAGGGGGGAGGAAGAGGCTCAGGCCAGGGGAGAAGCACTGGAGGTGGGGTGGGGTGGCCTTGAGCACAGGGTCACTGAAGGCCAAGAACCTGAGCTGGTGGGAGGCCCCCAGACCCCCACAGAGCAACTTGAGGAAGGGCAGGCATGTAAGGAAGAGCTCTGCAGCATTCCAGCCCTGAGCAGGGAGGAGACAGAGAGGAGCCTGGAGGAATATCCCAGGAACGTGGGGTATGTAGAACCTAACAGCTCTGTGGCGGAAGCCTGGGAAGACAGAAGAAGGGATGTGGAGAGAGGGAACACCCAGGAGGAAAAAGCAGATGCTGAAGAGGGGAAGGAGGAGGCTACAGGAGGCCAGGCACCAGTGGCGGAGGCTGAAGGAGGCCGAGAGTCTGCACGACCAGAAGTCCCAGAGGCAGGTGGGGAATGGATGAAAGCAAAGGAAGCCTGGCGTGGAGCAGAGGAGGGGGAGACCCCTGGAGCAGAGAACCAGGAGCTGGGTGGAAGGCAGGGAGCAGAAGCAGGGACCGTCCAGTCATTGGGAGAGTCAGACGCCACAGAGACCAAGGAGGAGGAGGTGGAGGCCACCGTGCCCTGGGGGGCAGACAGAACATCCGGGAGCGGCTGGAGGCTGGAGGCGGAGGCTCTGAGTCTCCAGGACAGCAACGACGTGGAGACAAATTCTTTGGCTACCGAGATCGTAGAGGATAAGGCAGCTCTGGATGGAAGGGCTCCTGGGACTGGGGACAGGCCCGGCAGAGAGGCTGAGGAAGCATTCGGGAGAGACTGGGATTCAGAAGGGAGAGAGGAAGCCAGCGGAGGTGAGGACCTGGTAGTGGCTGCAGAGGGGGAGAAAACAGGTGGGCAGGAGTTTGGCCTGGAGGGCTCAGCAGGGGAGGAGGCGCCTGGCAGAGGTGGCCAAGCAGAGGCTTCTGAGGCCCCTCGGGAGGGTGAGCCCGGGGGACAGCAGGCTGAGGTGGAGGAATCCGCAGTAGCAGAAGGAAGCTGGGGGATGGATGGCGTTACCTCGGGCTCCCAGGTGGTGAGGGTAGAGGGCCTCCCAGGAGGGCACACACTGTGGGAAGAAGAGGCTGGAGGATGGCAAGGGACAGAGCAGGGGCAAAGCAGTGAGGGGCAGCACGGGGACAAGCACCCCGAGGGAGAGGCACAAAGGCCCCTTGCGGTGGAGGATATCGAGGTGACTGGAGACCAAAAGGCAGAGGCTGAGGAGATTGACCGAGAAGGCCTGGAGGGCGTCCAGGGCCAAGAGGACCAGTCAACCAACCAGGACCCTGCAGAGGCTGAGCCTGGACCATGTGGGGATGCTCACAGCAGCTGGAGTGAGGTGAGGGCTCCAGGTAGGGTCCTGGGCTGGACAGAGCAGAATCTCGAAGCTGAAGCCGGCCCCGTGGTACCCCCCGTGCCCTCTTCCCCGTAGGCCCTGCTCCCCGGGGCTCGCCTGGACGTCTCTGTCCCGAGGAGCCGAGCCCTCCTCTCCCGCAGCTCCTCACAGCGCCGCTCCCGGCCCTCTTTCCGACGGAACCCCGCCCCTGAGCAACCGCAGGAGCCTCCCAGCCCCCCACCGGAGGAAGAGCTGGTAGCCCCCGAACAGAGACTTCTCGAGCCAGAGCACGCCCCGGAGCCAAGCTCCTGCAGCCCTGAAGGGACTCCATTGCCAGCCAGAAGGCCCCTGGGACAGAGGTAAGCACAGGGGGAGGTGACCGGCCTGGGATGGGGAGGAGGCTGACGGCATCTGGACACCAGCTCCCACGGCCTGTCTTCCGTCTGCAGGTTTGGCCTGGCACACCCTGGCATGATGCAGGAGCTGCGAGCCAGGCTGGGCCAGCCAAAGCCCCAGTGACTGGGACGTGAGGCTCAGAAGGCTGGGTTGAACCCTGCTCAGCCTGACTCCCTCTGCCGCTTTGGACGCATCCTTTCCACCCTCTGGGCCTTAGTTTCTTGGTGTGTCATTCACGGAGCAGACAGAACCAGATGTCTGCGAGAACCATGAACTTAAGGAGTCTGACTCTCCAATGTGGCTGGTGGACCACTGCCCCGCTGGGGTCATCTCTCTCTGATGGCCTGCCTTGCCTACCTCCCCAACCTGCCTCAGCTGCTTGGAGGATGGAGCGAGGACAGAGACAGTTCTCTCCACAGCCTTCCCCCTCTACTGCGCCCACTCCTTGACCCCCCCCGGATTCTCAACCCCCCATCAGGCCCTGGAGAGCTGTGTAGGACTAACGCAAACCTCTGAGGTTGAAGCCGGCCTGGAGGAAGAGGTCAGGAGGGCCGGTGGCGCTCCATTTGCAACCAAAGAGAAGCAGACCAGCTGCCTTGAGCTTCCAAAGTGGGAGCTCGGTCTCAGAACTCTGCTGGTTACTACGGCAGCCACCAGCTGAACAAGCCAGAGTGGGGGAAGGTGGGCCAGGAACCCCAAAAATGTAAGATCAGAGAGGAGTCCAGGGTAACCAGAAGCCGCAGACTCTGTTCCAGGGCCCCTTTGCGTGTCGGGACCCCTTCTCTGAAAAGAAGCCGAGGCAGAGAGAGGGCGAGAGTGCTTTATTAGGCACCCAGCGTGGCAGCCTAGTCTGAGGATGACCAGCAGGTCCGCGAAACAATAAATAAACCATTTTTCTAAACAATAAATAAATATCTAAGAAATAAATATCTGGCAAGGACTGGAGGGGCCTTAAGTTATTGGATAGGGTCTGGGGCAGGAGAACAGTGGAGTCGTGCCTTGTCTAAGGCAGATGAGCCGGAGCCTGTCTGCTGGCCCAGACTCCAGTCCTCAAGTCCTGATGGGTGGAGGGAAGGGGCTAAGAAGTCACCCTCCATCAGGGCTGGGAGCTGGGTGTGGGGAACCCCAAGGCCTGGGCTGGGTTCCCGGCCTGGGAGAGCAGCAGCAGGTCCCTCACCGCCCGAGACAAGACAATTTCCAAGGAGTGTAGCGACTGGTAGGTGTAGAGGAGCCGGGGCCAGGACACCTGGGCTGACATCTGCAAGGGGCCGCCCAGAGCCCCTGGGAGCAGCCCCTCCCCCTCCTCATTCTCCTCCTCCTCAGGGAGGTTGAATCCTGCAGCCAGCACCTGTGGGGAGAGACCCATGGGTCAGAGAATGGCCCGCCTGAGACCCTGAATGAATCCTTGTTCCTTTATGTGCCCAGTGGTGCAGAATGACATCAGAGACCACAAGGGCATGGTTTCCCTGGACAACCCCTACTTCGCATCCTCCATTATGTCATCGTTTCATGTGAACTGCCTGATTTTGTTTTTGGTTCAAATAAATGGAAGTCACAGAGCAAGATGGTGCTCATGGAGCTGGCTCTCACTCATCCAGGACTGCCCGGGGGACTGGGGACTCTGGAAGGTCCTCTCTTTCTCTTGCTCTCTCTTTTTTTTTTTTTTTGCTGTGCCATGGGGCTTTCGGGATGTTCCCCTACCAGGGATAGAACCTGGTCCCTGGCAGTGAAAGCCTGGAGTCCTAACCACTAGGCCACCAGGGAACTGGAAGTTCCTCTCTTAAGCGTCGTCTTAAGATCAGAAATGGGCAGAAAGGTGATATGGTTAGTTTTTATGCTGTTTTCATTTTCTATTCTTTTATTAAGGGTAAAATTCCTGTTTCCCTTTGAAATGTTCAGGAGAATCTGGTGATGTCAGAGGATGAGGGAGAAGGGAACGTGCTTTGTTTGCTGTAGGGCCTGCTGATGCCAGATGCTGTCCTGGCTTCTCTCATTTAAGACCAAGACCCCAAGAGAAGGCAGAGGTTCAGGGGGCAGAGGTAGGACCTGGTATAGGACCTGGTACACCTACACACACACACACACACACACACACACACACACACACACACACACACACTCAGAGGATCTGAGCATCTCCTTCCAGACTTATCCTACCTCTGGGCAGGGGCTGTTTTCAAAGGGAACCAATGAGCCTCAATTTTGAGTGTTCATCTCTGGGGGTCGAGGAGGGTGGGTGGGCACTCTACCTGGAAGCGGAGGTGCTGCTGCAGATCTCGGAGATCCAGCCTCATGGCCCACAGCTGCAACCTCTCTGAACTGGTCCAGAACCCCTGGCTCCCCAGCCCTCCCAACAGGGTATGGAAGGGGTGAAGTGTCATGGAGAGGAAGCGGAGTCTTTCTGGGTCCTGTGGAAGGGGAGGGAAGGCATCAGGAAAGGCCTGCAGGCCAAGGATGACCCACTTCAAACCCAACCTCATCTGTATTTGGGTCCATTCCCAGCATGAACTCCAATCCCCATTCCGTCCCCATATCTATTCTCATCCTTAACCACATCTCCATCCCTACTCCCTTCCTATGTTCATCACCATTCCCATCTCCACTGTGTCTGATCTCTATCCTATCTCCTTTTCCAACCTCATTTTCAGTCACACCCGAGCTCATCTCCAACCCCCAACCCCATCTCCATCCTTCTGTCACTCTCTACCCACAACCCCATTCCATTCCCTTCTCTACCGCCCCGCCCCATCTCCATCTCCTCACTTGTTTTCATTCTGTCTTCAACTTCTTTCCCATCCTTGTTCCCATGCTTATCCCAATTCCATCCCTCTTTCTTGTGTCCAGCCTCAATGTCACCATCTCTCCATCCCATCTCCAACTCTACCCAACCCCATTCCATTCCCATCCTCACCAGCGATCCCCATTCTTTCTCTATCCCCCACTTCATTTTCACTCTCATCCCCAACCTTCTTCCCATCCCTAACCTCTTACCATTCTCACTCGTAATACCAGCTCCACGCCTCCTCCATACTAACCTCTAACCCCAACCCCATTCTGTTCCCATCCCCACATCTTTCCTTGCTCAGCTTCATTCTTACCTTCTTCCTAACGCCATTTCTTTATTCCAGCCTCATCTTTATATTCAGTGACCTACCCAGCCTCATCCAGATTCTCTCCCTCAATTTATCCCCAAATCCATCTTCAATTCAATCCCCAACTTTATCTCCATCCCCCCAGCCCAGCCTTATTGCCAGTTTGCCTGTCCCACCCCGCCAGTCCGCCACTCACAGAGAGGCCACGCCAGGCCTGGAAGGTCAGGGAAACGTTGGGGAGCTGCTCTCCCAGGGGCAGAAGGTCCAGGTTCACTCCTGGCAGGTGAGATTCAGCCTATGGGGCAAGGTCTTTTAGTGGGGGCCCGAGGGGATTGGAGATCTTCCCATCCCCAGAGCCAGCTGCATTAGGGAGACTCACAAAGTCACGGGCCTGGACCCGAACCTCGGAGAGCAGCTTCCTGGAGAGATGCAGGCTGACCTTGAACTCCCTCTGCAACTCCTGCAGGCTCCGGAGGGGCCTCCCTGGGGGCCTCGGGAATCCCCAGACACCAGCTCGAGCCAGGAGCAAGGAGAGTAGCAAAAGGCTGACCCCTGGAGCAATGAGGAGGGGGCGGGCAAGATGAGGGGAAGAGCTGGAAAAGAACTCAGGAAAGGGAAGGGACTACAGGCACACTCTGTGTCATCTCACTGACCCCTCAAAACCACTAACAAGCTGTTGAGACACCATATGGCATCTCTGTACAGTGAAAGGAAAGTGCCCCTTCCCCCAGGCAGACACAGTCTTGCACAGAGTGCCCGCCTTTGCAAGCAGATCTCGGGCTGCATCTTGAACCCCACTATCTCCCTCGGCCAAGTGTCTTTCTCAGTGAACAAACTGCACGAGGGTATGTGGCAGCCTGGGTGCTATTATTCTCCCTATTTTGCAGATGGGGAAAGTGAGGCTCAGTAAGGTTGACTTGCCCAAGGGTACATAGCCAGAGGGTGAGGGGACCAGGACTGGATTCCAGATCTGCCCAAATGCAGAGCCTGCATGCTTCCCCCAGGGAACTCAGAGGAGACCGCCACCTCCCCTGGCGTGGGCACGGTCTGTTCTGCCAAGGATTCCCCGGGCTCAGCCAGGCGGCTCTGATGACCTGAACCAGGGCCCCAGGGGTGGGCTGATGATGCTGAGGCTCTATCCCGGGGAGTCAGAAGGACAGATTGGTCCAGCCTCCCCCAAGGCAGGTAGATCACTCTGCAGGCTGGGAGGAACACGGGGTGCCAGGAGAGGGAGGAGGGTCTGGAATGGGAGGCTGAACCTGTTTCTCATTTGGGTTCTTCCCTTGAACAAGTCACGTCTTATCTCTGTGCCTCAGGCTCCCATCTGTAAAATGGGGGAGTCAGACTGGCTGATTTCTGAAAGTGCTTCCTGCCCTGCATTTCCTGGAAAGAAGGAAGAGGGGCAGTGGGGCTGGAGCTCTGGGAAGAGGGCCATGTCTTCTTCAGGGAGAGGAAATCTAGCAATCACTAGGGAGTTACACAATTCTTCTCGAAACCCAAACCAAAACTGGTCACTAAGTTGAAGTCTGTTCCTGCCCCCCCTTCTCTCCATGCCTCTTTCCTATCCATCCTTGATCTCTAAGCCCTGGGCTCTGCTCCTCGAAATGTACTCTCAGTAAAGACTGAGGGGAGATTCTGGGCGCTTCCACTACACCCATGGACTTAACACAGGTGGTGGGTCATGCCTGCAATCTGTAGCATTCAGGCTCCCTGGCTTGGGGTCCGCTGTGGCACCCTGGAGACTTAAGGCAGACTGGGGTTCTTCCTAGCTCTATGGGTGGGCACCCCGAGGCCCTGGTGGATATTGCCCACCCAGAACTGAGCTGTGCCGTCTCTTACTGACCCCCTGCTTTCTGCCTGAGCTCTGGAGCCCCCAGACCCTTCCCTTGGTTTCTCCTTCCCCTCTGCAGCCAATCCTGGGGCTTTCGCCCAGCCTTTGAAGGTTCTGTCCCCGTCTTTCAGCCCTTGGTCCCTACCCTGACCCTACCATCGGCTCCTCTGTCTAGAGCTCTCTTTCCAGCCTCTGAGCTCTTCAGCCACCATCTGTAGCTTGGACCTCCTCCCAAGCTTCAAACTCCAGACCCTTGACCCAGTTAGGCTGCTGACTCCTTGGCCCCAGCCCCCTGCTCCAACTGTTCTTCCTCTAGCCAGACCCAGTTCTCAGCCAAGCTGATTGGCCCCTGCTCATTCACCCCAAATAAACGCTTCATCTATGCGCCTGGTCCTGGTCAGAGCGCCTGCCCGACTCTCCCCATTCATGCCAGTCAACTCTTCCCATCCTCAGCCCAGCCCTCACCAAACTTCCACCCTTCTGCAGAACGCTGTCCCCCCGTTCATGCCAGCCAACCTGCCCTGCCCCATCCTCTGCCCAGCCCTGGCTTGATCACTACCCCTCTGCCCCATCCCCTCTCCCCAGTTTATGCCTGTCTCACTCCCATCCTCCAGTCAGCTGTATCCTGTATCCTTAGTCTTGCCCACATAGTAGCACCTCAGCCCTTGGCGCCCATCCACAGCAGGCAAGTTCACCCATCCTCTGCCCAGTCTCAGCCAGGCCCCCCACCCCTCTGCCCCAGCCCTGGCCTCAAACTCACGCCAGCCAAGGTCGCCTGCCGTCTGGCCCATGGTGGGGCCAGCCTCTTTGGACAGCCATCTCCCGGGCAGGGGGAGTCTTATACTGGGGGCTGCGCCCGGTTTCACTTTCCGTCCTGCTTGTACTTTCGGCTTTGTGTTCACTCAGTCTTCCCTCTCACCACCCCTTGCTAAAATGGGGAAATGTAATTTCCCTTCCCAGAGGGGGTGGGAGGTGCAGTGAGGGTGGTGGGAAGCTGGGGTTTCGGTCAATCGCAGCTCCTGACTCCCTGCTGCTCTACCAGGTCCAGCCCTGCCCTCACTTCCCCACTCTTGGGTGAGCCACCCTGCTCTGCTTGCTGCTAGATCCCAGAGACTCTAACCCCCTCCTGTTTCTCTTCTTTGTCATCATCATCCTAATGCCATCACCAGCTCACTGTCCTTCAAAAGACGGATGGCCAGGTAAGGGGATTGCCCATTAGAGGGGACTTGGGGTTTTGAGTCATCCTTACTCTCTTCTGGTTTACCAGATGGCTGAGGGAGGGAGTGCCAGGGAAGTCAAGGCTCAGTGGGTAGCTGGGATGGGGTTTTGTGTGAGGCCGTGGGGTCTCAGTCTGGGCAGAGTCAGAGTTCAGTCTATAGTCAGGGTCAGGGCTGGATGAGAACACGTTCATTCAGGGCCAAGCTCAGACTTCAGCCAGAGGCAGATCCAGGATTAGTGTTCAGTCTATAACTATGATCAGGACTTGGTCTAGGGCTGGACTCAGAGCTTTGTCTGGGACCAACATCCTGCCTCTGCCTGTGTTTGGGGTCAGAGCTATCAATGACCTGGGGGCTCTGCAAGGGGCCAGTTAGGATTGGGCTTAGAGCTCAAGCCAAATGGGGCCCAGACCTCAGTCTGCGGCCAAGGTTCCGACTGAGCCTGTGACTCAGGTCAGGACTCAGGCTTGGGCTGGGATGAGAGCTCAGTTGATGACCAGGGTCAGGGCTCAGTCTGTGGCCAGGTTGGGGTTCTGTGAGGTCAGGATCAGGGCTCAGCCAGGTCCCAGAATAGTTCTGGTGTTTCTGCTCTGTAGACGGCTGTCAGGGGCCGTCAGGGCCGGTTACAGATCTTCCTTCCAGCACAGCCCCGCCCTCAGCCCCACCCTAGATTTCCCATCTTCAGGGAGAAGATGGGGGTTTCTTGGTCTTCCCCCAAGCCCACTGCTGCCACTTTCCTTTTAGGACCCATGGGGTTTCCCTGCTGGGTCCCTGCTGTGAGACAGAAACCAAGGGGGCTTCCCCTTCCTATACCCTACCTCCTCAGCCGTGCCTGGGCAGGGCCGCCTGGGACCAACTGCCAGGGAAGTACCAGCACCAGCGGGGGAGCAATCCCAGAGGGCTGCAGGAGGAGAAGGAAAAGGAAGAGCGGCTGGCACCTGCCTAGCCCAGACCAGTTTCCGTTACAGTGCCCCCCAGTGGTGGCATCCCATTCCCCCACATGCCATGCAGCTGGTGCTCCTCAATGAGGGGGGTCCCATCCATCCTCAGACTGATGGTGAGGACAGGCAGAGGCCCTGGCTGGTCTTCCTCACATCCCCAAGTCCTGCCATTGTCCAGGAGGCATGGCCACCCACTCACCCCTCCGACCACAGCCGCTCCTGACTCTTTGCCATCATCCAGAACTGCTTTACCTTTCAAACTTTGAACCCCATCTCCCACTCTCTGACTACAACCTCCTGGCCTTCCCAACCTTCTCAGAGACCTCCCAGCCCTTGCTGTTTCTCAGCCCTTCTCAGTCTGGCTGCAGCTGACTCCTCCAGCCTCGTGCCTCAGCCCTCTCCCTGCTCCACCAACTGCTTCTTTGCCTTTGCTCAAGCTGGTCTCCCTGCCTAGAATGCCCTCACTGCTTTCTCCAGAGTTCTCTTTCCCCAGCCTTCTCTGTGTCCAGACCCCTTGGCATGGGCTTTCTCCCCTGAGTGGCTCATCCCTTCCTGCCATAAATCTTGTCTCCAATGGACATTTCACATTTCTTTATCTTGCCTACTCTATCCTCACTCATACCTCACCAGCCATATTGGCCTCCTCCTTGCTCCTAGAACATTCCAGTCATGCTCCTGCCTCAGGGCCTTTGCTCTTGCTGTTTCTTCTGCCTAGGACACTCTTCTTCATATCTGCAAAGCTCACTCTCTCCTTATTACTCTGCTCAAATATCTCCTTTATAAATGGGGTCTTCACTGACTACCCTGAAAAAGGGCAGCCCTGCCCCTGGAACTCTCTATCCCCTTCCCTGCATTATTTTTTTCTACATAGCATTTTAGATATCAAACATTTTTAGATATTGAACATTTTCTTTCTCTCTCTCTCTCTCTCTTTTTTTTTTTTTTTTGGTCTGTCTCCATGCACTAGAATATGCGTTCCACAAAGATGGGAATTTTTGCCTGTTCTGTGAGCTGGTGTATCCCCAGTAGCTAACAACAGCAGGTTCTCAATAAATCATTGAACAAATCTATCTTCTGCCACAAGTGTCTCATCCAGGTTCTGCTCATGGCTGGTGAGCTGTAAATTGCCTGCATGGAGCAGCAGGTCTGGGAGCAGCCAGAGTCCTGAAGTCTCACAGTCAGCTTTCTCCCAGTCTGTCCAAGGCTTCAGTCAGGGGCTGAGGGGGGTAAGGAGGCACCTGGGCTGCTTTGCATGGCTGTGGGTTGACGATCTTAGATCCTTGGCAAAAAGCCAGAGGGTCAGTGAGGGCAGTGCCAGCCTCTGTCCATATCCTTAGAGGATGGGCCTGGCCCATCTCTGCCCCCCTGGGCCTGTTTCCACAAGTGGATCTTGGCTAGTAGGCTGAGGCTTGGGTTGGGGCCAGCAGGAAATGGAAGGGATGTGGTGAGGGGTGAGAACAGCCTGAAAGGGCTGTGGACTCCGGTGTGCAGCTAACCCTTCTGGTGACCTCACGTGAGTCACTAGCCTACTCTGGACCTCAGTTTCCTCATCGGAAAGTGATCACAATTTTCAAATGCTGCCACTATTATTACATAGAGAAATTAAAACCCAGATGATTAAAAAGAGACAGAGAGAGGAACCATCCACCAATTTTTCTGATTATTTTCCAAGCCCTGTTACAGCTCTGGCCGTGTGGGGCACTCCATGGGGTTGCATGGGAATCCTGAGTTCAGGAAGCAGAAGTTAGGAGCCTCAGATGTGACATCAGGATGGAATCAGGGAGGGGAAGTCTTGTTCAAGGTCACACAGCAGATCAGTGACAGAATGAAGACTGGAACTCCAGTCCCTCATTTTCAGCTTGGGCTGGCGAGGGGAATCCCTGGGCCCCATGATCTCAGCTTCCAGATCTAACCCCTCGGTGAAACTAAGATGGGCTTCAGTGAAGGTGGGAAGGCTGGGGAGAGGTGAGGCCAGGCTGGAGCTGGGGCCACACCTCTGAGTCTCCCAAACACGAGTGATGAGGTCCCTGAGGCTAGGCACAGCTCCCACCCGCTCCCAGGAGAGCAGAGGTGAATAAAGCCCCGTGTCCCAGCCCGAATCACTGGGCCCATTGTACGCATGCGCCCTGCTGCACGCCACACCTAGGGTTTATTCTGCAGCGCGCACTCAAGGCCGCAGCAAGGCAGCTTGGGTGCCCCACCCCCTTCCACCCACCTTGGGGGCCGCCTCTAAATACAGCGTCTCTTATGGGACTACTGACCCTGGGGTTGCAGGGGCAGGGCGGGAGGAGCCTGGAAGGGGAAAAGGGTTTCTCACACTCGGTCCCACCTCTTTTTTCCTACGCCCCCCCCCCCCCGCCCCCCGCACTCTCAAAGCCAGGCAGGCACGTGCGGTGCGCGGAGGGCTGAGAGAAAGGGAGTGCAGGGGGCACCTTGCCAGGGACTAGATGTTCATCGCTGGGTGTTCTATGTAAATGACACAGGAATGCAGGGGCAGGAAGACTGAGCTATGCAGGGTGTGAGGAGAAGGTGGGAAGCCAGGTCTGTTGAGTGCCAGGAAGAGAGTTCCTGAGGCAGGGCTGCAGAGAAAAAAAACACCAGCCTGGGGGTGAAAAGTCCCGGTGCAAGTCCCGGCTCTGCTCTGCCTGAGCACACTGGGCTTCAGTTTCCCCATCTGGAAAATGAGGCCTGCGATCCCAGCCCTGCCCACCTCTCAGCCCAGATGTGAAGGCAAAATTGGGAAGGTACAGGGCTTCAAGGGTCAGGGCCCCACTGGGGAGTCAGACAGACCTTTCACAGCTCCAGCACTTCCCAGGGTGACCTTGGTCAAGGCAGGAAACCTCCCTGTGCTTGGGTCCTCTACCCGGCGGGGGACACTACTCTTACCAGCCAGATAGCACAGCTGTGATGATTATGCATATAAATGACTGGCACTGCCACTGAGTAGCTGTGTGATCTTACACAAGTTAATTAACCTCTCTGTGCCTAGGTTCATCATCTATAACATGAGAAAAATAATCCAAACTCATAAGACTGTTCAGAGGATTCAATGAGCTATTGTTTATAAAGTGCTTGGAACAGGGGCTGGCACGTGGTAAGACCGTAGGTTTTAGCTATTGGTATTAGTATAAGGCCTGACCCACAAGGAAGCTCTCAAGAAATGCTAGTTGTCATTAATAAATACTTGGGATGGTTGTCATCAATGGGCAAAGAAAAGCCAAAGGAGAGTTGGAGGAAGAGGGTAAAGAAGAGGCTACAGTTAGAGCTTAGGAAGTTCGGATAGGTACAGGGTGCAGGTGGGGGACCCCAGGCAGAAGGCACCTGGTAACCCAGAGACATGCATCAGAGCAGAGTTCCGGCCAGAAGCAGACGCCTCAGGGAAAAAGCCAATTAGGCCCTGGGCCACAGTGTGGACAGCCTCAGCTCTCAGGACCATTGGTTGGGACTCATTTCCTAAGTTGGGTGGGGCTTCATCAAGCCTCCCTATGGAGAGGACTTGGAATGGAGACAGGCTCCAGGCTGAGCCCCAGGCCAGGCCCTGACAGGTGTCTGAGAGAGGCAGGCAGGCCCCGGGCAGACACCAGGTCCTCCAGCAGCCCTAAGCTCTGAGGCTGACACTGGGCCCCACCCAATCCGGGGGCCCTCACCTGGCAGCCTCCTTGGGGTCTCAGCCACCCCTGACTGCTGTGTCCCTTGCTTATCCTGAGCCCTGCGTTTGAGCCCCCCAGTTCACTCCCCAGGAATGGAACACACTCACAGCTTATATTTTTATGTACCATCTGATCTGAGCAAAAGAATGTATACAACATATATGTTTCTGCTCACCCACTTTTCTTCCTTCTACCTCAGTTTTGGTCCTGGGTCCCAACAGGCTAACTGCACAACTGATTCACTGATTCCCATGGCTCCTCATTTCACCCTGAGTGAAAGCAAAAGCCCTTCCAGTGGCTTACAGTGTCACCGTGATCCCTCCCATTGACCTCTTCTGTTCTCCTGGCTGCCCCACAAACACACCAGGCACATGTCTACCTCAGGGCCTTTGTACCTGCTGTTCCCTCTGCCTAGAATACTTTTCCCTCAGCTCTCCAAATAACTGGCTCCTCGTCCCTCCTTCAGGTCTCAACATCTCATAAATGCCGCCTTCATTCTATGTCTCTGAGAACTGTCCAATCTCATTCCCAACTACACTAAGACCCTGTTACAACCCGAAGATATAGATGTTAGTCTCTTAGCCTTTCAATTTTTCTACATATTCCAGGCCCTTCCCGAACTCCTAGAGTCTTCTCCAGACATTGAGCATCCACCCAGCTTATCAGCCGTCTGGGTCCTGTTGGCAGTGTTGGTCTGAACAACGTCCACTCCTTCCATACTTCTGCTCTGAGGTTGGAGAGGGGAAGACAGAATTAGGGTTGAATGTTAAGGTGTGGGAACCCTGGTCCTTGCCCACAGAGGCAGCTGCCTAGCCCAGCAGACTGACCTGATGTGAAACCAGAGAGGACACGATAAAGCAGAGCACTTTGTAACTTACTGGGAGACACTGGCAACCACTCTTTGGCCTTCATTTCTTCACCTGGAGAGTGGGCATAGCAATACCTTTCTCCCAGAGAAAGAGGACACATGAACATGTGCTCTGGTGCTCATGAAACTGGAAAGTGCTATTAATATTGAGAGCTCATTGGGAATTCCCTGGCGGTCCAGTGGTTAGGACTCCACGCTTCCACAGCCGGGACATGGGTTCAATCCCTGGTCTGGGAACTAAAGTCACACAGGCTGCACGGCCATATATATATTTATATTAAGAGCTCATAAAGCAAAGATTGTCAACTGGCGAGTGGGTACGAGGATAAGGAGAGAAAAGCCTCGCTTGGGATGCCGTTGACGTCTGTCATTTCCACCTGTCCACCATTCTTTTATTTTAAAAAAAAATTAATTATTTTTTATTCTTTCTTTTTAAATTAAAAAATATAATAAAGTATCTGGATTTTCCTTTGGGGAATTATCCATCCTCTCTCCCTGAGGCTGACAGCCCTAACCCTCGTGGTGGGCACATGACGCAGGCCCAGCCAGTCAGGGTGCCCCACGCCTCTCACTACAATGAAGGATTCGATGGGTACACAACACACTGAGAGGCACTTGCTGGACTTACTGTCAGGAAAGAGGCTTTCTCTTGGCGGAGATGACTAAACTGGAAGGTTGTGAAACTGAATCTGCCATGAGGGAAGATGCTGCCTCAGACTGGAGTCAATGCATGGGAAAGTAGAGCTGAGAGCTGCAGAAGGAGCTGACAGTCTTGATGATGACTTACTTTGAGCTCCTGGATCCAGACACTCCTGAAGCAATTAATTCTGAAATGTTCAGTTTCACGAGCCAATCCTCTTTTTTGCTTCAGCTATTTTGAATTGTGTTTCTGCCACTCATAGCCTATGTCCCCTCTCCTGCCTGGATATACCTTCACTGTTGATTTCCAATGTCAAAAATCACAGACTAGATTTTAAAAATCATGACAGAGTCAAATAGTGTTATGTAGTAGAAAGAGCACTGTGTCAGATCCAGTGGAGAGAGCACTTCAGGGAGAAGAACAGAGTGAAAACAGTGTAGCTGCTTTTGGTCAATATTTACTGCGCAGCTCAGCATATCCCAGGCATTGTTCTAGGCATTAGAGATACGCAGTGAATGAAGCCGACTGAAAGTTCTGGCTTCATGGAGCTTACACTAAAATAAAATTGTAATCAAAATTTAATCAAATGCTTATATAGGCCAGACACTTTTCAACTATTGGCTCATTTAATTCTCACAATAACCCTGTGTTGTAGGTATTATTATTCGTGTTCATTTCATGCAGAAGAGGAAACTGAGGCCCAGAGAAGTTAAGATTTTGTGCCCAAGGTTACAGAGCTAGTACATGGCAGCTCTGGGATTTAAACCCAGGATGTCTGGCTTTTTTTTTTTTTTTTTGGCCGCACCGTGGGGCATGTGGGGGTCTTAGTTCCCTGACCAGGGATTGAACCCACCCCCCCCTGCAGTGAAAGTGCAGAGTCTTAATCACTGGACCACCAGGAAATTCCCCATGCTTTCTTTTCTTCTTCTTTTTTTTAAATTAATTAATTTATTTTTGGCTGTGTTGGGTCTTCGTTGCTGCACGTAGGCTTTCTCTAGTTGTGGTGAGCGGGGGCTACTCTTCATTGCTGTGTGTGGGCTTCTCATTGTGGTGGCTTCTCTTGTTGCAAAGCATGGGCTTTAGGCACACGGACTTCAGTAGTTGTGGCTCATGGGCTCAGTAGTTGCAGCTCGCCAGCTCTAGAGCACAGGCTCAGTTGCTCCATGACATGTGGGATCTTCCTGGACCACGGCTTGAACCTGTGTCCCCTGCATTGGCAGGTGGATTCTTAACCACTGTGCCACCAGGGAGGCCCCTATCTGGCTTTCTTAACCACTATACTCTACTGCCTGGTATAGCAGTTAGCATTTACTGAGTCTTTTCTCTATGTCAGACACTGTTCTAATGGCTTAACATGCATAAAATATGTAATCCTCAAAACAGTCCATTTCACAGAGGATGAAACTGAGGTTAAATGACAGTAACAGAACTGAAATTTGAACCAAAACAGTATGGCTTGAGAGTACACACTCTTTTTTTTTCTTCCAGCTTTATTGAGTTATAATTGACAAATAAAATTATAAGTTATTTAAAGTGTACAACAAAAAATTTTTTTCTATTTCTTTAATTTTGTATCTATATAAGATGATAGATGTTCACTAAACTTATTGTGGCGATCATTTCATGATGTATGTAAGTCAAATCATGACGCTGTACACCTTAAACTTACACAGTGTTGTATGCAGTTGTATCTCAATAAAATTGGAAGAAAAAAGATAACAAAGCATACAACGTGAGGATCTGACATACATTTACATTGTGAAAGGATTACCCCCATCGAGTTAATTAACACATCCATCACCTCACATACTTATCTTTGTGTGTGTGTGTGTAGAGGGGAACATGTAAGTTATACTCTATTAGCAAATTTCAATTATACAATACAGTGTAATCAACTATAGTCACAAGAGTCCATACTCTTAACCCCTAGTGCATATGACCTATAACGAATAAACAAAGGAATGAAGAGGGACCAGAAAACAGAAACCAGCCCCGGAAATGAGGGACAGCAAGAGGCCCAGCCCTGAGGTCCCACCTTTTCAGATTCTTTTCTGTTATAGTTTATTACGAGATATTGAATATAGTTCCCTGTGCTAAGCAAGACTATTTCTGACGCATTGATTCGTGAATATTTATCGTGCACCTACTTAGTGCCAGGTACCAGCTCTGAAGCAGGGGAACCGGAGGGCACTTACACTAAGGTGCAGGTAGGTGATGGAGGTCCTGGAATGCCACACTCAAGAATATGGACTGGGTCAAAGGGGCAGCTGGGAGCCATGGTAAGAAGGATGGTGACAGACAGGGCTTCTGACAATGACCACAGAGACTCCTGGTAGAGATGGCATATCTCCTCCACGGAGTGGGGCGGCAGCTCCTGACTGCAGGGAGGGTGGGTGAGACATAAGCAGAAAAGAGGACACTTAGGCCTACCTGCCTGGCCCCTAGGGCCCTGCCAACCCTCACCCTCTGCTTGTGGTCACTCAGCCTCCAGCACTTCTCATTGCCTCCGGTTTCTTATTTATTTATTTTTATTGAAGGATAGTTGATTGACAATGCTGTGCCAATCCCTGCTGTACAGCAAAGTGACTCAGTTATACACAGACATACATTCTTTTCCATTATGGTTTATCACAGGATATTGAATATAGTTCCCTGTGCTATACGTAGGACCTTGTTTATCCATTCTAAATGTAATAGTTCACATCTACCAACCCCAGACTACCAGTCCATCCCTCTCCTCCCCCTCTCCCCCCGCTTGGCAACAAGTTTGTTCTCTATGGCTTCAGGTTTCTTAGCTGCCAGTGTTCCCCTCCCCTAACTCTAAACAATAAATTAATCAGTAAATATACAGTATGTCAGATGGTACTACGTGCTCTGAAGGAAATAAACAGGAATTTTAGCATGAATCACTCCCTAACTTCTTTCTGGTCTTTGCTTCAATGCCACCTTCTCGGTGAGGCTTTCCTTAACCAAGGCGTTTTGTTTGTTATTTTTATTTATTTATTTTTGGCTGCGTTGGGTCTTTGTTGCTGCGCGCAGGCTTCCTCTAGTTGCAGCGAGCGGGGGCTACTCTCTGTTGCGGTGCGCAGGCTTCTCATTGCGATGGCTTCTCTTGTTGCAGAGCACGGGCTCCAGGCACACAGGCTTCAGTAGTTGTGGCTCGTGGGCTCTAGAGCACAGGCTCAGTAGTTGTGGCGCACGGGCTTAGTTGCTCCGCGGCATTTGGGATCTTCCCTGACCAGGGCTCGAACCCGTGTCCCCTGCATTGGCAGGCGGATTCTTAACCACTGTGCCACCAGGGAAGCCCAACCAAGGCGTTTTAAATTGCACAAGCCGGACGAAATTCTTGTTTTTGTTTGTTCACTTGTGATCGTTTGTCTGCCCCCACTACAATGTAAATTTCATGAGAAAAGAGCTCACTTACCAGGGTATCCGTAGCTTTTAGAATATTCCCTGGCTCAAGAAATATTTGTCGAATGAATAAATGATTCTTTCCTTAAACAGTTAAAATGACAACTCTCCAAACAATTCTCCAGAAAAGAGAGAACAGGATAAGGTTGCACAGAGCTGGTGCAAACATTCCACAAAGTGATTAATTTTATAACTTAAGTGTTTTGCCAAAGTTGGAAGGAGAACATGTTTGGTCAAGAGGACGGAACAAGAGGTTAGGGGTTATCTTCTGTTGCATAGCATCAGCTGCTTTTGTAATCAGAAAAGCAAAGAGAACTTGTTTTACAAAGAAAAGAAGGTGCAGAGATCTGGGTTCCGGGTCCAGCCTCTGGGGAATGGTCTCCTTTGCCAAGGCTGGCTGCTTGCTCAGGGGATCGGTGGGGGCGGGTGGTGAGGTGCTCTTGCTTCTTTGCTCGTTCCCCCCAGACTCCCTGAAGACCACAGAACTCTAGAAAGCTTGGGTGTGGTTGTCAGCACACCTGGTCTACTCCTGGCTCAGCCTGTGACAGGTGGTGAACCCATGACCCAAGTCTTTTCCCTTCCACAGGGCTTTGGTAAATATTCAGTGTGATAATAAAAGTCATTGTGGCTGTATAATATATATATTTTTATTTATTTATTTATTTATTTATTTATTTATTTATTTATTTTTTCTTTGCGGTACGCGGGCCTCTCACTGTTGCGGCCTCTCCCGTTGCGGAGCACAGGCTCCGGACGCGCAGGCTCAGCGGCCATGGCTCACGGGCCCAGCTGCTCCGCGGCACGTGGGATCTTTCCGGACCGGGGCACGAACCCGTGTCCCCTGCATCGGCAGGCGGACTCTCAACCACTGCACCACCAGGGAAGCCCTAATATTTTAATCTACAAATCAAGGTGGAGTTTTCCCCCTCTTCCTTTACACTCATCCCATTACTGAGGGAGGACATTCATGGCTACAGTAAAAGGATGTCATTGAAGTTTCCTTTTTAGTTGAACAGCCTTAGGGGACTCAAGGCACAGAGAATCACGAGGACACAAGAGCAAGGTGGATGGGGTGGGGAGTGGGCAAATTTTAGAATACTCCGCAAGTCAAGGAGGAAGGAGGAATTTGGAAAGGACACAGAGAGATCTTAGAACAGATGTGTCTTTAAGAAAGGGTGCCTGTGTCCTGCCTGTCCTGAAGACTTTGGTGAGATCTGAAGATGGAAGGAACTGTACCCCGTTTTCCAGGTGAACAGACCCCAGCAGTGCCTCTACACCCCAGTGTGACACAAAGGCTGTGTGAGGCGGCCCAGAGCACACAGACCAAGAGGAGGGGCTGTGTGGGCTGACAGTAAAGAACAGACAGAAAGGGGGCTTCCCTGGTGGTGCAGTGGTAAAGAGTCCGCCTGCCAATGCAGGGGACATGGGTTCGAGTCCTGGTCCGGGAAGATCCCACATGCTGCGGAGCAACTAAGCCCGTGTGCCACAACTACTGAGCCTGAGCTCTAGAGCCCGTGCCCCGTGCAACAAGGGAAGCCACCACAATGAGAAGCCCGCGCACCGCAATGAAGAGCAGCCCCCGCTCACCCCAACTAGAGAAAGCCCGCGCGCAGCAATGAAAACCCAACGTAGCCAAGAAAAAAAAAAAAACAGACAGAAAGGACAGGAAGGCAGAAGGGGGGACGTCTTGGCAGATGCCAGTGTACAGAGGATGTCAAGGCCAAGAGGATCCATGCCCCTTCTCAACTCTGCTACTGGGAGCCCTGGGAAAAGGAGAGAGAAAAACACAAACTGAGCCCTTCAAACACCTGCCGCCAGCAGAAAAGGAACAGGAAATATCAATTCAATTAAACAACAGACAGATCGCATTTCTTGCACACCTGGCCTATGTTTCTGTATCCTTGTTTTAATAGCGCACTCACATGATGCTTCCTGTGCATTTCACAGCATTAACCCAATCACAGCAACAATCCTATATTGAATGGTATTGGCACTCCTATTTTACACCAGGGGAAACGGTTGCATAGAAAGGTCAGGTAACTAGCCCAAGGTCAGACAGAGACGGTAAGAGAGCTGGGACTTGAACCCATGAAGTCTGGGCCCGGAGCCCACGCTTTCTGCTGCCACTGTGCCGCCCTTTTAAGTTTTTTTTCGGGTACCCTGCTCAGTGCTTGAAAAACACAGTTTCCTTGCATTCTTAAAACCATTCTGGGAGGTGCGAATTCCCTGGCGGTCCAGTGGTTAGGACTCCAGGCTTTTGCTGCTTTCACTGCCGAGGGCCCGGGCCCAGGTTCAATCCCTGGTCAGGGAACTAAGCTCCTGCAAGCCGCAGAAAAACCAAAAAACAGACAACAGCAACAACAACAATAAAACACCATTCTGGGAGGTGAGTGTTTACAGATGAGGAAATTAAGATGCAGGGTAAACAATAACTTGTCCCAGGTCACAGCCAAGTTTGCAGGCCGGATCTGGACATCGGTCTGGGGGACTCTAAGGCTGGTCCAGTCACTATGGCTGTGTAACAAACCATCCCCAAACATAACGGTGTGAAACAACCATTTAATTATGCTCCCAGTTTCTGCAGGTTGGGAATTGGAGGTGGCTTGTCTCTGCTGCACAATATCTCAGGCCTCATCTGGGAAGATTCAGTTGCTGGAGGTGACTTGACGGCTGGGGCTGGACCCATCTGCAGGCTCCCTTCACTCACGTGTCTGGCGGTTGGGGATGGCTTTCAGCTGGGACTTCAGTTGGACCGAAGGCCAGAACAACAACAATATGTGACCTTTCTATATCATCTTTCATGTGTGCTTATCTTGGACTTCCTCACAGCAGGGTGGCTGGGGTCCAAGAACCACCGGGAGCAAGATAGAAGCGCATGGTGTTTCATGAAAGCACCACTTCCGCTGTCCTCTGTCAGTCAAGAAGACATGGTTGTAGAAGTCCTCCCACGTTCAGAAGGAAGAGACATAGTCCCGTGTCTCCCATTTGATGGAGGGGAGGTCAAGGGCATACTGTAAGGAGAGCATGTGGGGTGGGAACTCTTGCTGTGACCATCTTTCATAAATGCAATTCTCAAACTTCACTGCAAGCTCAAATCATGTTTCAAAGTCCCAGTGCCCAAGCTATACCCCAGACCAGTGAAATCAGAATCAGGGAGAGGGAGCCAGGAAGCAATATTTTCTTTAACTCCCAGGTAATTACAATGAGGCCGTCTCCCATGTATGCAAATCTCCTGGCACAGTGTTTGGCTCGTGAGCAACTGTTTTTTGTTTTTTCCCCAAGTGTGAACACCTATGACTGTTTTTTTTTTTGGCCGCATGTTGAGGCACGCAGAACTTCCCCAACCAGGGATCTAACTCGCGCCCCATGCAGTGGAAGCGCGGAGTCTTAACCACTGGACCACCAGGGAAGCCTAAACACCTATGACTCTTAATAGACAAAGTTGTCATAGATAATGCACAGGTGGACTCAAAGTTTTAGTTAGGTGTTTCTTTTTACAGTTATTTTCTAATTATGACATGTGGTTGTGGGCTTCCATTTTTGGTGGTTATGTAGTTTCTTTTAAAATACATTTAAGTAAAAAAGGTAAGAAGGTAACTTTTTAAATGCTAAGTAAATAGAGACTTCCCTGGTGGCACAGTGGTTAAGAATCCGCCTGCCAATGCAGGGGACATGGGTTCGAGCCCTGGTCCGGGAAGATCCCACATGCCGTGGAGCAACTAAGCCTGTGTGCCACAACTACTGAGCCTGTGCTCTAGAGCGCATGAGCCACAACTACTGAAGCCTGTGTGCCTAGATCCTGTGCTCTGCAACGAGAAGCCCCCACAATTAGAAGCCCGTGCACCGCAACGAGAAGTGGCCCCTGCTGGCTACAACTAGAGAAAGCACGTACTCAGCAACAAAGACCCAAAGGAGCCAAAAAAAATAAAAAAAAAAGAAGTTGAAAAAGTAACAACTTTAACTTTCTCTCCTTGTGCGTATATGTACATACAAATTGTTCAAAACAGAATATGAGACGTCATCAGAATCCTTAACCAGAAATAGTTAATCTTTAAAAAAATAGATAAAATGTTAAGTAAATAATGATGTAGCTTGAATGCACATAGGGTAGAAATCACAGAAGTGCTGTGTGAATGGTAAAGCTGGGAAAACCCTGAGGCAGGTAATCAATAATGGCATCTAGGACTATGACTGTTATTAGTATCACCTTTAAAAAGTACTGGTTGAGGGGGCTTCCCTGGTGGCGCAGTGGTTGAGAGTCCGCCTGCCGATGCAGGGGACACGGGTTCGTGCCCCGGTCCGGGAGGATCCCACGTGCCGCGGAGCGGCTGGGTCCGTGAGCCATGGCCGCTGAGCCTGCGTGTCCGGAGCCTGTGCTCCGCAACGGGAGAGGCCACAACAGTGAGAGGCCCGCGTACCGCAAACAAAACAAAACAAAACATAAAAAAAGTGCTGGTTGAAAATCAACTTTGGGTGATTCTGAAATTTTAAAAAATGGACATCTGAGAGCTGGCCTCTGGAGTGGGTGGATGAGGACAAGCACGTGAAGCACATAAAGGAGCCAGGAAGCCTTTGGATTGTGGCAACCTGATGGAAAATTCCCATAAGCCCCTGGGGGGAAAGAGAGGTCAATCAGCTCTCCAGTTCTCACGAGAGACCCAAGAAATTGGGGAAACAGGTACTACATACAACCAGGAAATGACAAAGAAAAGAATGGAACAGAAGAGGGAGGTTCTGGAGGGTTCTCATCCTGATGGGGTCCCTAGTCTTCATGTAGTTTAAGCCAGGCCCAGGCCCCTGCACCCTGAGCCATGATTTCCCCTTCCGCAAAGAAGAAAGAGTGCGGCTCTACAGATCTGAACATTCTGTAATTCCAAGAATGGTCTGGTTCCTGGAACAGGCACTTAAAGGCCTCCCAGGCAGAGGCTGTGCCAGGGAAGGCCAAGGCCAGGGAAGGCCAATCAGAGGCCAGGAGTGAGGGGTGATGTGTGGAGCCTCCTGGCAAGTGTCAAAGGACCCATTACCCAGGGACTGGCCACGTCCAGCTAGAGACACAACACTCCCCAGCCTGTTCTCTCCTTTGAAGTTGACAGAAGAGAGGACAGTCTCAGCAATTGACAGGTGGGGAAACTGAGGCTCACACTGGAGTAGTTGACTAGAAATTAACTAGCATCTAGAATTCTTCATTGTCAGTACATAGCTCTTCTCAGACATGTAGTCAAAAAAGGGTGCAACCCAAACTTTGAAAATCAGACAGACCTGATTTTTTTTTATAAATATATTTATTTATTTTTGGCTGCGTTGGGTCTTTGCTGCTGAGTGCGGACTTTCTCTAGTTGCAACGAGTCAGGGCTACTCTTTGTTGTGGTATGTGGCCTTCTCATTGTGGTGGCTTCTCTTGTTGCAGAGCACGGGCTCTAGGCGCACGGGCTTCAGTAGTTGTGGCACGCGGGCTCAGTACTTGTGGCTTGCAGGCTCTCGAGTGCAGGCTCAGTAGTTGTGGCGCACGGGCTTAGTTGCTCCGCAGCATGTGGTACCTTCCCAGACTAGGGCTTGAACCTGTGTCCCCTGAATTGGCAGCTGGATTCTTAACCACTGCGCCACCAGGGAAGCCCCAGACCAGATTTTAAAAGTCCCAGCTTCTGCAGGTTGCAGCTGTGAGACTTTGGCGAAATTACTTAACTTCTCTGAACCTCGGTTTTCTGGTCTGTAAAATGGGATCAATAATCCTATGCCTATTGGGTTATTGTAAGGGTTAAATGGGATAATGTCTATAAAACACATGTCACAGTAGCCCAATGCATGGGAGCTGTTGCTATGATTTTCTGAAGCTGATGCACAGATCTGTCCTGGGCAGAGAGCTACTGCCCAGTGATGCTCCTGCCATTTGCCTCCTGAGTTCAAGAGCTGACACTAACCCTAAGGCCTGGTTCCAATCCTATCAGGGTCCCATTTGTCCCTCCTTGCATGCATGCCTTCAGCCAGGTCCTGGTAATAGAGTAGGCATCCAATAAACCTTAACTGAATGGATAAATGATCTCTCATGGAAAGAGGGGTTCGAGGGAAAGTCTGAAGGAGCTGTATGCCAAAATGATTGAGATTCTGGTCGTAGTTTTGCTGTGGGTGTCATCCCAGAGAAGGTCTCTCCCTGGGGTGGAGGCGAGGAGTCAGGTGGTGGAGGGCAAGTAGGAGAAGACTTCAAAGAGCTGAGCCTTGCAGGATGGGTGGGATTAAAAGCATCTCAGACAGAAAGCACCAGAAAACAGAAGCTTGCTCAAGGGGCAGGTAGGAGAATCAGATTTCAGTTCACATTAAGGAGTGACTCTGAGAAGGAATCAGGCAACACAAAGGCAGCAATTTTCCTACCCCTAGTGGTATTCAAGCAAGCAGAGAGTATCCCAGCGTGAAGTGGGGTGAGGTTGGACTAGATGCTTTTTAACATCCTTCCCAAGTCAGAGATTCTGAGACTGTTACTAGGTTGGACTCAGGGGAAGCTGATGGATAAAGGCTCTTAAAGGTTCAAGCTATGCATCTGTTACTGCTCCAACTGCTGCCTTATTCCTCTGTCCATATTCTTGGGTCCCTAAGAACAATTAACTCCAAGTTTTGCAGCCCAGGAAGGGATGGGAGAAAAGGAAAAAGGCTATGCCCAGGTCTAGACTGAGGGCCACCCTCTACCCCTTGTTGCTTGCTAGTTTTTTCTGATATTCACTGTCTCCTGCTTCCTTCAGTAATAAAACCCTGCCTTACCTCAGTTTTGCCTAGCACGTGGCTAAGTAGTTAAATACTACATGTCCCAACCTCTCCTGTAGTTGGGCGTGGTTATGTGTCTAAATTCTGAGCAGATGTGATGTGTTCTGCTTTTAGGTTATGGCCTTAAAAATAAATTAGTGTGGGCTTCCCCAGTGGTGCAGTGGTTAAGAATCCGCTTGCCAAAGCAGGGGACACGGGTTCGAGCCCCGGTCTAGGAAGATCCCACATGCCGCGGAGCAACTAAGCCTGGGCGCCACAACTACTGAGCCTGCGCTCTAGAGCCCGCGAGCCACAACTACTGAAGCTGAGTGCTACAATTACTGAAGCCCACGCACCTAGAGCCCGTGCTTCGCAACAAGAGAAGCCACCAAAACGAGAAGCCCGCGCACCACAACAAAGAGTAGCCCCCGCTTGCCACAACTAGAGGAAGCCTGCACGCGGCAACGAAGACCCAGTGCAGCTAAAAATAAATAAATAAAATAAGTACATTTTTTAAAAATAAATAATTAGTGTGGCCTCCCCTGGTCCCTTCCCCACTCCATTTACATAAGCTGAATGCAGATGAGATGGCAGGTACTGGAGCAGCTAGGTCGGACCGCAAAGTAGTAGCCATGTTTTAAGGATGGCAGAAAAATGAGCCAGAAGTAGCTGGAATTCCTGCCACAATGGAGCTGCCATTTTAGCCCGGGAGTACTGACCCTTGGAGCTGTTATGTGACAGAGAAAGAACTTTCTATCCTGTTTCGTTTGAGTCTTCATTTCAGCAACCTAAGTCTCTACCTCAATCAATATATCCTCTCAGCTCCCATCACACCTCTTATTTGCTCCACATTCTTCTGGAAGTCTGGCTCCAAGACTGACAACACTAGGTAAGAATCTTCCTCCTCAGCTGACTTTCCAGAACCCTGTCCTGGCAAACCCCCTTGGCAAAGGGACCCATCTCACACTTGAGGACAATAAAAATCCTTGAATTTGAGTCCTGAATAACTTGGGGCAAATCCCTTAATTTTTTTTCTTTTATAAATTTATTTATTTTATTTATTTATTTTTGGCTGTGTTGGGTCTTTGCTGCTGAGTGTGGGCTTTCTCTAGTTGCAGAGAGCGGGGGCTACTCTTTCGCAATGCTCAGGCTTCTCATTGTGGTGGCTTCTCTTGTTGCAGAGCACAGGCTCTAGGCGCATGGGCTTCTGTAGTTGTGGCATGCAGGCTCAGTAGCTATGGCGCATGGGCTTAGTTGCTCTGCGGCATGTGGGATCTTCCTGGACCAGGGCTCGAACCCGTGTCCCCTGCATTTGCAGGTGGATTCTTAACCACTGCGCCACCAGGGAAACCCCTCCCTTAATGTTTTAATTCTCAGTTTTTGCCATTTTGCAGATGGCATCAATAAATAACATTCACTTCAAAAGGTGGTTTTATATGAATACAAGATAAACAACACGATTGTTATTCCGAAAATGGAGAGAAGCTGGGGAGGGGGCTTGTTTCATGGGCAGCATTACAAAGAAACAGAGGAAATTCCCTTGCACCTCATAAGAAACCACAGAAACATATGCACCAAAATACATGTATACCAAAAAAAAAAAAAAGCTCACCTCCACGCCCATACAAAATTAGAAACGCCCCTTCCCAGACACACAACCAAAAACAAACACTCACCAAAATGCTCTCATTGGTTCATGCAAATGCAGACACTTGCTGGCAGAAATGTGCACCCAAAAAGCCACACAAAGAGAGACGACAAAAACACACAAACAGGCTGCAGCTGCTGTACTTTGTTTATTGTCGCTGTCACCCTGGGGAGCTCCGGTTTCTTCTTTCTTTTTGAGGGGTACCTTCATGATTCTGCCTCTCTCTATTCTCTGCCTCTTGTTCCCCATCTTGTTTTTTTTTCTGGGGCTGGGGCTGCTTCGTTGGTGGCCCTTCGGAACCTCAGTCAGGTGGGCTAAGTCCTGGGGGCGGGGGCAAGCAGGCCTGGATCCCGCCCCCAGGGGCTGGTCCCTCGCAGATGTGTCTCCGTCGCTGTGGGGTGTCCGTGCTCTGACTTCATCTGGGGGAAGGAAAGCAGGTGGTGAAAGCACAGAGGCCTGGGTTCTAATTCTGCCTCTCCTGCTCACTTGCTCTGTGACTCCAGAGAAGGACCCTACCTTCTCTGGTCCTCAGTTTCCCTCTTTGTAAACCAAATTTTGCTCCAGTTGGAAAGGGTCTGTTTCTCCCTTTGCTCTGGTCACTAGGAAACTCAAAAGTCTCTCTCATTTTATTCTATGTTGAGACCACAATTCTTGGATCCCTCCTCCCACCCAACCTCACCCATTCAGGCCTGTCCTTTCCAGGCAGAGAGACCTCTACTGGTGCTGCGGACGGGCCCCCGACGCCTTACCTCGAGTTCTGTCTCAGGGCCGTGCCCCTCGCTTTTTCCGCTCCGTGTTCTGGAGCTTGGTCACCAGCTTCCTCTCGTGCCCACCAGGGCTGTGACGGTTGGTATTGGCGGCGGCTTCTCTCTTGGTGCGACCTTTCCGGCCTCCCACTCCTGGGAACCGAGGTGAGAGGCGGTGGTGAGGTGGGCAGAGGGGTGAGCCGCAGGGGGTCCAGAGGGCAGGGGTGGAAAGAGCTCGGGTTAAAGTCGGGAGGCTGGGGGGCATCACCATGTAGCTTTAGGGCAGTCGTTGTCCCTGTTTCCCCGTCTGTGGAATGATGTTGCTCTAATATTCTAGGGGTGCGTGTGGTCCCAGGGCTTAGTAGGACAGAGCTCACTGGATGAGGGGTTAGAAGGGGGTGACTTGAGGGGTCAAGGGAACAGGCTGGAGAAGGGTGATGTATGGGCAGGAGCCCGAGGAGGGATCCTAGTTTGGGAAGGGGGGTGGTCAGGCCGTTTGTGAGGGTGGGCATTGGAGACAGAAGGACCAGGAAGGTGGCAGGACCAGGCCTTACCCAGGTAAGAATGAGCCAGGCTGTAGAGGTCATACTCATCCAGGTTGGGGTCTTCGTCCTCTGGGCCTGGGGGCTGCCTGGACGGGCTGGCTGCTCTCGGGATGGTGGCCATGATGTCTGTCTGTCTGTCTGTCTGTCTGTCTGTCTGTCTCTCTCTCTCTCTCTCTCTCTCTCGTCTTCTAAAGCTTTGTTTGTGTCTGCTTTGCTGACACCCCCCAATTCACTGGCCCCAACTTACAAGGCCACAGTCTCCTCCTCAGCCCACAGTCTGGCTCCAACCCCTCAGGCCCTGTCTGATGCAATCTGGCCTTTTCCCAGAACCCAGCCCAGTAAACATCTGTCAGAGAGGGGAAAGAGTCGGTCCTGTGAGTCCCAGCTCCCCTTGCCCCCTCCCTCTCACTGGGGCTCGCCCAGCTGGGTATTTTTCCACTGAGGAGATCCCCGCCCCTCGGGGGTGGGGGGAGGTAAGAGGCAGGGTCTGGGCATAAACAGCCCTTGGGATGGAGGGCCGCAGGGAACTGAGGGCCTCACCTGGCTGACTCCTTCCTATCCATCTCCCGCCCTCTGCCACATGCCCCTCCTGGGCTGGGGGTCATGGCTGCACAGCTGACCCTCACCCCCACCCACTTCTGGCTCAGACTCAGGACCGTGGTGGCAGAACATGGAGTGAAGAATGAGCTGGGACAGGGTACAACACACTCTGTGTTGTGTCATTGGTTCTCACCCCGATCACACCCAACCCAACTTTTTTATAAGAAACACCTTGGAACCCCCCCCTTAACATCCTGAAATGGGGGTCCCTAGGTAATCTCCCACTCCTGAGAGGGAGGCTAGCAGAGTGGTTAAGCTGATTCTGGAGCCAGATGCCCTGTATTCAAACCCTTGATCCATTACATGCTGTGTGACCCTGGACAAGTCACTTTACCTCTCTGTGCCTCAGTTTTCTCCTCTATAAACTGCGGATGATAATAGTTGTATCTACCTCATAGATTTGGGGAGAGGATCTAATGAGATAATCCATGGCATGGCACCTGCAACAGTGCCTGCTGCAGTGTAAGCTGCACTGTATGAGTTGAGCACATGGTTTCCAAACAATTCAATATAATGCCCTCCCTGTAATGTAAAGGAGACGTAGAGGAAATTAATTTAAAATAAAATAATATGTATTTCAAACCATAGATATACTGAGGTAGAAGACATTGTGAAGTAAACAGATGTTTGTGCTAATTTAATATGAATTAAAAGAAGGGGTTTGGATAAGAAACATGGAAAAGTGGAATTTTCCTCTTTTGCCTGAAGGATCTGACTGTGTGGGTCACGTTGACCCAGAGAGGCCACACCCTGGGCTGCCCACTCATGCTTCAGCTGAGGCTTCAGCACCAGGGGCAGGGAAGGAAGCAGGCACAACATTCCACTTTTTTTTTTCTTTTTAACTCTGTGGTTTCCAGTGCAAGAGGACCTTCTCAGCCCAGGGCAGGTGTTAATTCCCTGCTCACAGTCCCACTTTGCTGTGAGCCCCCTGAAACACTGTTTCATCTCAATGTTACCTAAACTCCATTCTTTCCCGAATAATAACCCAGTAATAACCCGGTCTCGTTCTCTGCAGAACAAGAAGTGTCACTTCGGCTTGCTCTTCTCGCTGGCCTGAGCCAGAATTAAATTCAGCTTCTGGTTTCCAGATTTGGGTGATTTGTGAGTTCTTTAACACCCAGGAAATGAAAGTGAATAAAAACAGAATGGGGATAATAATAACAGGCCAGATGATAAGAGAAAGAGGAAAATAACCATAACTTAAACAAAAGTAACAAACACACTGGAACTTCCCTGGTGGTCCGGTGAGTAAGACTCCGGGATCTCAATGCCGGGGCCCTGGGTTTGCGATCCCTGGTCAGGGAACTAGATCCCACATACCGAAACTAAGAGTCTGCATGCTGCAACTAAGACCCGGTGCAGCCAGAAAGAAAAACAAAAATCAACCCCCAAAATACAAACAGACCAGGCAATTTAAGGTGGAGAAATTAGGAAATACGGAGTTCTTGCAAAGTAGTGGGGCTTTACCACTAAATGTAGTAGCAAAATCATTCCCTCTAGCATGACATGAGATGGGGTGGGGTCGGGTCACTGAAATAATTTTTTTTTTAATAGCTTCGTGAATGTCTAGCAGGACAGTCAGACGTCGTACAGGATGTGGGACAATTCTGTGTACGACCGACTGTCCTGCTCCGACCTGAGATCATTGTGACTACGGAGAACACGCCCACAAATTCCCGACCTACCTCTAGGGGACGGTCTTTCACTCATTCACTTCTGCCACCAGGACTCCGGGTTACCAGCTGCGAGAGTCCTGAGCCCACTTCTTTTTTTTTGCAGTACGCGGGCCTCTCACTGTTGTGGTCTCTCCCGTTGCGGAGCACAGGCTCCGGATGCGCAGGCCCAGCGGCCATGGCTCACGGGCTCAGCCGCTCCGCAGCATGTGGGATCTTCCCGGACCGGGGCACGAACCCGCGTTCCCTGCATCGACAGGCGGACTCTCAACCACTGCGCCACCAGGGAAGCCCCTGAGCCCACTTCTGAGCTTCAGTCTGCTCATCTGTAAAGGGAGAACGGCAACAGACCCTGCTATGTGAAAGGGCCTCCTCCAGACCCGGCCCACAGTACACTGCTATTTCTCCCAGTCTTCAAAGAAAGAAAACCGAGGCTCAGAGAGTGACTTGCTCAAGGTCACACGGCTGGTGAGTGGTGAAGGATTCCTCCCCCGGTCTACCTGACCCTAGTTCCGGGGCTCGTTCTAAGTCAGCACAGCTGACCAAACACTGGCAAAAGTTTGACAGCTGTGTGTATGGAGGCATCTGTCAGGGTTTCCTCCTTCCTCCCTTCCTCCCAGACAGTCAGTGCTTGCTTGGGACCAAGCCAGGTATTGCACCGAACTACACACTGCGCCCTCTGGAAGCTCTGGGGGAGGTGGGTCTTCAGCAAGATTAGTGCACATTCCTATCCAGAATACCATGCATCCCCTCAGTACATTACCCTTTCATTTTACTTTCTCCAGGGCATTCAGTTATTACTAATCAAAAATCTCTTTTTTATTTGTTTACTTCTCCATGATTTGTCCCCACTAGAATACAATCACTGGTTTAGTTTAGTTAGCAGTTAAAGGAGTAGGCTCTGGGACTTCCCTGGTGGTCCAATGGCTAAGATTCCACTCTCCCAGTGCGGGAGGCCGGGGTTCAATCCCTGGCCGGGGAACTAAGATCCCACAAACGGCAACTAGAGAGCCCGTGCGCCACAACGAAGACCCAGCGCAGCTAAAATAAATAAATAAATAAAATAAAATAATAAAAAAATAAAGGAATAGGCTCTGAAGCGGGACTGCCTGGGTCCAAACTTTGGTTCTACCAATTGTATGCCCTTAGACAAGTTATTTAGCCTCTCTGTGCCTCGGTTTCCTCATTTGTAAAATGAGATTAATAATTGTACCTACCTAGGAGGATTGCTGTGAGGATTAAGGGACCAATTTTTATAAAGGCTTAGCACGGTACCTAGATCACAGTAAGCGTTAAATAATGTTAGCTATCATTATCATTATTCACGACAGCAGGAATCTTGTCTACCTTATCCCTGATGCCTGGCACAGAGTCAGCACTCAATAAATGACTAGTTGAATACATAGAGCTATGCTGAGATCAATATTGGTTTTTCAGCTTCCAGATGCTCCGTTCTGAAGAAACAGAGAGGCCCAATCCTAGTCCCACAGAGGACTGTGAAGACACGCGACTGTCCTTCATGGAGCCAGGAAAGAAGGTCGCTCTGGCCTTGATCGTGCACATGCTGGAAGAATGAAGTCTAGACCCTGGGGGGAGGGGCAGGCAGGCGAGGGTGCCCAAGAGAGAAGGGACTTTGGCGAACCCATCAGCTGGACCTATAGGACCCAGAAGATGACTCAGTGGGAAAAGTCAGGAGGTGTGTTTTCCATCCCCTTGCCTCCAGGTGTGGTTAGGCCATTAACCATAGGCCAGCCACAAGGAAGTTTATTTTCTTTCTGCTTATGGCTATACCTTCGTGACATTCCAGGAGATTGCCAAGCATGCCTATTACAACCCAGTATGATCAGCCTGGAGTAAACACAGGGGGCTGGGGGAGCTCTCCAGAGGTCACCTAACCCAGCAGGGCATGGGGTGGGGCAGGTGGAGGGGGTTGTGAGAGGATCAGGGCAGACTTCCTGGAGGCAGTGAAGCTTGAACAAGAACTAATGTGAGAAAGACAGCAAGACATGCCCAACTCCAGGAGTTAAACCATCCAAGTTGGGAAATCCTGGATAGCCTGAGGGATGTGCAGAAGTCTTTGGCTCGAAGGATCAGGAGCGTCCGTTGAAGGCAGGATATGTCATCAAGGTGAGTTGGTGACATCACTGTATACCAAGGGGACTCAAGAAGCTTCAATGAAGTGAAACAAGATACGTCTGTATGACCTTATAGTCCCAAGTCCAGGGAAACCCTCAAGCTTGGCTGCTGTGCTTGGAATTATTCTTGACTGTGTGATAACATCACCTTGAGTATAAATGGATGCAATATTGATAAAAATGTTAAACGCACATACCCCCTGAGAAGTCTCCTATAGAAATGCTCCCAGGTCTTCCCTGGTGGCACAGTGGTTAAGAAAGAATCCTCCTGCCAACACAGGGGACATGGGTTCGAGCCCTGGTCCGGGAAGATCCCACATGCTGCGCAGCAACTAAGCCCACGAGCCACAACTACTGAGCCCACGTTCTGCAGCTACTGAAGCTCGTGCTCCTAGAGCCTGTGCTCCACAACAAGAGAAGCTACTGCAACGAGAAGCCCGTGCACCGCAACAAAGAGTAGCCCCCGCTCGCCACAGCCAGAGAAAGCCCGCGAGCAGCAACAAAGACCCAATGCAGCCAAAATAAATAAATAAATAAATAAATAAATTTATTTAAAAAAAATGCTCCCAGCCTTGTTTGTAGAGTGAAAAACAGGAAACAACTTAAGTGTCCATTAAAAAAAATAAGCTATATCTCTAGCCCTGATGAGAAGTTGTCCATAAATCACTGTTAAGTGAAAAAAGTAGTCTACAGAACATCATGTATACTATAATCCAAAATTTTGCATTACATTTATTGAAATAATAGAGATGGGAGCAGCCTGACACTCTAGTGCAGTCAATAAAGAGGTCATTGTCTGTGAACTGACCTAAATCATATACTTCTTTTTTTTTAAATTTATTTTTGGCTGCGTTGGGTCTTTGTTGCTGCGCGCGGGCTTTCTCTAGTTGTGGTGAGTGGGGGCTCTTCTTCGTTGCGGTGCGCGGGCTTCTCATTGCGGTGGCTTCTCTTGTTGTGGAGCACGGGCTCTAGGCGCACAGGCTTCAGTAGTTGCAGCAGGTGGGCTCAGTAGTTGCAGTGCGTGGGCTCTAGGGCGCACACGCTCAGTAGTTGTGGTGCACGAACTTCGTTGCTCCGCGGCATGTGGGATCTTCCCGGACCAGGGCTCGAACCCGTGTCCCCTGCATTGGCAGGTGGATTCTTAACCACTGCACCACGAGGGAATTCCGAAAGGAAATTTTTAAGTGTCAGTTTATTTCATCCCTTTCCTCCATTGGGTTCCATGCATACTATGCCACCTTCTGGTCATGATATGTTTTTTTTTGTCTATGTCAAGGAAAACCACCATTAAATGCGAATACAGTAGTTACAGTATCTCCCACCTGCCTGCCACATGAGGTCAGGTTGAAGAGAGCTTTTTGTTTTGCTTAAGTGGGTGATGGGTGAGCATGAACAGGGACAATCTGAGAGATTGGAGGCTGGCTTTACATAGAAGGTCCCTGAAGCAACCATGTAAAAAGCCAATCCTGAAGGGGGAGAAACCAAAGAGCAGAGAAGGATGTGAGCATGGCCCTCAGCAGTGGAACTCTGTGTCAAGGGAGGAATTTGTAAAGGGATTGTTAGGAAAGTATGATATGTAACTCTCTCCACATGCCCTCAAGAGACCGTCAGTGAAGGTTGCTGTGACTTTTCAAGACTCTTTGGAAAAGCATTTCAGATGTGTTGCTCTGAAGTGATGAGACTTAACGGATAGATGAAGAAGGCCCAGATTTCTTTGCCATGCTGTAGCTTTCTCACAGGACGGAACTATGCTGCCCAGACAAAGGGAGTGTTCTGGTCGGTTCCACAGTTCTAACTTTCTCCTGTATGACAGTACCTGATACATAGTAAGTGCCCAACAGATGTGAACTGCAGACACTTAGTGATGGATTGAATATGGGCTGGGAAGGAAAATGTGATATCAAGGGTAACTCCCAGCTGCCGGCTTAGGCCATTGCTGCCAAGTGGAAGGTAAGAAAATGAAAATGGAGGACAGATGATTCTTTTGAGAAATCTGGATGTGGAGGGGAAGACAGAGCTACCTCTTACAATATGGGCAACACTCTAAAACACTTTTAAAAATTAATCAAGTGATACATGTTTATTGTAGGAAACATAAGAAATTAAAGTCAAACAAACAAAAAGTTGTGAGTGCCAAATCTCCCCTGAGGAGAATCTGAAGTTGGTATTTGACATTCAGGAGAAATAGCTTCTGAGACTCCTACAAACACGAAAATGTGAAATCCTTGCTAGCATAAGCCTCATAAAATGCAGGATATAAAGCTGAGACTGGGTAGATGGTCATGCCATTTATTGAGAGACCACAGAAAGAAAAGCAAGCTTGCAGGAAGAAAATGATGCATTAAGTTTTGGGCTGAAACAGTTTGTGTTGATGTCTGAGATTCTTCTAATGAATAAAACAATATTGAAGGCCTATTATATACCAGGCACTATGCTAGGTAGCTGGAATACATAGGTGACTAAAAGAGATGATCCTGACTTTATTGAGCTGGCAAGTGTATCAAATAATCGAAAAAATATATAATTATAAACTTTGGTAGGGGTTATGTAAGAAATTACAAGATGCTAGGATGTAGACCATTGTAGTTAAATACTTGCTCACCCAACTGTAGTACATTCCTGGGAAGATTCCCTAAAAGCATGATTTCTGGGTCTACAGATCTGCTTGTTTCTATTTGTTTTTAAAGAATTTAAAAATAAACTTTATTTTTTGGAGCAGTTTTAGGTTTCCAGCAAAATTGAGGCAGAAAGTACAGAGAATTCTCATATGCCCACTGCTCCCACTTCAATCAACAATCTGCTCGTTTAAAAAAAGTATTATTGTTTTATAGAGGCATTTATTGGGGAATGGGAGAGGATACTGAAAACACACAAGGACCCTGGTTTGGTAAAATAAGGTTCAGTTGAGTCGGGAACAGTGTGTAAACTGAAAACTACATTTCCCAAGGGGCAGCGCGGCATGTCACAGAGGAAGAAGGTGCATGCGTAGAGAGGTCCTCCGCGCTGCGACCAAACTCATAAAAGGCAAAAAAGCGTGTGTGGTTTTCGCCCTGCGGCGAATCTTCGAACGCAAGCGCGTTGTTATCCGCAGACTTTGAAAAGCATTCGAGGGACCGCGCGCCTGCTCCCGCTGTCGCAGTTTCCAGCGCGACGTGCTGTTCCACCCGTGGCTCGGTAGGTGGCTATGGGTCGCGGTCTGGGACACCCCCCGGCCTTCGCCCACCCCGCCCGGAGAATGGCGGGAGCGGAGGGCTGAGGATCCCCATTCCCGGGCCTTGCTGAGGCGGCTCTTGAGGGGCGGTGCGCACGCGCCCTGGGCGGGGAGAGGCGGGGCGCGGGGAGGGAGGGAGGGGTGGCGCAGACCTTCTGTAAGGTCTGCGCTTGCGCCCGCCCGCCCTGCGAAGGTGGGAAGCAGCCGCACGTGGAGCTTGGCTTGGTGGCTGGGAGAGGTGGGGTACCCAGCCCAGGTGCGAGAAGACGAGGGCAGAGGATGGGCCCCGAACCTTGGCAGCTCTGTTATTTGCTCAAGATGTGCCCATCTTAACCAAACAACCTCATTCTTCCTTCACATTCCTCCCGGTGGCTCATCTCTCTGCCCCTGTTTGCAGCCAAAATTTCAACCTGTATTCACCAGCACCTTTTCTCCTCCAAACCCACTCCATTCAGGCCTGGCCCCCACCCCTCCTCTGAAATAGCGCCTTGTCAAAGCCACCGATCATCTCTAGGTCGCCAAATTCAGTGTTAAGTTAGTTCTGAGACCCCTAGCAGTATTTAATGCAGTTAGTCACTGTCTTTAATGGAAACGCGTTTTTTGTTTGCCTTGTGGAACATTCTCGTCTTTAGCTTCAGCTCTCTCTGACTTCTTTGCTGATTCTTGCTCTTCCTTACTTTTAATGGTTGTACTGCCCCAAAGCGTCATCCTAGATCTCTGTTCAGTGTTCACTTCCTGGGCTTTAAATATAAATACCGTCTACTGTGCTTAACTCTCAAATTTCTGCCTTCAAGTCATTGCTCTTCCTGAAATTTTGAGTTTTACCTTTCGCCTTGCTCAGTTTTGTCTTTCTTCCAGTTGCTTAGGCCAAGCACCTTGAGTTACTGTAGGTGTCTTTTGCTTCCTCTCTCTCCTCCTCCATCAGTCAGCACGTATTTATCCTTGAGGCTTTGAAGTTTCACTCCTGGGTGTCCAATTGTAGGTATGTTTGGTATTTGGTCAGTCCTTTCTGCCTGAGAATTTCTGTTTTCATTTTTGGCATTCTCTGTCATTTATTCAGATTTAGCCATTTATGTATTCTGATCCATCCCTTTTAGAGTGTTTATTTTACCTACAATTAAGTATACCAAACTGTTTAATATCTGTGTTCCTTTCTGGACTGTAAGTTTCCTAAGATCAAGGCAGGGACTGTTTGTCTCATTCACTGCTGTATACCCCTCATGCCTGGCACAGAGTAGGTGCTTGATAAATGTTAATGAATGAATGAATGAATGAATGAATTTACAAAGGGAAAGTACCTTTTCTCCATAGGTGGTAAGTAGACAATCCCTCTTAAGAGGATATTGGTTCCAACTAATTTGTTTTCTGCGGTCCCGGAGGAGAAGGTATTGAACAGCCCAGGTTCAGAATTGTTGCAGTGTTTCTAAGAGGTTTCCAGGATTCAGTTCAGTTCTGCAGTCTATTTTGAGGACTTGGTAGGTGCCAGGCCCTGTGCTAGTTGCTGGGAATATAAAGATAAATAAAACTGCATCCCTCTATTCTAAGAGGTGTGGCAGGAGGGACAAGTGAAACAATTAGTCTCCGGGTGTATGTGTGACAGGTGCCAGAACGGAAGTTGGTGTACCGTGTTTCGGAAGTTTCTGGAAGTTTTGGTTGCCCTTGGCATCAGGGCAGATGAGAGGGGCCTGGGACAGCCAGATCTCCCTGCCAGTTGTTTCTGGCTATAAGCAGCTTTGTCCTTCTATCCTAGCATGCCATACAAATATTGTGTTCTCTGAGTGCCATGGTGTGAAAAAGGTTGGCAAGTACTACTGTAAAAGTGTTAATTTTGCTGCCATTTGATTTGGACCCTGAAAAACGCGTAAATTTGAGAGATCCAGAGGGGAAGAGGGGGAAGGATCAAAGGCATTTCAGGCAGGCATAACAGAAGCATAAAAGTCTGTGCTTGTTTGAGGCTGGGGCCCTGGGATTTTTCGGCGTGGGTATTGTAGGTCAGTTGAGAGATGCCCTCCAGGATCTGAAGCAGTGCCTTGGAAGTGTTTGGTAAACCGGAGTGTCCATCTTATAAATACCTGGCCCACCACGAGGCACCCTTTTCTCAGTGGGTAGGTCCAATTAGAGTCCATAGTTTTAGAGACCAATTTTCTGGAGCTAGAAGCAGGGATGTTAAGTCAAAGTCCTTTTTTTCTGATTTCTAAATTTATATACAAAGATTCTTACAAAGGTTTTAAAAATGAATCTCACTAGGAATTTTGATGAGTCATCTGTCTTGGAAAAAATACCCAGTTTATGTCACTTCAGGATTTGTGGTCACTGTATCTGTGGAGAGGAAGGTAGAATGGTGAATACTGAACCAGTGGGAGTTGGATGTTGATACTAAGTTGTTTGAGCCCTTAAGGCTTAGGTTGCAGAGTCAGACAAATCTGAATTTGAATCCCACCTCTTCCACTTATTATTTGTGTTTTCTTGGTAAAGTCATTTATTTCTCCAAGACTCAAGTTTCCTCAGTACTATGAACAGTACTTTGCAGGATTGTTAAATAGGATAATCTACGCAAGAGTGCTTAGCACATGGTAGGTAATCAGGAATAGCTGTCATTGTTACCTTTATTTTCCTACCTCTTTTTTTTTCAGATGGCACAATGAATCACTGTCTTACTGGTGATACTTTCAGTGTAATCATAATAACCTAACAGTTGATTGGCAGTTTACAGTAGACAAACTGCTTCTACTTCCATGATCTCTTTTGCTATTGAATATGCTGAAGTTGTGACAAAACTTAGAATTGGGAGGAAGAGCATAGATTTTATAGTTTGCAGACTTGCAATCCCAGCTCAACTACCTGTATCTCCTGAGTTACCAGCATAACTTAACCTGTCTGAACTTCAGTTTCCCCAGCTGTAAAGAAGGTGGGCTTGTAGCATTGATGTAGGTTTAAAGGAGAAGTACAGAAGCATGGTAGGTACTGGGCGGGGGTGGGGGTGGGTAAGTGGAAATCATCGTCTTAATTTTTTTAAAAAAACTAATTGATTAATGTAGCTTCTTACTGATGGTGGCTAAATTGAGGGTATGGGATCTGAGTGTAAAGTCTTAGATGCTTTGCTTCCCTTTGACTCATAACAAAGCTTTTATTGTCTTGAGTCCCGTGGGATTCTTTTTAGAGTGGTTTAAGTATAGGATGTTTGCATTTGTTTGTATGAGGCCTTGGCTGCTAGTAGAGGGTCAGAGAACAGTTTTAAGCTGGGTGTTTAGCAGCTGATATGTGCTTTCCACCTGAAGCCTTTGTCCCCAAGAATTACCTCTTTTTAGTCAAACTTCCCAGTTGCAGGTAACAAAAAGGTAACCCAAACTAGTCTAAGCAGAAAAGGAGTAGCTGTTGACTGTATCTGGAGTCCTGGGTGCATCAGTTTCAGGCATGGCTGTATCCAGAAGCCTAAATTATGTCACCGGTATTTTCTGTGTCTTCTCAGCTCTGCTTTTGTCCATGTTGATTTCTCCCTCAGGCAGGTGAAAGCCTCCATCGTTCCAGGCTTCCATGCTACTCTTTTTTTAAAACATCTTTATTGGAGTATAATTACTTTTTTTTTTTAAACATCTTTATTGGAGTATGATTGCTTTACAATGGTGTGTTAGTTTCTGCTGTATAACAAAGTGAATCAGCTATATGTGTACATATATCCCCATATCTCCTTCCTCTTGCGGCTCCCTCCCACCCTCCCTATCCCACCCCTCTAGGCGGTCACAAAGAACCGAGCTGATCTACCTGTGCTATGCGGCTGCTTCCCACTAGCTAGCTACCTATTTTACATTTGGTAGTGTATATATATCCATGCCACTCTCTCACTTCGTCCCAGCTTCCCCTTCCCCCTCCGCATGTCCTCAAGTCCATTCTCTACGTCTGCGTCTTTATTCCTGTCCTGCCCCTATGTTCTTCAGAACCATTTTTTTTTTTTTAGATTCCATATATATGTATTAGCATACGGTGTTTGTTTTTCTCTTTCTGATTTCACTCTGTATGACAGGCTCTAGGTCCATCCACCTCACTACAAATAACTCAATTTCGTTTCTTTTTATGGCTGGGTAATATTCCATTGTATATTTGTGCCATATCTTCTTTATCCATTCATCTGTTGATGGACACTTAGGTTGCTTCCATGTCCTGGCTATTGTAAATAGAGCTGCAATGAACATTGTGGTACATGACTCTTTTTGAATTATGGTTTTTCTCAGGGTGTATGCCCAGTAGTGGAATTGCTGGGTCATATTCCATGCTACTCTTTTTTTTTTTCGGTACGCGGGCCTCTCACTGTTGTGGCCTCTCCTGTTGCGGAGCACAGGCTCCGGACGTGCAGGCTCAGCGGCCATGGCTCACGGGCCCAGCCGCTCCGTGGCATGTGGGATCTTCCCGGACCGGGGCACGAACCCGTGTCCCCTGCATCGGCAGGCAGACTCTCAACCACCGCACCACCAGGGAAGCCCTCCATGCTACTCTTAACCAACAGAAAGATGTTATCTTTTTGCAGATAGCTCTAGCAAAAGATCTGAAATTGATTTTGTCCAGATTTGGGTCACATATCTCTTCCTGAACCAGTCATGGTGGTCAGGGAGAATATAATATTTTCATGGGCCCAGGTGGTATACCCAGCCTTGGAGCCAAGGTGAGGGGTGGTTTCCCAAAGGGAAATTAAGAGTGCTATTACCAGACCTAAATATTTACTTAAGAAAAATGAATATGTGTGTTTAAAAAGAGTCACATATGACTGCTCGTAGCAGTTTTATTCATAATGACCCAAAGTGGAAATAGATGCTATTCAGAGAGAACAGGTTAAACAAACCAGTTTGTTCATATAATAGGTGCAACTCAGCAATAGAAAGAAGCAAACTCCTGATACACACAGCAACACAGATGAATCTCAAAACACATTAAGTGGAAGAATCCAGACACTAAAGAATATGGATGGCATGATTATGTTTCTGTGAAATTCTGGAATAGGCATAACTAGTCTGTAGTGGAAAATATTAGAACAGTGGTTCCCCTTGTGGGTAGAAATAGAAAGTGTGGCCATCTAAGTGGAAAAAAGAGGGTTCTAGGACGCAGAAGGTTTAGGGTACTGGGCCTTGCTTCAAAATTCATAAGAATTCTGAAACTTACAGGAATTGCGTAACCTCTTCTTGGTTAGAGACTAATGCTGAGATCAGCTGGGACCCTTGGACTCAGATAATGGGCAGCTTGGGCTGAACATTCAGTTTCCTCCCAGCTGGGAGCTGCCTGAACTTTCAGTTAGATGTGGTCCTGAGTCTGCATTCTGGCTTTGCATCACCAGGCTTAGTGTCCTCAGAGTGGAGAACCACAGAAGCCTTTGCCTCTACTGAGAATGTGTTTTCTGGGGAAATTCAAGTTCACAGCTGACTGGATCCAGAGATAGCAGTAATTTATTGGAACACCATAAAATGAGTTGGTTTTCCCAGGCAGGGCGCACCCAGTAGGCGGAGCTTAAGCAGGAGGGGGCCCTTCAATGGCGGGGGCAGCGATTGCTTCCCCAGGCTTGGGACGCATCGGCGTTTTCTGTTCCTTGTGCCTTTGACTGCTTTGCTCAACTTAACACAGTCCCTGTCTTTTTTCCTGGCAGTCCCCTGACCCACATCTACGGATAAGGAGGAGGCAGCTCGTGTCTGCTAATGCACGCTCTGTGCCAGGCACTGTCTATCACCTTACTTGTGTGGTTAGTCCTCAAGTGGGTGCTCTGGTTTTTATAGAGACTCGGAAAGGTTAGAGAACTTTCTCAGGGTGAGAACTCTATAGCTCTTCTGTCCCCATTCCTCTCCTTGGAACACTCCTAAAATATGCCTGTCAGTTCATTACCCTGATGGCTGTATTGCAGGCAATCACGAGGGGAAACAACCGACACACCTACAACCATTCTGTACCTAGGCAGCCATTCCGTTCTTCACTTTCAGTGCAGTATTCAATAAATGACATGAGGGGACTTCCCCGGCGGTCCAGTAGTTAAGACTCCATGCTTCCAATGCAGGGGATGTGGGTTCAATCCCTGGTTGGAGAACTAAGATCCCACATGCTGTGCAGTGTGGCAAAAAAAAAAAAAAATTAATTAATTAAAAATTAAAAAAAAATTTAAATAAATAAATTACATGAGATAGTCACTTTATTGTAAATAGACTTTGGGTTAGACGGTTTTGCCCAACTGTAGGCTAATACTGTAAGTGTTCTGAGCACGTCTAAGACGAAGCTAAGTTATGACGTTCAGTAGGTTAGGTGTATCAAGTGCATTCTCAACTTACAGTGGGTTGATCGGAACATAACTCCATGGTGAGTCAAGGATGATCTGTATATTATATATACAGAAGGTATCATACAAAATGAAAATCATTGTAGGTTGCTGGGATTTGCTTTAAGAGATTCTTTGATGTTGTTGACTTTTTTTTTTTTTCCATCTAAATTAGGAAAAAATGGAAATAGAGTTGTGACCAGAGTACTTTGGAGAGCCCGGGGAGTTTCTGACTGCCTCGCTGGTTAAGGAGTACCCCAGAGAAGAGAGGGCACTGGAGTAGGAAGAACTCGCTGCCTTTTGTCAGTCAAGTCCCAGGGGAGGGGCCTCAAGGTAGTGGAAACAGCTTGATGGTACTTTCAGAGAGCTCAATACCGACTGCTCCAGAGAGAGCAGTAGTTCATTGTATGATAAGATCATAAAATGAGGTTCTCCTAGGCAGGGCACTACCCAGTGGGCAAAGTGAGCCTCCAGAATCCTGGCACTCATCTCATTACTTCAGAATTATTGGGTTGGCCACAAAGTTCGTTAGGGTTTTTCCATAAGATCTTTTTGGCCAACCCAGTACTTCACACTGAACAGAAATCAGGTGAGAAGAGAGCATTTTAAAAGTCACAAGTCAGTGTTTTTATGTGAAGGCATCCTGACAGGTCTCTTGTCAAAAACAGGGCCCTCCTTACCCACCTCTGCCTTCTGATTGCAGGATTAGGCCCTGCCTGTCTTGGTATTTGACCTACTCCTTCCCCTCCAGACCAAGTGGGTCAACTTTTTCACTTTGGTTGGCTGAAAGTTTCAACGTCAATTTCATTGTCTGTCTCTGCATCTACTAATTGCAAAAGGTTTTATGAGATAACATATTTTTTCTTCTTGTATGTACATGGGATCTCTGGAGAAATACCCAAAAAACAACAGGGGTTGCCTCAAGGGGTGGGAGATTTCATTGTGTTTCTTTTAATCGTTTGAATTTTTTTTACTGTGTGCATATATTATCTAGTAGTTAAAGGTTTTCTTTTATTTTTTTTCCCCCTTAGGCGGAACAGACTTTGTGTGTAACCACAGTGAGACAAAGAGACAGATGATATTGCAGTAATGTGATGAGAGCCTAAACTAAGGCAGTGACAGGTGTGATGGAAGAGAAGGGTCTGGATTTAAGAGAAATTTCTGAGGCAAAATCAATAGAATTTGAATGGGGATTGATCAAGGGCATGGGGTTTGGAGATGAGCAAGGAGAAGACCCCAGGATTTCCAGCTTGGGAAGCTGGCTGGACAGTGATGGGCACCACTCACCCACGTCTGGAAGGCAGAGCCGTGCAGGGCAGGAAGTGTGAGGTGTCTGAGGGGCATCATGGTTGGGACGTTCAGGTGGCAGCTGCAGGTCTGAGCTGGGAGCCTTGGAGAGAAGTCAGGGCTGATGATACTGATGTGGAAGTTTCAGAATAAGGGTGCTTGAAGCTGGTGACAGTGCTCAGGGAGTGCTTAGAGAACGAGAAGAGGATCCAGGGTGACCGTCCACTGAGGTGGAGGAGGAGGGCAACAGAAAAATAGGGGAGACTGAAGGCCTGGAAACCCAGAGAACAGAGCTTTGAGGAGCAGCTTGTGGTCAGGTATTCAGTGCAGCAGAAAGTTCCAGGAGCTGGCAGGAGATCATAGGCACTGAGGGAGCACCGGACTGCAATGGTTAAAGATTAAATGGGAGTAGAAGTGAGGACGGTGGGTACCGTGCCAGCCCTGTGCTAGGTACGGAGGATAAAGTGATCCCCGCCGTCAGAGACTGGACACGCTGGGGGAGGGGACACATACACACACACAGAGAATTGTAATACGATTTGTTGGGCACAGTGTTGGAGAGATGCACAGGGTACAGTGGGGACACAGAGAAAGGTAACTTCACCCAGCTGAGGAGACTGGGGGTTTCTATGATTAGAGGAGGGGGCGACTTGGTAGTAATCCAGGTCTTAGAGAACAGTTAAATCAGGCAGAGGATTAGGGGTAATCTGCCTGCAGGAAGAACATCCCAGATAGAGGGAGCAGCACAAACATAGGGCACAGGCATAAGTTACATGGCGCCCAGTCAAAAGTATTACTGGAATAGAAAATGTGAGGTAGACAGGGCCGAGTGATGTTCGAGTGGGGGAAACATGAGGATGGAAACCTCTTTGTGGAGACCTTGTGTCCTGTATTAAGGGCTTGACTTCTTCTGGGGTGGGGGGAACGTGGGAGGGGATTGAAAGGTTTTGGTAGGAAAATGATATGGCCACACTTGTCTTTTAGATGGACAGTCCTGGAGCTCTGCAGAGGGTGGATTTGAGGGAGACAAGAAAGCAGGGAGGAAGCCCAGCTAGGAGGCTGCTGTTTAAGTTACAGCCTGAACCAACGAGTGAAGGACGAACAAGGAGTGGATGGAGGCCTGAAATACTGGGGCAGTAAATCAGCCAGAGTGGCGATTGGTTGGACATGAGGATTGAGGGAGAAGGGGGGGTTGAAAATAACTCAGGTTCCAGCATAGGTGGCTGGATGGGTTAGGGGGAGTGTGCTCCCACCTAGGGGTTTGGGGGTGGGGTGAGGAGGGAGGGGGTGAGCTTGCTTTTGGACATACTGATTTTTTTTTGAACAGTTTTACTGAGATATAACTCACCTACCATACAACTCACCCATTTAAAATGTATAATTTATTGGATGTTTTAAAGTATATTCAGAGTTGTGCAACCATTAATAGCATCATCTAATTTTAGAATATTTTCTGGGTACATCGATTTAACAAAATTCTTTTTATTATGGAACATTTCTAACATACAGAAGGAGAATCACATAAGGAGTGTCTGTGCTGGGCACAGTGATTTGGGGTCTCCTCTGGTGGAGATGTCCAGCCAGCACGAATCGTTATGGGAATTTCAAAATGGACCTAACTTCGGGGATGGGGGTCAGGGCAGGAGAGAGGTGGTGTGTGAAGGAGTAAAAATATGAAGTTCCTGTCGATTTCCCAACACTACTTACCAGTGGGGTTATTGGTGGAAAGGGGTTGTTGATGACAGCAGAGATGACTGTTCTTGCCTGAGGAGCTTCCAGGCTGGTTGGGGAAGAAAAGATCTACCTACATCCACTGGCTGGAAAGCCAGTTTATAGGTCTAGGTAGGTTCCAGGAAAAGTCAAGAGAAAAGTTAGGCTTATTTAGGGATGGTCAGACAAGACGAGTTTTGATCTGGTTGTTGAAAAAAGTGTAATGTTTGTTTCCTTGGCAGCGAGGGAGAGGGTGTAGGGGGCACACCCTCTCAGCCTCTTTGGAGGGTAGGGTGGAATGGGACAGGACATCTGCGTTTGAGTGTGTGTAGATGAGACAGACCAGAAGAAATGTCAGCAAATAATGACAGATGACACTGGATATGTCTCAGGGCTGGATCGCACCCCTCACACTCCGGCCTCTTCAGATGCAGCCCCATTCTCTCGTCCTTGGACTAGTTCTCAGCGTGCTCCAGCCCCCCAGCCAACAGGCTCACACTTCCTCCACCTGTAAACCCTCCTCCTCCTGCTTGGCCTCCCCTTCAAGGCTCCACCCCCGTCTCTGCGTCACAGCCCGGCTAGCAGGAAATTGTTATCTTTATTTGCTACCACACCCCTCCTGCATGGTGGTGGGTCTGAGGGCAGGAGCAAAGGTATTGAGGAGGGAGAAGGTTTGAAGTGTCAGAATTCTCAGGGAAGGTAACTGATTTACCTGGCAGCAGAGTGGGAGTGCTTGCTATCAATGCTTGTATAAAGTAAAACCCGCTGTCCGGCTGGGGGGGCTTCCCCCAGTTCTATTTTTATTTTACCTTACTTTTATTTATTTTTGGCTGCATTGCGTCTTCGTTGATGCACGCGGGCTTTTCTCTAGTTGCGGCGAGTGGGGGCTACTCTTCATTGTGGTGCGCCGGCTTATTGCTGTGCCTTCTCTTGTTGTGGAGCACAGGTTCTAGGCGCGTGGGCTTCAGTAGTTGCGGCATGTGGGCTCAGGAGTTGTGGCTCACGGGCTCTAGAGCACGGGCTCAGTAGTTGTGGTGCACGGGCTTAGTTGCTCTGTGGCATGTGGGATCTTCCCGGACCAGGGCTCAAACCTGTGTCCCCTGCATTGGCAGGTGGATTCTTAACCACTTAACCATTGGCGCCACCACGGAAGCCCCATTCCCCCAGTTTTAATATGCACGTGTGTAGGCATGTAAAAGGCATGGTTCTGACCAGGATTCTGCTTTATGTGGCAGGAGAGAACAACTCTTTTCCGTGCTGATCCGTTCCTTCCAGGGATCTTCCCACTGGACTCTTCTTTGGTCCACACCTTCACCTTGGTTGTGGTTCAGTGGGGCTCTTTCCCCCTTCCTCTTTGCTCACTCAGCAGATCATCCCTAGCGTCATCAATTCCCAAGACTTTAGCAACGACCTCTATGCTGATCATTCTCAAATTTATCCACTTTGAATCTCTTAAACTCTAGATCCCTGATTTTGTGCGGTTCTAATTAATGCAGCCAGACTTTTTTTTCTTAAGAGACATGTTCTTCTCTATGTTAGAATGCATTATATAAAGCTTGTGGTGGTAAAAATAGTGTTGCACGTGTGAGGAAAAAAAGATATGTCACAAGCAGTCAAATGAAAATAAGTTGGACTTCATGAAAATTAAAAACATGTGCTTCAAAGGACACAATTCAGTAATCATTTTTTAAAAAAACCAATTAAAAATGGCAAAGGGCAGTTCTCCAGAGAAGATACACAAAGGCCAGTAAACACATGAAGAGATGTTCAACATCCTTAGCCATCAAGGAAATGCAAATCAAAACCACTGGTTACCATTTCACACCCAGTAGGATGGCTATAATCAAAAAGACTGACAATATCACATGTTGGTGCACATGCAGAGATATCAGAACCCTCATACGTTGCTCATGGGAATATAAAATGGTGCACCCACTTTGGAAACAGTCTAGCTGTTCTCAAAAGGTTAAACATAGAGTTACCATATGATCCAACATTTGCACTCCTAGGTGTATACCCAGGAAATGAAAACATGTCCACAGGTATTCATAGCAGCGATGTTCATAACAGCCAAAAAGTGAACACAACCCAAATGTCTATCAGTTGATGAATGGATATACAAAATGTGGTATATGCAAACATGAAATATTATTCAACAAAAAAAGAAATGAAGTGCAGAACAGGCAAATCTATAGAGACAGAAAGTAGATTAGTGTTTGCCTGGGGCTGGAAGGGATGGAGATGTACATGTATTTAAAGCAGACAATGCAGTGGTTTTTAGTATATTCAGAGTTACGCAGACATCACCACAGTCAATTTTAGAACATTTTCACCGCCTGGCCAAAAAGCCCGATTCTCATTAACAGTCACTCCCCTTCCTCCCTCAACCACCGCCCCCAACAGCTTTCTATGGACTTGCCTATCCTGGGTGCTTCATATAAACGGAATCATACAGTATGAGGTTTGTTTTGACCGGCTTCTTTCACTTAGCATAATGTTTTCAAGGTTCATCCATGTGTAGCATGTGTCAGTACTTCATTCCTTTTTAGTGTAATAATATAGTCTGTTGTATGGATAATACCACACTTTACCCATTCATATAGTTTCTCCACATCCTCACCAACACTTGTTATTATGTCTCATTCTCATTATAGCCATCCTAGTGAGTGTGAAATGGTATCTCCTGTGGTTTTGATTTGCATTTCCTTGATGGCTAATGATATCAAGCATCTTTTCATGTGCTTGTTGGCCATTTGTATATCTTCTTTGGAGAACTGTCTGTTCAGATCATTTTTATATATGGTCTGAGGTAGGGCCCCAAATTCACTCTTTTACATGTGGACATCCAGTTGTCCTTGCACCATTTATCAAAAAAGACTATTCTTTCCCCATTAAGTTGTCTTGGCAACCTTGTGGAAAATCAGTTGACCATGGATATAAGGGTTTATTTATGGTCTCTTGATTCTGTTCCATTCATCTTTATGTCTACCCTTATGCCAGTACCACACCATCTTGATTACTGTAGCTTTATAGTACGTTTTGTAATTGGCAAAACTTTTTCAAGATTATTTTGGCTATTCTGGATCCCTTGAATTTTCATATTAATTTTAGGATGAGCTTGTTAATTTCTGCAAAGAAGCCACCTGGGACTTTGATAGGGCTTTCGTTGAAACTGTAGATCAATTTGGGGAGTAGTGCTATTTTAACAATGTTAAGTCTGCTGATCCATGAACATGGGATGTCTATTTATGTAGATCTTCTTAATTTTTTTAAACAATGTTTTGTAGTTTTCAGTATAAGAATTGTATACTTCTCTTATTAAACTTATTCCTAAGTATTTTATTCTTTTGGATGCTATTGTAAATTGAATTGTTTTCTTAGTTTCATTTTGGGGTTGTTCATTGCAACTGTATAGAAATGCAGTTGATTTTTGCCTGTTGATCTTCTGTCCTTTAACCGTCTTTATTAGTTCTAATCGTTGTTTAATGGGTTTCTCAGGATTTTGTATATACAAGGTCATGTCATCTGCAGATGAAGATAGTTTTACTTCTTTCTTTCCAATCTTGATTCTTTTATTTCATTTTATTGCCCTAGTTTGAACCTCTAGAGCAATGTTGACTTGTTGCTGATCTTAGGGGGGGAAAGCTTTCAGTCTTTCACCAATAAGTATGATGTTATCTGTGGGTTTTCGTAGATGCCCTTGATCAGGTTGAGGAAACTCCCCTCTATTCCTGGTTTGTATATTACTCTTTTAATAAACAAAAGCAGAGATTTTTAAGAAGATGTGCATATTTAAATACATAGAGTTCACAGTTCATTACCGGGGGGTGGGGGACATGCAGTGTGAATCTGATCTTTGTGGATATGGAGATGTACTAATTGAATGACCTTTATAAGAAGGTAGGGTATAAAGTAAAAATTTCAGCGTCCTAAAAAAAAGTTCTTTTTTTCCAGTCTACTTGTATCTTTAGGCGTATGTCCAGTTTTACCTAGTTACAGTAGCTTACTTTTTTTAAAAAAATTTTTATTGAAGTATAGTTGATTTACAATGTTGTGTTAATTACTGCTGTACAGCAAAGTGATTTGGTTACACATATATATACATTCTTTTTTTAAATATTCTTTTCCATTATGGTTTATCATAGGATACTGAATATAGTTCCCTGTGCTATACAGCAAGACCTTGTTGTTTATCCATCCTGTATATAAAAGCTTACATCTGCTAACACCAACCTCCCACTCCATCCCTCCCCCAACTCCCTCCCCCTTGGCAACCACCCTCTATGTCCATGAGTCTGTTTCTGTTTCATAGATAGGTTCCCTTGGCAACCACCAGTCTGTTCTCTATGTCCATGAGTCTGTTTCTGTTTCATAAATAGGTTCCCTTGGCAACCACCAGTCTGTTCTCTAGGTCCATGAGTCTGTTTCTGTTTCATAGATAGGTTCATTTGTGTCATATTTTAAATTCCACATATAAGTGATATCATATATTTATCTTTCTCTTTCTGACTTACTTCACTTAGTAGGATAATCTCCAGTTGCATTCATGTTGCTGCAAATGGTATTATTTCGTCCTTTTTTATGGCCGAGTGGTATTCCATTGTGTGTATGTACCACATCTTGTTTATCCATTCATCTGTCAGTGGACATTTAGGTTGTTTCCATGTGTTGGCTATACAATAGCTTACTTTTAAAATTACCTTTTATTGTCTCTTATTCTTTTTCTAATTACCTACTGTTGCATTTTATTTTCATCACAATACATTCATCTTACCTTAAGTCAGATATTTTTAGTAGTTAATTTCTCTTCCCTCTACAGTAAAAAAAAAAGTAACAATGCTTTATATCTTAGAAAGTGTCTTCATATAAAATCTTATTTGAATCCTCATTTTACACATTAAAAAAAAAGGGGAAACCGGAATGCTTGAATCATTTGTCAGGATAGTAGCAGCAGAGCTGGGGCTAGGACATACTGCCTTTGAAGATACTTAACAAGCACTCCTGACTTGGTTGAACATATCGAATAGGAGCATCATTGGATTAGGGAGGGAATCCAAGACAACTTGCCGCTGTATCAGTTTCCTAGGGCTGCCATGACAAACGACTATAAACTGGGTGACTTCAAAGAAATGTATTCTCACAGTTCTGAAGGCTAGAATTCCAAAATCAAGGGGTTGTATTCGTTCCAGAATCAAGGGCGGGTTCCTTCTTGGGTGCCCAGAAGGAGAGTATGTTCCGTGCCTCTCTCCCGGCTTCTGGTGGTTGCCAGCGATCCCTGATATTCCTTGGCTTGCAGGTGCATAACTGCACTCTCTCTCTGCGTCTGTCACATGGCTGTCTTCCCTCTGTGTGTGTCTGTCTCTCCACCTGGCATTCTCTGTATGTGTGTCTCTGTTTCTTCTCTTATGAGGGCACCAGTCATGTTGGATTAAGGCCCACCCGACTCCAGGGTGACTTCATCTTAACATATATCTTAATTACATCTGCAAAGACCCTGTTTCCAAGTAAGAGGTACCGGAGGTTAGAAGTTCAGCATATCTTTCAGGAGAATGGTTTAACCCACAACAGCCACTAACAAGGCTCTCTTCTGCTTCCCCTCCACCCCAGGCGCCCCCGTATACCACACCATGGCCCTCGTGTCTGCTGATTCCCGCATTGCAGAACTGCTCACAGAGCTCCATCAGCTGATCAAGCAAACCCAGGTAAAAATCCACAGCCCTCCACTCCTAGAGGGGAACGCGGGCTGTGATACTGAGCTGTGGGGGGGGCGGGGGTGGTTGTGTTCAAAGAGACTGGACATGCAGGAACCACGGTGATGTAATGAAGGTGGGAGGAGAAGGAGAATGTAGGGTATGACTTCCATTCCTGTTGGATTTTCTGTCATGTGCAGGATTTCATGATTCGTTTTGTTTAGTAACAGCTATATTGAGAGGTATAATTCACATACCATACAATTCACCCATTTAAGGTGTACAGTCCACTTTGAATCAATATTCAGAGTTGTGCAACCATCACCATGATCAATTTCAGAACATTTTCATCACCTGACAAAAATGCCCTGTACCCAATAGCAGTCATTTTCCTTCTGCCTCCACCTCAGGTAAACAGAGACACTCTTATCAGGCAAGATATTCCAAGCGTGTTTAGAGGTTATCTACTAAGAGCTGGTCAAGGGCCAGCCCTTTTTTGGAATGTGTAGTGTTTGAACACCCCGGCCTGCTGAATTGATCTTTAACTGCACCTGCCACCCCCCTGGCCCTTGGCCTAGGCTCTGTTACAGCAAAACAGTCATTTGAGCATTTACCTCTAGTATAGCATTTATATAACAGATACAGCAATAGTATCAGGATAAATATGCCTAACATTGGCAGGAATCCTTATAGGGTAGGGATAGACTTAAAGAAACAACTAATCTGTCCTATAGAGCCATTACATACACTGTCATATTTTTGTACTAATTTGATTACCTGTTTTCCTCCTTCATCTACCGCCATCTGTACCTTATGATAAATTTGTGTGAAACTGTTTAGCATAGAAATTAGCTGATGGTGAGTTAAATCCAGTTCTTCCTCAGGTCAGTCATTTTCCATCAGCATTACATTCTCAGAAGACTCTGACTCAGTCTCCCAATACATTTGGTCATCAATATCAGTATTATCCTATGACTGACTTACATAAGGTAGTTGAATCTTACCAACAGTGCCAGTGTGTTACACCATATTGAAGTATGGTCATGGTAAAATTCAGTTTCATTATGGAACAAATCAATAAGAATTACAGAGCTATTTGTTAGGCCTTTGCAACAGAACTGGCCCCGCCCATTTACCAGATTTTATTATGGACAGGCTTTATTACAGTTGGCCAGGATTCAGTTATTTCTGGGTTCGAAGTCAGCTGGGGATAAAGCCAGTCACTCTGTCTCAGCTCAGGCTCGTATTGAGACTGGTTTCCATTGCATACTGTTGTATAGCAGAGTCCACCTCCCTCCTATGGGGAGGACACAGGTGGTATTCAGAGTACAAGCCCTACATCTGCTAACTGGACTTCAGGATATGTCTTATTTTGATCTATTCTTGGGTCAAGGGTAGTCATGGTGCATTGATGTAAATTGCACATGCCCCTTGAGGGCTTCCGTAGGTTTAGAGGTCCACAAAATTCCCATAAGTGTGCCCCTTGGGGCTCAGCAGCTAGGATGGAGGGCCGCTGCTCATGGCTACTTATTAAAGTATTATCCATTTTAAAATAGTCAAGAAACGCTGGTGGGTCAAGGTGCAAGCCCTTTCCCAGCAACAGGTGGGTCCTAGAACTATCCACATTACCTGTTGGGTTGGCCTGAACCACTTCACTAAAGCCTCATCATCTTTCCAGACTGACTCCCATCCCTTGCCTTCCTCCTACGAGAGAACTCACTTCTGTTTGTTTATTCTAATCAACGGTCTTTTCCCTCTGATTGCTGCTTCTCATTGAAAATGAGTTCAGCTTGCCCCACAATGAACACAACAGTACCTATGTCCCCTAAAGCCTTTTTCTGTCTATGGGCCAATGTTGCTTACTCCACCATGCATTTTGTTGCCATTGTGTACTAATGGCCTGGGTACTGCAGTTAGGATACATATTTTGTACCCAAAAATGTTGGGTGCCCCATACTAGGGTTAGATGAGTGGTAGTCGCACCTAGATGTAATTTAGCCTAAGTATATCATATGGCCTCTTAGGCCTCTCAAAACCAGGGGATGGGGCTGTTCCCCAGGGGAATTTGGACCCACCACGTGCCTACTGCTCTAATCCTGTCAGAAACCCACTTTTTCCCTATTGTTTTTACTTGCTTTGCATTCACAAAGACAAGCGTGCTGTGTATTTGTGCAAGCATGCTGTGGCACGTTGTGTCCATTACAACCAGGGACCTTTCTAAGCATCCCATCATCCAGGCTTGTAGTGACACGATGATCAGTCTGCTGGGAGCCGCCATACAACCCAGTGGGAGCAGTTTCCAGAGATTCCTTTCCAAATGGTATCCTTTGTGGTGGAATGTGACCTGAAAAATCAGTCAGAAGATTCTGGCACACATATTGCTAAGTGAAAACCCAGTCTGAAAGGTTTTCTATACTGTATGATTCCAACTATATGACAATATGGAAAAGGCAAATCTATAGAGAGAATAAAAAGGTCGGTGATTGCGCAGGGCTCAGAGGGAGGGAGGGATGAATGGGGGAGCACAGGGGATTTTTAAGGGAGGTGAAGCTATTCTGTATGATACCAAAATGGTGGGTACGTTACATTTTGCATTTGTCAAAACCCATAGAATGTAAAACACAAAAAGTGAATCTTAATGTAATCTATGGACTTTAGTTAATAATCATTATCAATATTGGTTCAGTAATTGTAACAAATGTTCCACACTAATGCAAGATGTTAATAATAGGTGAAGCTGTGCAGGGGAAAGCAGGTGTATGGGAACTCTGTCTTCCACCTGCGTGATTTTTCTGTAAACCTAAAACTGCTCTAAAAATAGTTTAGTAATAAAATTTTGAAGATAAAGAAGAAAAAGATACTGGCACATTACTAGAACTCCAGTCAGTCATCAACAGTTTGTCTAGTTTATCATCATATTATATAACCAAAATGTCTCTCAGAGGGTTTTCAGGCTTCCATTTGACTTTGTTGGGGTCTAAAAGCGGAGGTGGTCTTGGCAGACACACGGCGTCACCTTCAGGGCATCTGGTATGACTGAGTTAAGAGTCAATGTTATTCTTTTGCTCTGAGCCTCTCTCAGGTATTAATGTAATACTGAATTTCCATCATTGCATAACCCATTTATTCATTCTTTTACCCTCAGCTACTCTTTCTCCTTCTCTGCATTTGTCATTGATTTTTACCCAGATTTTTCTACTCTGAAGGACGTTAGGCTCGGCCACCGTGCTGGTCCCGATTGCCAGCAACAACACACTAGTCTAGCAAGTGACTCACCTTCCTCCGACTCTTCCCCTATCCCCACCCCGGCCCCCGTCCATTTCCATTCATGTAAGGTAGGGTTACTTAGGTACAGAACTAGTGGGCTGTTTTCACCACTAGGCATTATAGCTGCGTTCACTGTTAACTCCATTTTGCCAGATGGGGTGAAAGTACCTACCCGCTCAGGCACTTAGAAATTCTGACATAAAGGTTAAAAGGTATAGTTACAGCTTCTTCCTTAGGAATCATCCCTGCTTCCGGCATCTTCATTTGCAGCCCTGGTCCCAGGACCACTGATGTGGGGAAGGATTGTATCAGCATCCTTACCTACCCCGCTTCCCCAGATGAATTGATCATAGATACACGTGTTAATTTCTAGACTTCGGTTCTGTTCCATTGACCTATATGGCAGCATCACACCATTTGACTACTGCAGCTTCGTAGGAAATTTTGAAATTGGGAAACGTGACTCCTCCTTTTTTGTTTGTTTGTTTGTTTTTAAGATTGTTTTGACTATTCTGGGTCACTTGAATTTCCATATGAACTTGAGGATCAGCTTGTCAGTTTCTGCAGGGAAGGCAGCTGGAATTTTGATGGGGATTGCATTGAATCTGTGGGTTAGTTTGTCTTTTTGATAAAGGAGAGTCATTAAATGTATAACTTGTAAGTTAACTTTAATGCCTTTTGTATTGCTTTTGCATTAGTCAGGGGGGAAAATGCTTTTAAACTTACGGGTTTGGAAGTTGGATTTACAAAATGAGGGTCATATTTATGGGGCCTCTGGCCTGGGCTGCAGGGTAGTTGCCACAGCAGGATAAAGGGCCTCCCCTCATGTCCTGTTGACCTCGTCCTTGCAGGAAGAGCGTTCGAGGAGCGAACACAACTTAGTGAACATCCAAAAGACCCACGAGCGGATGCAGACAGAGAACAAGAGTGAGTGGCTGGGCTCGGGAGAGAAAGGAGTGGGCCGAGACTGGGAACGTGGCGGTCATCATTTTCGAAAGGGACTTTTGCATGTATCTGCCTAATCCAAAATGAACTGCTTGCTCCCTGGCCCTGAGGGACAGTTTTCCCTTAGGCTGGGTGACCTAAGATGACCCAGGAGAGAGATGACAGACTGTCTAGCCACTAAGGAACCTTAAAATCCCCCAACTCTGAGGACTGGGAAGTCAGGAAATGACGCTGCGTCTCGGGAACCCCCTTACAGCGCGCAGGACCCCCCAGTTAGCCGGCATTTTCTAGAGCTTCCCTACTCGTATGCCCTGCACATGCCCTGAGGTCAGGCTCCCGGGCTGGTGCTTTCCAACTCTGAGGAGCTTGGAGAGTTGTTTTCTGTTTGCATGGGTCACACTCTGGCAGAGGTTAGAGAGTCCTCTCCTAGATGTTGTGATGGCATCTGTACCATATGAAAATGTGAACATGGAGGTATCAGCCTCGGGGGGCACTTCTGAGCCAGTAAAGCTCATACCTCAGCCCATGGCCCCTCGGTGCCTCCCAGAGTCTGATTCCGGCAGACTGGAAGCAGTGCCACATTGCTGCCAGCTGCCCCTCACCCATGCATCTTTCTCCCTTTGTTTATTCTGCAGTCTCTCCCTATTACCGGACAAAGCTGCGTGGCCTCTATACAACCGCCAAGGCCGATGCAGAGGCTGAGTGCAAGTGAGTACCGTCCCACTGCCCTGCCATCGCCTCCCCTCCACATCCAGGTGCTGGGCTGTAGGAGCCTGTGGACCATAGCCCCAGCCTGCCTCTCCTCCCACAGATAAGCAGATTCTGACTCCCCAGCTTCTCCTTTAGGGCCCACTTTCCCTAGAGCCCACTCTGGCTTCTTCCCTGGCCCTGCTGTTTTATAGATGGCAGAAAGGTGTGGATCAAATCCCAGTGATGCCTTTTTCTAGTCACTTGACCTTGGGCAGTCATTTCAGCTGAGACTCAGTTGCTCCGTCATTAAAATAGAGATAATAACTACCTGTAGAATTGTCAATGTAAAACGCGATAATGCACATAAAGTGCCTAATACCAGTGTTTTTCAAACTCTTTTGACCATAACCCATGGTTATGCCTGGTGTTGGGCAGTCTCCATAGAGAGACACAAGGATAGTGAGATCCTGCCTTCAAGAGCAATCCAGAAAGGAGAGATACCCTAAAAAAGTTACAGGACAGTGTAGCTGGTGGGCCAGCCGAGATGGTGTTCACTGTGCCTGGGGATCTGAGACCCTCTCAGGGAGGAGGAGAAACTTGAGCTGGGGATGGGTAGGCAGACAAGTCAGAGAGCCCAAGCGGAGGACAGTGTGCCAGGGCCATGGAGGAGCGCATTTGGGGAATGAGAACTAGTCCTTGCATGGCTGGGGGAGGGGAGGGCAGGATGTGGAAGACCTCCAATACCTGGACGTTATCTTGGAGGCCATAGCGAGCCAAAGGCGATGTAAGAGTAGGAGAGAAACCCCTGCCTGCCGCACGGAGAGCAGACTGGGTGAGATTCAAGGCTAGTTTGGAGACCAGGCAAAAGATAAGTGACGGAGTTGAGCTGAGACAATGGCAGTGGGGATAGAGAAACAAGGGTGGATTCTGAGATCAAACTGGAGGACAAGTTGGGAGAGAAGATTTCCAAGGTTTTTAGCTTGAACAAAGGGGTCTGATGGGGCTCCCTTTGCCAGGGTGGGAAGAGAACAAAAGGGTGGGGCCGACTGGCGGGGAGGGGACACGGCGAATTCTGGTTGGAGGTGTTGCTTGCTTGGCTTTCCAGCCCAGCCTTCCCCACCCCCATCTTCTCCCTGATTTGCAGATTCATCGGGTAACCATAGTTGGGCCCTTTCCCATTAGTGGGCCTGGAGTTTGGCTTGTATAAGTCAGAGTGACTCAACGTTCATTTGAAAGTAAAAGGCAGACTTTCCCTTCCCAGCTTAACTGCCGGCAGAGTGAGGCAGCTCCTTCTGCAACCAGCTGGTGTGAGCTCTTTTCTGGCATTGACTTAACCAGAGTTTAACACTTAAAGCTTGTTTCATAAGTGCAGGTCCCTTGCAGTTCTGCTGTCATTTCACTTTTTCAGACTCTCAGACCTTCATATGTTCATTCACTAAACAATGAATAAGGTGTCCTCACCTCCAGATACCACGCTGGGAACAGGAGAGTGGGTGAGACAGATAAGATGCCACCCCTACCCACAGGGAGCTCCGCGTCTGGGTGGGGAAAACATGGTACTGTGTGTGCCTGTGGCACTGACCCAGGTGCTGCAGCACCTATCAGCTCATCTTCTAAATATTTGCATTAAACCTCTTGGGAAGATGAAGAGGCGCCCAGAGCCTGCTTCATGAGCCCAAGCCTGTGATGCTTTGCTGTTCCTTCTGTCCAGTCCTGGCTGCTTTTCCTCCTCCTGCTTTTGCAGAAAACAGAAAGGAACCCCTGTGTCTTCATTTAACAATCATCTCTTTTAGCAGCAGGAGTCAAAGGGAAACAGATCAAAGATGTCACTTTCCGTGTTCCAGTGGAGACGGGTAGCCATTCTGGGTGGGAACAAGATATTTCCTAACATTGGTTCAGAAGGCGCTTCTCCAGGTGCGGCTCTGTGAGGGCACAGGAGCGAAGGCCCACAAGGAATTATTTTTCACCCCAATCAAATAATTACTGTGTATTGGTATGCAGCAGTATTGGATTACTTTAAAGAGCCCACACCATTTAGCCCCTTACGAATGGCTGGGGAGGGGGGCCGGGTTTGGTGGGGGGAGGGAGGTTAAGGCTCAGGGTTCTTGGCTGAGGACCCTTCAAAGGAAGCCCGGCCAGCAAGAGGCGCTTCCTCTGCTGTCCCAGGTGAAGTGGGGCTCTTGGGATGGCACCATCCCTGAGGGTTGCTGACGGGCTGGCAGGCTGCCTCCCAGAAGGTAGGGACCCACGCTTCGCTGGGTGGTCATCCTGGTTGACCTGAAGCCTCTATGGTTCCGAGATGGAGAAGTTTCAGCTCCAGAAAACTGCTCTTTAAATAGGAAATGATCTTAAAACATTGTTTCCTCAGATCTCTGCAGTGGCGCTTCAGTAACTTTAGGAAACGGAGTATTACATTCCTCTCCTTAGAGATTCACAATGCAAATTAAAGCACTGAAGCGTTAAAGTACTGAAGTACTAAAGTGCTGCAGTATTAAAGTATTGAAGGCTCTGCCAAGTTCTGCAACAGCAATTTCTTTAACTCAGTATTTCACAAACTTACTTGACAGTGGAATACATTTACACACTGGTTCTCAAGTCCGGCTGCGCCCAGAGGTTCTGCTTTAACTGGGGTGGAGTTCATGCATTGGTGTTAACTTTCTACATAATTTCAGACTTACAGAAATGTATTTTTACCACATTTGCTTTATCACTCTCTAGATCTATGTATTTACAATCTTTTTTTTCTGAATCATTTATGTTGCAGACATGATGCATGATGCCTCTTGACCTCTAAATACATCAGTCAGCGTTTCCTAAAAACCAGGACATTCTTAAACAACCACAGTACATTTCTCAAAATCAGGAAATTACAGATATAAAACTATTAACTGATCTACACATCTTATTCAGAGCTCATCACTGTCCACTGATGACCTTTATAGCAAAAGAACAGAAGATTTTTATAGTGCAGATCCGCACTGTGTTTAGTTTTCATGTCTCTCTGGTCTCTTCCAATCTGGAACGGTTCCCAGGCTGTCTTTGCTTTTCCTGACCTTGACATTTTGAAGATTACAGGCCAGTGTAGAATGGCCCTCAGTTGGGTTTGTCTGATGTTCCCTCACGATTAGATTCAGGTGTTACGCTTTTGGAAGTAATAGCATGGAAGTGATGTCGTCCTCCGTCATCATATTACAAGGCCAAAAGACTCCCACTGGTTAAGGTGGGCTCTTCCAGGTTTCTCCTGTGTCAAGTTATTGCTGTTTTCCATTGTGTGATTAATAAGTATCTTATGAGAGATACTTGGAGACTGTGTACATATCCCGTTTTGGCATCTGTTGATGATTCTTACTTAAAGCAATTGGGATTCTTTTTTAAAAAGCTCCCCAGGGCGTTCTGATGTCCAGCTAGGGTTGAGAACCACTCCATTAATATCTCACAGAATACAGCTTAGGACATACTACGTAAAAGGATGTCCTCCAAACGGGCCCAGCAGCAATGATCAGACTTTGCAAGTTCCCTTTGGCCTGCTGGCTTTTACTCCTCCTCTGCTTTCCTGGAAGCTTAATTGCCCCGTGTACCAGTGCTCACGCACAAGTCCGAGGTGGCTCTGGCAGAGTCATCCTGGCGTCCGATACCAGCCACGCTGAGCTTCAGTGCTCCAAGCCTGTCAGCGTGGTGTTCATCCCTCCCTGCTTTGGTTTGCGCAGTTCCCTCTGCCAAAGCTGCCCCTTGCCCGATCTTCTGGCCTTTCTTTTGCCTGATGAGTCCACAAGAGTCACACCCTCTGAGACACCTCCTGTGACACTATTGTGCTGTGTTCTCATGGGTCTGAACCAAGGCCTTCAGAAACACGTGGGCATTTACTAAAGGTTTGCGAGAGGAATGTGCTGGAGAATAAATGACCTGAAGTGGCTTCTCTGCTGCTTATCGCTGTTGAGATATTCTTTGGGGGAGGTTCCCAAAGGTCTAGGATAAAGAAGCCTTCTTCCCGCAAGGATCTGTGTGCACTTCTGCCAGGTTACTTGGGTCCCAGCCACCCTGGAACCCCCGTAATCGAACTCCAGAGGTTTCCTGGGGCTGCAGTCTTTCAGGGATGAGTTCCCTCCACCCCCAGCCCTGCTCTGAGCCGAGACAACTCCCCACAGTCCTCTGGAGTGTCTCTTTTACAGGTGCCACTAGGGCAGACCCCAAGTTTTAACTTCTGTCCTCCGAATCGCAAGAGGTTGTTAGAGCCTGCTGGCACCCAGCAGCACTTCTTCAGGATTTGTCGGATGCACTGCGGCCAAGGCAGCTCTCTGCTTTGCTTACCTCTACAGGACCTTCTTAGGTTTTTTGGCCTGCCACTTCCTCTTGCCTCATCAGTTCTTTTATGCTTTTAAGATTAAAAAACATGTGCTTAGGGTTTATAGTTTCCAGCATCAGGGCTGGTCTGAGCTAGCCAGCCTGCCGTAATGAGAAAAGGAAGTCTGCGCTTTGTGCTTCATCCAGACCTCTTCTTTCCCTTCTCCCTGCCCTCAGCATCCTCCGGAAAGCCCTAGATAAGATTGCGGAAATCAAGTCTCTGTTGGAAGAGAGGCGGATTGGTGAGTTAGAGACGACCAGGCCGGCATTCCTGGACCAGGCGGAGTGAGGGTTCCTGAGAGCAGCAGTCAGGTCTCCCTGTAGGGGAGCCTGTGACCTCAGTCTGGTGGGATTGTTCCGGGGGCTTCTGACAGAGAAGCGCCTGGGCAGCCTGGGGTGGGGAAGGGAAAGGGGATCATCCCCAGAGCTCCCTGCAGACCATGCTGATTCCCCTGCTCCCTCTACTGCCTGGGTCAGTCACCTCCCTCCTTCCTACTGCCACCCACTCCCATTTCTTGCTGTGGGGAGAACCAGAGCTGCACCCTGGGTGTCTTGAAGCCAGCCTTCCACATGGAGTTTACCTACACGAGGCACTGGCTTCCAGAGCCCTCAGGCTGCTGTGGCTTTCCCACCTCTCTTGCCCCAGTGAACCCCCCGTGTGCAACTCCTCACCCACCAAAAATGCTGTCACACTGCCAGCTGGGTTTGTATGAAGTGGCTGCGTGTGTTGAACCATGCCTGAGGAGGTCAGGGGTCTGTCCACATTTGAGAGTTTGTTTTTTAAACTTTTTGTTGAATTACAACATATATTCATAGAAAAGTACACGTAAGTGGACATACAGCTCACCGAAACTTTCACTAACTGAACATAACGGATGTAACCAGCACCCAGATCAAGAAATAGAACGTGACCAGCACCCCCGAATCCCAGCTTTTGCCCTTTCTAATTCCCTCTCCCTAGGGTACCCACCCTCCTGGTGTCTCACCATCTGGGCGGTCTGACTGTGGGCATCTGGTGGAAGGGGCGGGATGGCACCTGGGCCCTTGGTGCTAACTTGGGCGGTGGGGCTGCAGGCTGAGCTCTGACAGCCCGATGCAGGCAGGCTAGGGTGGGCCTGGGGGCGGGAACCCTGTCCCTGGTGTCTCAGAGGCTCACTTCTTTCCTACAGCGGCCAAGATCGCGGGCCTGTACAATGACTCGGAGCCCCCTCGGAAGACCATGCGCAGGGGGGTGCTGATGACCCTGCTGCAGCAGTCAGCCATGACCCTGCCCCTGTGGATCGGGAAGCCTGGTGACAAGTGAGGGCGGGCCCGGGGCTGGGGGCGCTGGCAGGGAAGGGACTGGAGGTGACATTTTATTCCACCCTCAGGCCCCCGCCCCTCTGTGGGGCCATTCCAGCTTCTGGGGACTACGTGGCCAAACCTGGAGACAAGGTGGCTGCCCGGGTGAAGGCTGTGGATGGGGATGAGCAGTGGATCCTGGCCGAGGTGGTCAGTTACAGCCATGCCACCAACAAGTGAGTGGACGCCCAGCCCTGTGGGCTCTTCCCCCGTCACCACACCCACTTGGGCTGCGACTCTCACCCGTCTGCAAGATGGGAGAAAAGCAGCTTCCCCTGGGTGCCGGTGGGGATGGTGTGTGAAGTGGGCTCCTGGGCTACTTCCCTTCCTGCCCTCCTCCCCCGCTTCCTCGGGGCTCCCTGACTTGGACTACGCACCTCCCTGAATCCACCGCTTTCCTTTTGTTTACCCACAGGTATGAGGTAGATGACATTGATGAAGAAGGCAAAGAGTGAGTGTGCTCATGGGGGGGCTGTGGAAGCCTGGGGGCAGCTAAGCTGCTGGGATGGGGCCCCCACCTGGCCATGAGTTGACCTTAGCTCCCCCTCGCCCCCACCAGGAGACACACCCTGAGCCGCCGGCGGATCATCCCACTGCCGCAGTGGAAGGCCAACCCGGAGACAGACCCCGAAGCCTTATTCCAGAAGGAGCAGCTCGTGCTGGCCCTATATCCCCAGACCACCTGCTTCTACCGTGCCCTGATCCACACGCCCCCGCAACGGGTAAGCCAGCCTTCACGGGAGAGACACTGGCCCCGCTACAAGGACCAGCTGGGTCATGGAACATCTTCGCACTTTCCGTCCCCTTTTCCTCATCTTACAGCCTCTCTGAGCTAGGAGGGTCCTGCAAGTTGGCCTTTGTCTTCTGCTTAGTCTGCCCTACAGCCCTGCCCTCTAGGGCAGCACCAGCCAGCCCTCCTCTCTCCAAGCTTCAGAGCCTCAGCAAGCCCTGAGCAGAATGGACCCGAAGCATACTCTAGTCTAACCTCGCTTTTGCACTGAGATGGGAAGTTCAAGGCCCAGGGTCTGTTTGGACCCTTGACTCCTGCACCACTGCCCTTTCCTTGGCTGAGCTGCTTTCTCTCGAGCTCCTGACATCGCTGACGCCCTGGTCACCCATCACCTGATGGGAGTTTAAAGGCTGTTCTCCCCTCTTCCTCCAGGATACCTGCCTGCTGCCCTCTAGGCTGTCTTTTTTTTTTTCTTTTTTTTGCTGCGTTGAGTCTTCGTTGCTGCGTGCAGGCTTTCTCTAGTTGCAGCGAGCGGGGGCTACTCTTCGTTGCAGTGCGTGGGCTTCTCATTGCGGTGGCTTCTCTTGTTGCAGAGCATGGGCTCTAGGCACACGGGCTTCAGTAGCTGTGGCGCACAGGCTTGCTTGCTCCGAGGCATGTGGGATCTTCCGGAACCAGGGATCGAACCCGTGTCCCCTGCACCGGCAGGCGGATTCCTAATCGCTCTGCCACCAGGGAAGTCCCCCTCTAGGCTGTCCTTGATCCCTTTAACACGGGCTCCCTGGTACCAGACCCTCCAGTTATGGCCCATCCACGTAGGTGGCAAGTCTCCCTTCTCCCTGCTCTTCATCCCTTACCCTTGGCCCTTTGTTGTTGAGGAAAGAGCTCTGTAGTAACAGGGACTAGGTTCAAACATCTAGACTTCCTGAGTGACTACGAGGACAGGAGAGGCTGGGGGCCCACGAGCCAGAGGTTCCTGTCTATCTAGGTTTGGGGGGGCCTCGCCTGGAGGTCTCTGACCAGTCACTCCCGTCTGCCCCCTACTGCAGCCCCAGGATGACTATTCGGTCCTGTTTGAAGACACCTCCTACGCAGATGGTTACTCGCCTCCCCTCAATGTGGCCCAGCGGTACGTGGTGGCTTGTAAGGAGCCCAAGAAAAAGTGAAGCGGCCTCGGGGACTCGCAACCTCCTGACACCCTCGAAGGGGATGCACACAAGATTCTGTGATCGAATAAATATTCCTCCTCCCTTGTCCATGTCTCCTGGGTTTTACTTTTCCAGACCCTTCCTTCCCGCCCAACTAGGGCGAGCTGGAGGCCACCAGGGAAGATGGCCTCACTTGGTCCCAGTAGGCATGTACCCTTTTGGCTCAGGTTCGTCCTTTGCTTCCAGCAGAGGCTGTGTTAACACACATCAGATTTTATTGTCAAGGCCTGTCTCACGCTCACCCTGATGAGCACCACTCAGCTCCCAGCGGAAGTGGAGGTGGCAGCCTGCCATCTTCACAGCATAGTCGGCTTCAAAGCGCTCATTCTGGGCCACAGTGAAGGTGGATTTCCAGTCCCCAGTGATGCCTGGGAGAGACGAAAGGAGAGAGGTCCTCGTCACAGAGGAGGCCCTGACTGGCTGAACGGCGGCTCTAGCTGCTGCTCCCCCACTCTCTCCCCAGATGCCCGTGCCCGCTCCCTGGGGCAGCTCTCACCTTTCCTCATGAAGGCAGAGATGCTGTGGTCCATGACTTTGGTGGGTATGGTGCTGTAGTTGGTCATGGGGTTCTTCTTCATCTCCTTGAAAGACGTGTGCTGGACGATGTGATCCATGGTCTCCTCTGGCAGAGAGCGCCCCACGAACTCCAGGATCTTCTGAATCTCCCTTTTGGGGTTCTGGAGCAGCAGAGGGGCTCCTCAGTGGAGGTTTGCATTGCTTGCTGAGCAAACAGAAGGGAGGTCCCTTTCTAACCCTGTGGGGATCTGGCCACTTCTGCTTAGAGACCTCAGACCGTGTTCCTTGACTCTGGTCCTCTTTCCCTAGGGCAGGTTTGACTGCCTTCTGCCCTGTGGTCCTTTATTACAGATGTCTGGTTCCTGCTGGATGAGAGGAGGGACAGTCCTCTTTCATAACCGTGGCCCCAGGAGAAGCAACAGCAGTAACCTAGCTGATGGATGAGTGCACGTGTTGCTGACTCGAGTGCTAGGAGATAAGAGCTATACAGGGCACTGCTGCAAGGGGGCACTGCTGCTCCGTCCTGCGGAGGGGATCCAGGAGGACTGGGCTGTGGGCTGTCATAGGGGAGGGGGGCTGAGAGGGCCTTGGCAGGTCACTGTGAGGTTCCTGCCTCTCTGCGTGTGACATGGAGGGACGCAGAAGCAGGCGGTCTCACCTGCTTTATGTCCTCATAGAAGAGGTAGAGAACAGGGTGGGTGTGACTCAGCTCCCACCACTCCTGCACGTGCTGGTACCAGGACCCGTAGGACACTGGAGAAAACGGCAGGGGGCATGGACACAGAGGTTGGCATAAGTTGTAGCTGGTGCCCCTCAGCTCCACCCCACCCCTTTCCTTCCTCCAGAGTCAGCCCCACCTTCCCCAGCCATGAACTTCTCCAGGAAGCTGTCCCAGGTGCCAGGGTCAGGGTGCACCTTGGCCATGCGGTAGAAGTGGTAATAGGAGACGGCCACATCCTTTGCATTGCGGGCAACGTAGACCACCTGCAGGGGCAGATGACCCCACCCCCACCCCAGCACCATCACCACACAGCACACTGGGCACTAGGTGTCCCACCCTTCACAGCATCCTTGCCAGGGAGGTTCTCTCGGTTTGGCTGAGGGAGAAACGGGTCTAGAGGCTGACTCACTTGCAGTCCCATGGTGTGGGCGAGACTGAGCTGGGGCTTGAACCCTGCTCTGATGCCGAACTCTGGGCTGCTCCCTGAAACCATATTTTATACTAATCTAATCCCCTCAATGCCACTCTGCCTGAATTTGGAACAAGGCGTGCTGGATTCCCACCAGCCTCTCTTCCACGGGCCTGTGAGCCCGGCTCTGCACAGAGGAGTCTCCTTTTCACCAGATTATCTGACCCCACTAGAGCCATCAGGCAGATGCCCCCCGCCTCCCTTAAGATGAGACCAGGCTGGAGGAGGTGAGGAGACCTCCCCAGAAGGTAGGGCCAAAGCTGGGATGGCCCCAGCAGCCTCCTTCCCTGGCTTCCTCTGCCATTCACCTTGACCTTCTGATCCAGCAGCGTCGGTGGAAGCAGAGCCAGGGGCAAGTGTGTCTTGATCAGCCGTGGGGCTGGTGTATCTTCCAGAAGCTCAGCACCTAAGCCGTAGGTAGGGAAAAGCCGGCTGAGCTGGAGCCCGAGTCCTACCTCCCAGCACCCCGCCACATACCTGTGGTAAGGCCAGGGACCCTGAACTCAAGGAAGGGCACCCGGACGAAGATGGGGGCTCTTTGACACTTCTCCAGGTCGCCACCTTGGTAGATCAGGTCCAGGATCTCGCTTACCCAGGTGGTGCCTGGAGAGAGAGGGAAATGGGAGATGAGCAGGGCTGAGCACGCCCCTCCCGGCCCAAGGTGGGGACTGCAGCCCAGGAGAGGCGTTGGTGCCCTCATCACCTACCGGATTTGGGGTAGGTGCTGATGAGCAGGTCACTGGGCCAGGCCTGGAAGCTCTGCAGCGGCCCCAGTCCCTCTGCAAAGTACCTGATGAGAGGGATCCCCTTCATGTGCTCCAGTGGCGGGCGCGAGGTGTCCTGGACCAGCTCCATGCTGCCACGTCAGGGTCCAGAGTGTAGCTTCCTGCCCTTAACAATATCACAGTGGGGCCAGCTGTTGAATTCTTGCTTTGAGATAAGGAAACTGAGGCTGAGGGAGCCGCTTGCCCATGCTCACAGAGCTACTGAGTGGTGGGGCTGGGATTCCAAGCCAGATCCAGTGCTCACGCAGTGGGTCACACCCAGGCTCATTTTTATTTGCCTGCAGAGCTTTTAAAATCCCAAACCAATTAAAACACTCTCTGGGGATGGGACCCAGATAGCAGTTTTTTGGAAGCTCTCCAGGGGATTCCATTGTGCACTTGAGAAAACCCACTCTAAGTCCTGCCTGTCTGAACTTCCTGCCAGCCCCCAGCTTGCTTTCTCTTCCTGCTTTGCCTCCGGGCCTAATCCTGGTGGGCTCCTCCCTGACGTCCCCTCCTTCAGCTCCCCTCCTGGCCCCTCACATATGTTGGAAAACTCCAAAAAGGCCAGTTGGGCCTGAGACCCCGCTTGCCCAGCTACCCTCCCCAGCTTGGAGAAAAACACAGCCAATTGAGCAACTGTTTGGGGAGCCGGAATCTGGTATGTGAATGGGCAAAACTCATGACTCACTGGAGGAGGGGGAGGGGAAGGAGGAGGAGGGGGATTATTCAGGCCAGGCTGTAGATTGAGATGGGCAATCCATGGGGAAAGGGCAGGGTGTGAGAAGCTAGACCAGAAAGCTCAAGCGACAGGATGAGAGCCAGCAGCGCAAGCTGAGGGAGATCCAGCCCAGCCGGCCCACCACCTCGCTCTCACCCGACTTCTCTGGATCGTGGCCTCCTGACGTCTGCGTGCTGCGGCTTAGAACGCAGAACGGCTGTGGTGTGGTGAGGGCAGAACTGCTCTCTGAGCTGAAGGTCTTGTAGGTCCAAAGTGGGAGGGGTATGGAGCCGGCACTGGGACTTGGCTGTTGTCCAGGAAGGAAAGGGTGAAGTTCGGGGTGGGAGAGCCCCTCTGTGCTACTCTGCTCAGTGCCCAGCTGGAATCAAGCTTAGACCGGCCTGAAAACCTAAGATGTGGGTTTAGTGTGTAGAAAACAGAAGACTGAAACTAGACACAAGGGTGCAATCGTTTTCTTTTTTGTTTTTTGGTATTTCGAGCTGTAATCCTGGCTCCTGACCTGCCCTCTGAACTCCACCCCTGAAAAGGGGGCCAAAAGACAGCTTTACCTAATGGACCCAGTCTAGAAAGGGCAGAGGAGTGGAGGGGAAATGTGGGACACTCACCCTCCTGCTGGTTCCCGGCCAGTCTTGAAGAGGCCAAGGGTTCAGGTGGAAGGCAGCTCAGAGGCCCCCAGCAGCCCAAACATTGTTCCAGACACTTCTGGCTCTGACCACGAGGCCAGTCCAGAGGGATGTGCGTAGGCCGGGTCTTGGGGTTTGCGGCAGAGCCGAGCAGGGCAGGCTCTTTTTGAGGCAGCAAAGGATAGGAAAGAGCCAGAATGCTTAAGTCGAATAACCCTGGGAGTGAGCCCCAGCTCCATGGCTCCCGTGGGAAGGCGGCTCCCGTGGGACAGCACGGAGCCTCACTCATGGTTGGTAACACAACAGCCCCCAGAAGGTGCTTTTTTTTCTGTGGGTTTGAACAAGGCTCTGCAGACAGAGATGAGAAGGAGTTGGGGCTTAGAGAGCCACAGGACCCCGTGGGGGAACAGCATCCCCCCTCTCCTCCTCGGCCTTTGTCCTTACTGTTTGGATTAAAGTCTGGAGTCAAGCTGAGCACCGGAGGTGGGGGGGCTCTGTGTGCAGGGTGTGAGTCTCCCAAGCCCTCAAAGGACTATGTGACTTCAGAGGCTGGTCCGTGCTGGGGCCAGTGGCCGTTCCCCACTCTGTCCTCCTCAGGCCCCAGGGACTGGCAGGGCCTCTGCCTCCTACCCCACTCTCCCACCCCCCAGCAAACACCAGAAGATACCTTAACTCAGACTTTTTATTGTACTCAAGTAAAAACTGCCCAGAGCCACAGGGGGTGGCACAGAAAAGGAGTGGGCAGAGCTTGGGGATGCTGAGGATCAGATCTCCAGCATGTCGGTCCAGTGTTCCTGTGGAGACAAGAGGGTTGGTGAAAGGCAGCCCAGGAGACGGGGTGGGGTAGTGAGGCTGGGGCCCAAGCCACCTCTCACCTCTTCTAATTCCGAGTCCTCCTCTTCCTCCTCGGTGCCCATCCGGCACAGCCAGATCAGGTCTCCCCACAGCAGTGAGTTCTTGCAGCTACCAGGGGTGCGGTTGGTAGGAGAGAGAGTCAGGGTCCCAAGCCTCCTCCAGGCCAGGACCTGGGTGCTAAGATGAGGACTACCCCAGGCCTGGACTTGGACAACGGGGCACCGTCTTCCCAGAGCTAAACCAGGCTGGAGTAGGGGTGCTGGACTCACCCAGGGCATTGGCCCTCTAGGGGCAGAAGCTGCCCTGGCTCCTCCTGCAGGAACTCCTCTGCCAGGCAGATCACATGGGCCCTCAGGGAGCAGCCAGGGTGGGGGCAACACAGGGGATCTTCTTCATCCTGTCAGAGGTGGCAGGCAGGTAAGAGAGAAAATGGGGAGTAATGATGTAGCTAGCAATGGTGAAGAATTTCTATGGACTAGACACTGTTCCAAGACTTTACATAAAACCACCTTATGAGACATGCGCTCTTGATACTATTATTTGTATTTTATAGATGAGGAAACTGAGGCACGGAGACGTTAAAATACTGGCCCACAGGGACTAAGCTGGCCAGTTTTCTCTGAGTGTTAGCAGCGATTACATAACACCATGGCAGGGCAGCCAGACCTAGAGTTCCTTAAAGGCTGAGCAATCTCAGGCAGGTCACTTAAGCTCTGAATGGCAAGAGCTCAACTTACATTTACTGAGGGCTCAGTAGAAGCCAGACTCATCATCTCAATTAATTTATTAAATATTTATTGGCAATCTGCTCTGCACTAGACCCTGTTCTACAGTAGTGAAAAGGAACTAAATGCCCCAGCAGAGTTTAGAATGGGCGGGGGGGGGGCAGAAACTAATAACAAGGTAAATAAAATACACAGTATGTCAGACGATAATAAGTGTTAAAGGAAGCCAGGGAAGTGTACAAGAAAGAGTGGCAATTTCAGATGGAAAACCAAGGAAAACCTCACGGAGGAAAAGTGGCATTTTATCAAGACGTAAGGTCTAGGGAAGAACCTTTCAGTCAAAGAGAAAGGGCAAAAGCCCTGAAAGGAGAATACTGGCGTCGAGGAATGGCCGCAAGCACTATGATCCCCGTTTTCGAGATGGGGGCAGACTGGCCAAAGGGTGTCAGTGGGCTGCCCAGTCCCTCAAGAAACAGCTTGATCTTGAGTCCTCTGAATCCTAGACCGCCCTGACCCGGAGACCAGGTGGAGAGTCTTACCTGGAGCACACGCGCGCACAGGGTGCAGCGGGTCTCGGCGTCATGCTCCAGCTCGGACTCGGTGTCAGCCGCGCGGCGCCTCGGGGCTGAGGCCCGGGGCGGCGGAGGCCCAAAGGCCAGCGGCACGTGAGGCGGCGGCGGCGGGCAGAGATCCTGGCGGAAGTCGGCGCGCAGCCAGCGCAAGGTGAGTGGGAGTCGCGCCCAGGGCGGCGCGCGCAGCATGTGCGCCAGCACGCGCAGGTGAAAGGCGAAGGTTGCCTCACCGCGCAGGCGCGGACCCACGTGCGCCAAGCGGCGCGAGGCTTGCGGATGCTGCCAGGCCCACTCGAACTGCAGGCGGGGAGTACTGAGCTTCAGGGCCGTCCGGGGAAGGCCCTAAGCCCTAGCCCCCGTCCTCCCGGCACCCCCGTCTCTTTTCTTACCCGAAGGGCGGCCACTGCGGAGGGGAAGCCGTGTACGATGAGCACCATCTCCCTGGGGAAGAGAATGAGGGGCGCGGCCTGTGAGCCCCTCGCCCCTCCCCGTGTCAAACCGAATCCCCTCGCCATGGTGCGCCTCCGGTCCTACCCGAGAGGGGAGTCACACCCGGCTTCAAGCCTAGCCCACGAGGCTCTGACCCCTTCATGGAGGTATGTCCCCTCGCACCTGCTAACCTTAGGTCCCGCCTCCAGTCACAGGTATTTAACAGCCCTCCTCAGTTCCTCTCCCTTCCAGGCTTTCTCTATTCCAACCCAGCCTTGTTCACCAAGCCCCGTGTCGGTGGACCAAACCTAGATCATCAATCCCCTTCCCACCCAACCCCCTCCTCTGAGACCCACAGCCCAGACTCACAGGGCTCCGCCTCCCCACTACCCCTTCTCCCCCGCGATAGTCCCCCCCTCGTCACTAGGACCCCGCCCGCAGCCCTGTTTTTCAGCCCCCACGCCGGCCGCGCCCCTCTCAACGGGCCTCCCTTCCGCCGGCTCCGGCCTTCTCCTAGAAGCCTTTCTGACAGTGACCCACCGCCTCTTACCAGGGCCCGCGTCCACTGGTCCGCCAGGCCCCGCCTTTTCTGCGGCCCCCGTTGTGCTGCTGCACCCGACGAGCAGGGTTGACCGTGAACCCTACGTAGACGCGGCCCCGGTGCCGAGGGTTCAGGCAGTAGAGCAGGTAGACGCCGAAGAAGCGCCCGGGCCTCGCCGCGCCCCCTGTGGGGCCCATCGGAACTTGGGGGTTGATTGCTCTGGCCTGTGACCCCGGGGAGAGCTGGGTTGCCAGGGACGCAAGATGCTTGTCTCGGAAAAAGAGGTACCCTAGAGGCCACAGCAATGCAGGCTCGTGCACCCTCTACTAGCTGGAGCTAGGGTGTCCAAACCGGGGCGCAGAACCCGGGCTGCTGTGCAGGCGGCGGGTACCAATTAGCGTCCGCCGGGGCCTTATGCAGACTCTGATTGGCTGACTGATGGTAGGTGCAGAAACCGGAGACTGTTGGAAAACTGGGCTTGCAAGAGGGCGGAAGTGCTGTGTTTACTGACGCCTTAGTAAGGGCGGAAGTAGAGACCTCAACGGAAGTGGCCCTAGTAAGGGCGGAAGCAGTGTGGCAGGGGTGCGAGCAGGGGTACTGTCCCTGCTGGGCCGTCGACCCCGTTGGGCTGCCACAATGGAACTCAGCGCCGAGTACCTCCGGGAGAAGCTGCAGCGGGACCTGGAGGCGGAGCACGTGGTGAGTTGAGCGGCGTGGACACTCGCCCAGCGAGGGGAACAGGGCTCCTGAGGGGCGGGCTTGGCACCATCCACCCCATTCTGCCCCATAGGAAGTGGAGGACACGACTCCCAACCGTTGCGCGTCTAGTTTCCGAGTTCTCGTGGTGTCGGCCAAGTTCGAGGGGAAGCCGCTGCTTCAGAGACACCGGTGAGACCCCAGGAAAACCTCATTCAGCGCGGCCCCAGCTCCAGGACCACATCCCCGGCCGCTCCCCGAAACCTAACTCAGCCCCACCAATGCGGCCCAGCACCGCAGACCACGACCCCAGCGATCCCGCCTTCATGGTCTCTGCTTCAAATATTGAGACTTCAGCCCTCTACCTCTCTTGTTGCCAGGTTTCAGGGACTACAACCTGGGGGACACCTCCAGTCTCCCGGCTCACCCTAGCTTCGGGGTCTGCGACCCAGGCCCCAGCCTGCCGTTTTCTAACCCCATCTCTCTCTCAGGCTTGTGAACACTTGCCTAGCAGAAGAGCTCCTGCACATCCATGCTTTTGAGCAGAAAACTCTGACTCCAGAGCAGTGGACCCGTGAGCAGCAGAAATAAGGGACCCGGACCTGCACATCTATTAAATTATGAGTCAGGCCCAGCTTCTGTGTCAGTGTGTGTTGTGTGTAGGAGGGTGGGAGGTGTGCAGAGGCCGGGTCTAGGGCCTGGCTTCTCCCTGCCCTCCACTCTCCATTGTTTTACTTTGGGCAAGTTTCTCTCCACAAAGAGGCCTTCGTGTCCCCACTTATAAAGTGAAAGTTCAGTTCTTAAAGTCCCTTCCAGGGTGGGCCTCACAGGTCTTCTTTGTAATCCTTGGTGGACCCCCTAGGGGTACGGCCACTACCCACCCGACCCACCCATTCATTGACCATTGCTGGGGTTCCTGCTCTGTCCTCCTTCAAGATGCATAGATGAGAAGTGCTCACGGTTTCAGGGCCTTGGGCAATTTAACAAACCTCTCCCTCTCCCTAATATCATCCCAATGTCAGAGGCATTATAGAAGATTCCACACTTACCCTGTTGGTTCCCCAAGCCCTTCACAGCCTCAGGGACTTGGTACCCCAGCAGGGGCTTCCCAACACCTGGAATGGCAGTGTTTTCTGGCCCCTGGAGAAAGTCCAGTGACCCTTTGGCCCTGGGCTTGATGTGGCCACAGCTGACCCTGGAGAGCTGGTGAGGTTTTTCAGGAATGGAGGGGTGGGATGGGCATAGGGTTACAGCAGGAAAGTAAGGCCGACCAGAGCCACAAAATTGGGGCATGTGATGCCCTAGAGTCGACACAGGTGCCAGAGTTGATTAGGCTTTGCATAGGTGAGGGCCCTGAGACCCAGGAGGAATAGGAAGTGTGCTAATTGGGGCCAGAGCTCTTTGGGGGTGAGAAATTGCAGATTTCAACCATCCCACCCACCCTGTTCTCCTGTTTTCAAGGCCGGTTTCTTGGCCCCTAAATTACCACCCCCCCCACCCCCATCTCCCTCTCTTGTTTCTCTCAGAGGAAGCTGGAAATCATGGTGAGTAGGGGCTAACCCTTCTGAGTTCCAAGGATCCTTCCCTGAACTTTTTTCCGTTTCCCTGGGCCAGGAGAACTAGTGACTACCCACAAGTCTGCTTCACTAGGAGGGCCGATCATCCCTTTGTGTGGGAGACTGAGGCCCAGGCTCCAGATGGTCTCCTTCTCTCTGTACCACACCCCTGACTGGATCCACCCCCTGGGTTCACAGAGCTGTGGTGGAATCCCTCCCCATTTTATAGATGAGCAACTGAGGCGTGGAGAGAAGTGACTTGCCCAGGGTCACATGGTTTGCATAGAGACTGAGACCCAAATGGGCAGACAGGGACATTTGTACAGCATGCCAAAGGGGAATGGGGGTTCAAAAGGGACGTTTAGTCCTTGCTGTGGTCCCTATGTGGATGAACAAAGCCCTGCTGTGGCCAGGACACCCATCCCCAACAGTCCTGTGTCCCAGCTCAGGGGGGATCACCTGCTAAGTTGGCCATCGGAAACCTATTTCCAAGTCCCCCCTTGATAGGGCTTGACAGATTGAGGTCAGACCCAGGTGGAAGCCACAGACAGGGTTCAAGAGGCAGCCACGTGGTGCAGGGAAGGCTCTGAACTAGAAGGGGAGACTTGCATCTTGACTCGGGATCTGTCCCTCAGCAAGCCCAGCTCCTGCTCTCAGCCTCAGTTTCCTCGCTTGTAAACTAGGGTCAGGGCCTATTGCTTTGATTCTAAGCTTTCTTCTTACAAAAGGACCCCTTATTTTGATCCCTTGGGCTTACAGTTTGAAAGATGTCATGTAAGTGCTGGTTGCTTCATCTTCCCCACAAGCAGGCAGCAGTGTCAGGACAGCTGCGTGCAAGCTGGTGTTGCGGTTGACTAGCAAAGGCAGATTTGGGGTAAACAGAATGACCGAGGCTCCAGGCTAGATCCCTGAGCAGCTTCGACCTACCAGCTGGAAAACAGAGCAGGCTCCCAACCCACATCAGCGCAGGATGGCTCCCACCCGCAAAGGCCTGTTCCTGTCTGTGGTCTAGGGCGTTAAGAGGCATCTCCCCAGCCCGCCCCTGCCATGGGTCAAGCTCATCGAGGCTATGGAGGGGGAAGCTCAAGTGCAGGTCAGTTCAGCAGACTCAGCATCTGGTGACCAGTCACTGGAGTCTGAGAGGTACCAGAAAATAAAGCCATTTTATTAGTATTTTCTTATCTGCCATGGTGGCCTGAGGAGTGGGAGTGGAAGGGAGGGAGGCGATGCCGTTGGCCTCAGCCGGTGGTCCTCTACTTGGCCTGGACTGTCTCCTCCAGCCTATCCAGGCGCTTCTGTAGCTCCTGTACCGTGGCCTGGAGCTTCCTCATCTCTTCCTCCAACCGGGATACGGCATCCTGGGGGATCCAGGGCTGCATCAGGCCCAGCTCCTCCCTGGCCACTAGGCCTCTTCCCAAGAGCCCCAGGGCTTGGGCCCGTCTGTCTCTCAGCCAGAGAGCTGCAGGCCTATAAGCCTGAAACCTGTTTTCTGAGGCCTCAGGATTATCCACTCCCAGCCCCCAAAGGATCCCCAACATTGTGAGTTTGGGCTGCCCCAAATGCCAGCCTCTTTCCACTGGGTCAATGACCACATCGGTAGCAGCCCCTGCCCTACCCCATCTTCCTGTCCCGATTCCCGGGCTCCCATCTGCCTCTCACCGAACTGGGAACGCCACTGGCTTCAGGTGCCATCCTCTTGCGCCCAGTGTCCAGGCCCCGGTTGATCCTCAGCTCCCGGCTCTTTGGGGGCACGTAGCCATCCTTGAGGGAAATGAGGAGGGGCCCGGCATCCCGACCCCCTAGCCACTCCTCAGCTGTGAGGGCAGCGTCAGGCCCTGCAGTGGGCGGGTACAGGTCCTCCTGGAACAGGTCCGACTGTGGGGCAAGGCCAAGGCTGGTTAAGAAAGTGGGCCACACCACCACCCGCCACTCCGAGAGCCCGGGGAGGGACCCTGGAACATCACCTTTCTAGGCACCGTCATGGCGATGGGCTCACACCTCCGCTCGTGCAGCTTGTAGAATCTGTGGAAACAGGAAGGCGATCGGCACCCACAGCATGGCTGGGCTGGGACTGAAGCGCGGCGTGCGGTCGGCACTGCGCAAGGAGCACACCCAGGTCAGGGTCGGGGCAGTTACCTGGCAATCTCACACTTGTTCACCTCCAGACCACGTTTGGGCATGTAGCCCATGCCACGCTGGGACTCCTTGGAACTGAACATAGAGAGATAGTGCAGGAATGGGGCCTCGGAAGTGATCTCGAAGTACCGGATAGAGCTGTCACCCTGCAGGTGGTGGATGCAAGGGAGGATCAACACGGGCAGATGCCTCCAGCCGTGGTCCTTTCCCAGTCCCCCTGCCCACCTCGCTCCCCCGACCCCCTGCCCAACTGGGCCACCTTGCCACAGAGGTAGACAATGTTGGTGTCAGGGTCAAAGAAGGGCAGCAGGACACCGCTGCTCGTGTCCAGTTCCTGCAGGGACAGCGGCTCCTCCAGGTGCTTCTGTAGAGACGGGCAGGGGTTTATAATGAGCTGGACCACGTCAGGCCCAGGTGCGGTCCAGTGATGGAGGAGTGGGGTGGGGGGCTTATAGACCAACCAGCGGAAAACCCCATCTCGCGGTGGGTAAACTGAGGCCATGGCCTTCCAGCCAGACACTTGGCAGGGCTGGGACTAAGCCTGTTCCCCGCCGGGCACTCACCGTGTCCCACAGCGCCACCTGCCGCTCACTCATGCGGCTGAAACCTGTGGTCAGGATGTTTCCATCTGACACAAACACGGCACGCACAGGCCGGGTCCCCTCATGGGGACGGTCCTTCTCCTGGAAGGAAAGGGAGGGGACCGGTCAGGCATCTGCACGCACCCCCTAAGGGCCAGGCCCCAGCTGGGAGTGGGTAGCATCTAGGGGCCTGGTTGGTGGTGGGTAGGAGGGGCAAAGCTCTCAGGGTCAAGGGTCAAGGCAACTCACAGCTACAATGGTGCCTTTGCGGGGCTCAATGATGCGGAATCGCTTGTCGCGGCAGGAGGTACAGATGAGGGCGCCATCTCGGCTCCAGTCCACGCTGTAGATTGTGTCCGGGTGCACGTCCGAGCCCAGTGTCAGCACGGCCGCCCCCGTGCCCACGTCCCACACCAGGATCACATTGTCGCAACCTGGGCGATGCCCCCAGTGTCAGAAGTCATGAGCCTCCCACCCTCGCTGTCAGGGGACCAGCCCTCCCTGCTTCTCCCCCCGGGCACCTGCACTGAGAAGCACATTCTGAGCTGTGGGGTGCCAGGCCACAATGCCCACGCGCTTGGTGTGGCCCTCCAGGGTGACGACAGGCTCCCGCAGGGGCAGCACCAGGCCCCCATCAGGGATCTCCCACACCTGCAGAGAAGCGGCGAGTGAGTCTCGGGGGCTCCGAACGTCAGCTCCAGTGCTGGAGCCCCCTCCTGGCCCGTGTGTCCCCACACTCACCATGACTGTGCAGTCCTCGGAGCCACTGGCAATGACATTATCATTGTGCGGGCACCAGGCGATGTCCAGCACTGGGGCCGTGTGGCCACAGACCATGGGCACGTTCTTGTCCACACGTCCAGTCTAGAGGACACAGCAGGGCCTCTGAGGGAGGTGCTTTTGCCCTCCAAACCCAATCCAACCTCCCCACTCCCCTCCACGAGGCACGGAGAGAAAAGCTGTGAGGTCCCTGGGAGGCAGAGCGGGGCCTGGGGTGGGAGGGTTTGGTCCTCTGCCCCTGCCCCAGAGTTCTCTGGGCAACTCAGTAGTGCAGGATGGGCACAGGGGGCTGGTCCTGCCTTGCCGTCAGAGCCTGGCCAAGTTCCTGCCATCTCTAGCTCAGTTTCTCATCCATGCCCCACGGCCTGGTACTCCCACCCCTGCTTCCCCAGGTGAGGCCCCCATGGGAAGACAGGCCAGGGCCCTGGGCATGGGACAGGCTGCTGGGGGGTAGTTATACTGGGGCTGGAGTTCCCCAAGGAAGTGTGTGTGAATGATGGGGCTGTAGGGATGGGTCCTTCCAAAAGGACAGGGATGGGGAAGTCTGTCATAACCGGCCCCCCGGCAGGAGCAGAGGTTTGGAAATGGGCTCTTCCGGGGACAGCTGCTGCAGCAGGGCTTCCTGTGTGAAGAGCGGGCCCAGCTCTCACCCCGACAACCACTTCCTCTTCTCTTGTTTCCATCGGACCTTTTAAGGTAACAACTGAGGGCCTGTCTCCCCTTCCTGTCTCACCACCCAAGAGCACAGGAGTGTGCTGGGGGTGGGGGTCAGCAGACAACAGGGCAGGGGAGGCAAGATCTGACGGAGGCCGGGTTGGGGGAGCCGAGAGGGTCTCTTACATCACCCCTGCCTGTGAGCTTGGAACCAGAGCTTGCTGCATTCCCAAGGGCTCCGAAAGTTCCCTCCAAACCCTAAGAGCACTTGCCCAGACTCCATCCCAGCCCTCTTCGTGCTCCCGAGGGGAGAAAGGTCCAGGCTGAGAACTGGGAGGCCTGGCCCTGGGTCTGCAGGACTCACTGTGCGTCCCTTCCCGTGTCATCTCCCCTCAAGCTTTAGCTTCCATCCGCCCACTGCATGTAGGAGCTGAAGGAAGCCTAAGGTTCACCTGGCTCAGCTCAACTTTACAGACAACACTGTGGCCTGGGAAGGCTTGGGGATAGTCAATCATCTCATCAGGACCCCCAGGGGGCCACTAGATGACCAGAGCCCCCCCACCAGGGCTCCAGGGGCTCACCTTGCCCAGGGGCAGCACCAGGAAGGCCCCTCCCCCACTGGCCTCACAGATCAGGGCCACGAACTTGGGGTTGACAGAGCAGAAGCCACTGTCCCAGGTGTTCTGTGAGACGCGCACGTCCTCATAGCACTGGTCAGCCTTGGCCGGCTGTCCAAACACGTGGCGGAACTTGCTGGAACGGACCACTTGCCGGCTCATCCTGGAAGGCACACAGGTGGAGGGCTTTTCTCCCTTCAGGTCAACTCTGACCTTACAGTGGCCCCCATCTCCCCCAGGACCCTCCTCAGCCTGGCAGTCATGGCCTCAGCTAACTTCCCCAGCATGTCTCCCCGGCCCCTTGCCGCTCTCCTCTGTAACTGACATCCTGCTACGCTCACACTCGCCTTGCCCACACCTCCTCACCCCTGGCTAACCTGCAAGGCCCACCTTCTCAACCCGCCCCAAGCCTGGCTTCTGTACCCTCAGCCTCCCCGGCAGAGCCTGATGTGGGGTAGCACCTAGTGCCGATTTGACCACAGAATGGCTGACGGACACAGAGCCCTTCCTCTCTGACGGGTCACACTCCGGGGCCTCAATGCGACAGCTTGGAGGGTGGGTTCTCTCAGCCTCAGTGTCCAGACCTCACACCCTCACACCCACATGAGAAGCTGCCTAAAGGCAGGGGCCCTCCCCGCCTCCAGGCCCAGGGTTGGACATGCTGAGGGAAGCAGCGTGTAGGTTTGCCTGGGAGGCATGTCCTCAGTGGCAGGAGGGCTTCCCCAGCAGGTCTCCGGGCTCCAGAAACAAGCGGATGGCTCGGGTCCCAGCATCACCTCCTCCACGCACCTCTGCTTCTCGCCTCTGCTTAAGCAGGTGCCCTTCAGTGCCTTCTCCAGTCCCAGTGGAACTATCCTCAGGAAAGGAGAGGCCGGCACCCACTTCTCAGACAGAGGTCCAGCTAGGATGGTTTTCCCCCCGGGCTGGGTGACAGCGAAGCCAAGGGGCCTGCCTCTGGCTCCCCAGGCTCCAGGCCCCCATCCTGGCGCCCAACAGCATCGTCTTCCAGCTCACCGTGGGGGCCCCCCCAGGGCCTCTCCTCCACGGCCCCAGCTTCACCCTTTTGCCCCCCCTTCAGGCCTAGCCCTTCTCACTGGGGGCTCCAGCCAGCCTCGCCCATCCCGTGACTCTCCAAGAGGCTCCAGGGTCCACCCGCCCGGAAAGCAGGTGAGGAGCTTGCGTGAGGAGAAGCAGTCTGGGGGCAGGGGGTCCATCCCAGATGGGAAGCCTGGGTCTGGGGAGAGGGAGCCGCAAATCGGAGGTTGGGAGACAGGAAGCCATCGTGCCACCCCACCTCCTTCCCCACCGCAGGTACCAGGCCCGGAAACCACGGAAAGGGGAACTTGGTCTTTTCTTGTTTTGCTCTCAACCCCTTCCTGTCTCCAAGCTCAGGGCAGCTGCTGGGCTCACCCCACCCTGCCCCCGACTGCCACCCCAAAGACTCCCATTCTGGGGAGAGTCCGGTCGGCGCGTGTCCTGACCCCCGGGCTCCCCCACCTCCATCTTGGCTGCGGTGGTCCCTCACCCTCGCCCGCTCCCGGAGCTCTCAGACACGCAGACGGACCCTCCTCCGCGCACCCACACCCCAGGCGAGTCCCGCCACGCGGGGCGTGAACGGGCTCTGTCCCCGCCTCCGAGGCAGCTCGCTCTGACAGTCTGTCGGCCCCCGCAGAGGGCTTCTGCCAGGCTCCCGCCTGCCCCACAGGTGGCCCAGGGCAGCGATGCCGAGTCCCGTCCCCGGGCTCCAGCCTTACCTGCTGCTGAGAGATGAATGACCCCCCAGACGGAGGAGGGAGAGGAGGAGGAGGAAGCAGCTGGAGGAGCCTGCGACTGCCGGCTGAGGATGCTCTTGTCAAGACAATGAATGAGAAGCGGCGGCGCCCGCCTCCTTAGGGGTGGCAGCGCCCCTTTGGGCGGAGCTCTTAAGGGGGAGAGCCCTTCCCTCCGCAGAGGCGCCGCCTCGCCCCACCAGCCCGCAGCCTCCCCTCCCCTCCCCTCCCCTCCCCTCCCTCCGCGGAGAAGCTCAGCGCCTTAGCTGCCAATTCGAAACCAAAACAGATGCTGCTGGCCCGTCGCTGACAATCTGATCTGCACTTTTTAATGTCAAAATGTAAAAAATACCCGTTCCTTCTTCCCTCCTTCAGCCCACCCCCAGCCTACTCGCCATCCTTCGCCTGGCATTCGTAAAAGGGCCCATCAGTCCTCCCAGCGGCCTTGGTACAGCCCCCCCGCCCCAGCTAAGGCTATGCTGCCATCTCTTCCCCCACCGACGACGCTCAGGGAACAGGAAGGCGGGGGGACAAGGAGGAGGGAGAACCCTGCACCCACCTGCACCCAGGAAGCCTGGGGCCTCTCCAGGCTCCTACATTTACAAGCAGGTGGCCTTGGGAGAGTCACTTAACTTCTCTGGGTCTGTCCTCACCTAGGAGCACCTCTGCCTGCCTCACAGGGGCGAATGAAATAATTTGGTGTTATGGAGAGCCTCTTTGCGCAGGGGCTACGGAAGTGAAAAAGTCAGAGTTGAGTTCCTGCCCCAAAGAGCTCTCAGTCTACTGAAAGGAGAGGCACAAATAACAGCTCCAAGAGCTAAGTAGAGGCCGAAGCCCAGACTTCAGACTAAGAGGAAGGAGTTCGTTCCCATCCTTGGCATCAGAGTCTCGGAGGTAGCAATGCGGAAAGACCCGCTCTAGAATCAGACTGCTTTACGAGCTTGACTCCTGGCCGGCCGGCACACCTACTGAGTGACGTTGGGCAGGTTCCTTAACCTCTGTCAGCCTCAGTTTCTCTTTCTGTGACAGCGTCATACCTACCTCCTGACTTTATTGGAACAGAAAGCCTTCTGCACCTCATCCAAAGTGTAGCAAGCACTTAATAAATGTTGCCTCTCACCACTGTTACTGTTTAGAGTATTGGGACTGAACCTGAAAGGATGAGAAGGGGCCAACAGGCGTGACCGGAGGAGGTCTTGTCAGCAGAGGGGCAGCCTGAGCAAAGTCCCAACGATGTGATCCTTCAGCCCCTGGTTCAAATCCTGCCTCCACCACAGCTTGGCTGCGTGATCTTGGGCAAGAGGTCTAAACCTCAGTTTCTTCATCTGTAAATGGAGGCTAAATATGATTTGTCCCATCCAGCTTACAGTTATGAGGCTCGAGTGGTTATAAAAGTGTCCTACACACTTTTATTCTGTTCAAGCATCCAATTGTAAGAACCTCTGTGTTGTATTTCACCTGAGAGCCTGCTACTGGACTGGACTGGACGGGGATGGGCAGGGATTGTGTCTCCAGCGGAAGTGATGAGAATAACGGCTGGGATTTACTGAGCACCTACTGTGTGCTGGGCACTGCTCTAACACTATAAATACGCTGCACTCACTTAATCCTCACAACACACCCAGGGGGCAGGTACCACCTCTAATGTAAAGAGAGGAAACTGAGGCACCCATGACCTTCAGTCCTGGGGCACCTCATTTCCAGGCAGGGGACAAGCACGTTGTGAGGGGCCTGAAAACCATGCGCCCTGAGGCAGAGCCTGACAGGCATGGAGAGGGAAAGGTGGGGATGCGCAGAGGCTACTTTCTCATTCCAGCGGGTCTGCTGTGGGGCGGGGGGCACAGACGCGAGGCTGGTAGTGGAGCTTGTGAGGCAGCAGCTGTCCCAGCAAAACAAGAGTGAGCGTTAGTTCAGTAGTGGGTGCTGGAGGGCCCTGCCATGCGGCTCTTCATGTGCTTAAGATGAGGCTGATCCTTCCTGCGAGGGGTGTGGGGAGGGTGTTCCTGCCAGATGCCACTGGACCAGCATCTTACCATCCCCTCTTTCCTGGAGGCTGCATCTGGGTTTTCCTTGAAGAAACCAACATTTATGCACTGGCAATCCTTGAGGTTTGAGAGGGTGTCCAGGGTAGGCACACAGTCCACGTTTCCCCAGTCAAAGCTACCTTTTTTGACTGGTTCAGGGGTGGCCACTTAAATCAAGTCTATGTGTGCAGAAGCAGATTCACTGGAGCTGCTAGGAAAAAGAGCCCTCTTTCCACTGGGGGTTAGTAAGCTAAAAGGCTGTAAGCCCAGGACTACTAGTGACCATCTTGACACCATGCAGGAAAAGCCACCCAGAATGAGCCCACACAGAGGACTGCAGACACAGGATATGAAGACAGCCATACTCTTGACATCATTTGAGTATCGGGATCAAGCTGTGCCTGAGTCCCTTAACCTTCCATAAGTTCCTTTTTCCACATAAGTCACTACGTTTGAGTTGGTTTCTGGCATTTACAGTTGAAAGTGTTCTGACTGGTACACCCACCATGGAGGGAGACAGGACCGGAGGCCCTTCCAAGGTGCCAGATACACAGAGTAAAGAGGGACTGAAATGCTGAGCACGGGATAAAGTTCAAACTCCTTAGCAAGGCCCACAAGACCTCCTCTGGTCTGTCCTGCCCTAAAGGTCTGTAGAGCATGATGGAGTCAGCCCCAGAGAATCTTTCCTTCATGGTTCTCCTGCTGCCCCAGCACAGTGATGTTTCCTCACCAGTAAAGGTGCACAGCACTGCTCACTTACACTAGAGTGTGTACCCATCACCCAGCTTCAACAAGTACAAACACATGGCCAATACTCATTCATTCCTTCTTCCACATTATTTTCTTGGCATGTATTAAAAGAAATCCAAGACATCATAGCATTTCAACTTAAGTACTTCTGCATTTATTTCCAACAGATAAAGACTTTTAAACTCTTAGAGTTTTTAATAAAATTGCATTAACTTTATAGATTAATTTGAGAAGGATATTAAGACTTCCATCCATGAATATAGTGTATTTCTCCATATATTTATGTCTTCTTTTATGTCCCTTAATATGATTTTATAATTTTCTCTATAAAGGTCTAGTATATCATTAAATTTCTCCCCCCTAATAGGTGTATTATAGTTTTGTGGCTATTTTGAATGGATTCTTCTCATTCTAGTTGTAACCTTATTTTATTTCCTTTCAAAAATCAACTTTATTTACATACAATAAAATACATCTTTATTCCCATACAATATAGCACACTCAATTTAAGTGCATGGTTCAATTAGTTTGGACAAATGTATATACCCAAGTAATTACCACCATAATCAAGATATAAAATATTTCCATCACTCCTAAAAGTTCACACCCTTCTACAATCAGTTTCCACCCTCAGACCCCGGCAACCACTGACCTGCTTTCTGTCAGTATAGATTAGTTTTGCCTGCTCTAGAATGTTCCATACAAATGAAATCATACAGTATGGGTCTGTCTTTTTCCACTCAGCATAATGTTTTGAAATTAATCCATGTTATTGTATGTCAGATAAGGATTTTTATTTTACCCAAGCACAATACCACTATGTAATACATAATTATACCTAAAATGTTTAGCAATAATTTCTTTTTTTTTAAATTTTTTAATATTTGTTTTTTTTGGCTGCGTTGTGTGTTTGTTGCTGCACGTGGGCCTCCTCTGGTTGTGGCGAGCGGGGGCCACTCTTCGTTGCGGTGCGCGGGCTTCTCAGCTGTGGCTTCTCTTGTTGTGGAGCACGGGCTCCAGGCGTGGGGGCTTCAGTAGTTGTGGCGCACGGGCCCAGTTGCTCCGCAGTATGTGGGTTCTTCCCCGACCAGGACTCAAACCCGTGTCCCCTGCGTTGGCAGGTGGATTCCTAACCACTGCGCCACCAGGGAAGCTCTCTTATTTTTAAAAAAAATATTTATTTATTTTTGGCTGCGTCGGGTCTTAGTGGCGGCACATGGGATCTTCCTTGCGGCATGCGGGATCTTTCGTTGCGGTGCGCGGGCTTCTCTCTAGTTGTGGTGTGCATGCTCAGTATTTGCGGTGTGTGGGCTTAGTTACCCTGCGGCATGTGGGATCTAGTTCCCCAACTAGGTAATGAACCCGCGTCCCCTGCACTGGAAGGTGGATTCTTAACCACTGGACCACGAGGGAAGTCCCTAGCAATAATTTCTTCACATCATCTAATTCCCAATTTATGTTCAAATCTCCATGATTACCTAAAAAAAGAAAAGAAAAAGAAAAAAGAACCCAGAAATGACTCTTAACATCACCAAAAGTAGGACACCCAGATATTACAGGCCTCCCATAAAATGATATAAGTATGTAGCATCACCTTTGCAGTATTCTTGCCAAAATCATCACCATCATCATCGTCATCATCACCAGCCAGAATCTAATGGAGCCTCTAGATCTTGCTATTAGTTTATAGGAAATAAAAAGGATAGAAGACCAGGTTAAACAATACCAGGAGGAAGCAATTACCTAAATCTATAATGTAGAAAATTTTACAGGATAAACGATCTGGCTTCAACAAATAAATGGCATTCAAAGGAGGGGAAATATATTAAAAGAGCCTTAAGAAACATATCAACTAACGGTAACATGTGAACTTTCTCTGGATCCTGATTCAAACAAATCAACTGTAAAAGGAGATTTTTTTTTTTTTTTAAAGCATGAGTTTTAAAGCAGGGAGACCCTGGTTTGTTTATTCATTTATTTATTTTTGTCTGCATTGGGTCTTCATTGCTGCACGTGGGCTTTCTCTAGTTGCAGCGAGCGGGGGCTACTCTTGGTCGCAGTGCTCAGGCTTCTCATTGTGGTGGCTTCTCTTGCTGCAGAGCACGGGCTGTAGGTGCACAAACTTCAGTAGTTGTGGCTTGCCAGCTCTAGAGCTCAGGCTCAGTAGTTGTGGCTCGCGGGCTTAGTTGCTCTGTGGCACGTGGGATCTTCCCGGACCAGGGCTCAAACCCATGTCCCCTGCATTGGCAGGCGGATTCTTAACCACTGTGCCACCAGGGAAGTCCCTAAAAGTAGATTTTTAAAAATTAGATTCCGTCACTTACAACCAAGAGTCCCGAATGCTCCAAGCAGCACTGGGTCCTTGGTGCTGCACCAACATTCCATCACTGAAGAGTCTCAAGAGCTCTGTGATGTGTTTTATTGTCCCTCTTTTACAGTTGACCAAAATGAGGCTCACAGGCAGTAAATGACCTACCCACAGTCACACAAACTGGGATCCAAATACAAGTCTGTGTGACCCTTGAAACCCATGAGTCCATTCACAGTTTCCAGTTGTTTTGCCGAAAGCCTGCTTTCGGTTTTAAGGTTCGTTGGATTTGTTGACAAAACAACCACTCGTTTCACACAAATAAACAGCTTTAATCAATTCTTTAATGAAAGGTGATTTAACTTAATTTTAATATACAATCTTTAGAAGGAAAGGAACAAGAATATTAGAGAAACATAACAGGGTATCTACATCACCGAATTGGGCCGACACCTACTTCCAGATCCAAGTAACAGCTGGGAAGTCCCAAGTGACAGCGATCTGGAGCCCCAGTTGGGAAGGGTCCCGGGCGGTTCATACACCCCACGGGTGAGACTTCAGATTGGAGTTCTGGGGGCTTCCGTTTATAATTCCAGGCCGCAAACTGATATGATCAGTCTGCGTGCAAAGATGGAGGTCTGAGTTTACTTTAATAATGCTGTTGGTTTCACCATGTGGGTCACAAGATTTTCCAGACCCTGGGGGACTGGCCAGGTCCCCAGGGCTCAAGGAATTCCAAGACCCACTCCCTTTCTTATAGTAAGCGCTGCTTGACTTGCTAGCAGCAATTGTTGCGTGTGCAAGTAAGCCCGCAGTCCAGGCAGGGTTACAGGTCGGTCAGAGGCCTGCTTCTGCCTCTGAAGCCTGAACAAGACTGCTTTATTCATTTCCCCAACACCAGTCGACCTCCCGAAGCAGAGGAGGGCACAAAAGCCAAGAGCAGTGGGATCTGGAGGGCGAACCAGCATGGAAGCATGGTCCGTAGATGGTGGTGGAACGGGTGAATGAAATTACACTTATACTGGGTCTTGAATAAGAGTTTGCCAAGCAGAGAAGAGAGAGGAAGAAAAGCGAGGAAGGGACAATGACGTTTTAAGGGAATGGTGAGCTCTTCACCATGGCTGGAGCTCAGGGGCTTGGGATGAAGGGGAAAGTGGTGAAGCTGGGAAAATCCCCAGGAGGCAGCTCATGAGGGACCTCAAGCTGTGTCTTCTCAAGGAGTTTGCTCCCTATGCAAGTCTTTAAGTAAAGGAGTGACAGGGTCTCATTTGCAAGAAGTTACTCTGACAGCCTGGACCCTGCCCCTGTGGCCCCCAGGCCTTCTCACAGTTGTGGTCCCCCATCCACCTTCAGGCTCCGCCCTGACCCACATTCAGGAACCATCCTGGCCTTAAGCAGGAGGGACGTAAACATGCCTTGTCCACAGGCTCAGGTCTAAGCCAACCTTGCCGGCCACTTCTCGCCAGCCACCTCCTCAGGCTGCCTTCCTTACCTTTATGAGATGATCACTGCTCCTATTTTATGGAGAAAAGAGGCAAGAATTCTTTCAACCCCTTTACTCCCAACAGCAACAACATCTCCAGCTCCTAGAAACAACCATAGGCTGTCGTTACAGGGGAGGTGTCCTCCTAGGGCCCAAGGCTGATGCCTCCCTCTTGGGACACATTCCTTCCCACTTCCTCAGTGACCTCACTCCATCGTTTAACCCCTTTCTCCTGCACTGCCAAGTTCTCCTCTCCACAGATACTCTCTCTTCAGTATCTAAAAACAAGCTGAGCTCCCCTGTGTCTTTGGGGGAACCTCTCTCAACTTGGCAACCTCAAACCACTTCCCTATCTCTGTCTTACCGTTCACAATCAAGTTTCTTGAAAGAGTTGTTTACACTTACTGTCTTCACTTCCTCATTTCCTACTTAGTCTCATGAGTCTGGCTTCTGTTCCCACCTTTCCGCACAGACGTGCCCTTGCCTCAGCCACCAGTGATCTCCTGATCATTACATCAAATGAGCACGTTCTGGTGATCATCTGATGCTACCTACCACTCCCTTCCTCTAGAATCTTTCCTTTCTTTTGTGTCTGGGCCCAACATCTCCTGGTTCCCTTCTTTGCTCTGAAGTTTTCTCTCAGTCCCCTGCAGGGTGTCTCTCCCTTTGCTTAACACAACTATCTGTAGGATGCTCCCAGGACACCACCTCTTCCAGTGCACCCAATCTCCCTACACCATCTCTTCCACATCCACAAGTTCAAACTCTGACAGTCCCCAGTCTGTCTCTGTGGCTCAGTCCTACTGCCTGTGCTCCCTAGTTCTGACTAGCAACTCCATGGCTCGACCGGCATGTCCCATTAGGACCTCAGGGAGAGCCTCACAAGAGGAGAAAGTCTTGAACTTGAATCTCTCCCTTTCTCTCCATGCCCACCACCACCGCCTGAGCTGCGCTGCTTGGACCATGGTGCTAGCTCCCTGACCGATCGCCTTCTTCTGATTCATCTTCTACCAGGGACTGGTTTCGTGGAAGACAATTTTTCCACAGACCAGGGCGGGAGGGGATGGTTTTGGGATGATTCAAGCACATCACATTTATTGTGCACTTTATTTCTATTACTTAAATTATTGTAATACATAATAAAATAATTATATAACTCACCATAATGCTGGCAGGAGGCGGAGCTTAGGCGGTAATGTGAGCGATGGGGAGCGGCTGTAAATACAGATGAAGCTTCACTTGCTCGCCCTCCGCTCAACTCCTGCTGTGCAGCCTGGTTCCTAACAGGCCATGGACAGGTACCAGTCCGTGGTCCAGGGGTTGGGGACCCCTGTTCTACAGCATCACTAGAGTCACCGCCCCAGTCATACTATGCCGACCTTACAAAACGCTACCAGCTCCTGAACATTTCTGGGAAAACACTGAAACTCCCTCAGCATGGCATCAAAAGCCCTTCATGATCTTCCCCCATCCACCCTTCTGGCCTTGCTGTTCATCATCACCCAAGCTCAACATGCTCCCTCATTCCTCTGGTCCAGAGGCTGAGCCCTCGGATGTCTACAAGGGAAGGAGTGGAGGTTGGTGTTCCAGTTACCTGTACGGAGTAAACCATTCCAAAACTTGATGACTTAAAACGATAACTGCTTTATTAGCTCTCATTATTTTAGAGTTTGGAAAGGGAGTGTCCTGAGAGAATGCTCCAAGAGGATAGGCCTGTGATTTGCATAGGGTTCCTTCCACCACATTCTTTTAGTTAAGCAGTTACAGGACCAGCCCAGATCCCAGGAGAGGGAAGATTAACTCCTCCTTTTGATGCAGAGAGTTACAAAGAATTTGCAGCCATCTTTAAGCCGCCATGGGTAACACGAATTTCTGATGCAGGCCAGGTGAGTTCTAATAGGGACTGGAGGGACGGCAGCTGCTCTAGCCCTTTGTCACTGGGCAAGAATGAGGGCACTGTGTAGCTAAACCTTCTGGTGCTTCTGGTTTTTCAAGACAAGTTAGAAATATGGATTTTTAAATGAAAGCTCCAGATCTTTTTACATTGGCAACCAATTCAAACATTTCTAAAAATGTTAGATGAGCAAAATTAAATATATCTTTGGGGCTTTCCTGGGGGCGCAGTGGTTAAGAATCCACCTGCCAATGCAGGGGACACGGGTTCGAGTCCCGGTTTGGGAAGATCCCACATGCCGCAGAGCAACTAAGCCCATGCGCCACAACTGCTGAAGCCTGTGCACCTAGAGCCCGTGCTCTGCAACAAGAGAAGCCACCCAATGAGAAACCCACTCACTGCAACGAAGAGTGGCCCCCACTCGCCGCAACTAGAGGAGGACCCCGCGCAGCAACCAACACCCAACACGGCCAAAACAAATATCTTTCGTTTGGATGTGGTTTTTCTGGCCGACAATATTTCTGGACTCTATTCTTTGCCTTTGGCGCAGGCCTGCAGTGTCTTTGTCCTTGTTTGCTAAGGACTCATACCTCCCTCCCCCACACAGCCACTCCTCAAATGCTTTCTTTTCTCCCCTGTACTAGTGGCTCCCGATGCATCCCTCTCTCACAGTGATTAGTACATTGGATAGTAATTGTTTACAGGTCCAGCTCTTCCACCAGACTGCCAGGCCCAGGGCCCAACTCGTGGTTGGCATTCGATAAACAACACTTCTTTCTTTCCCAATGCTGCTAATCAACCAGCAACTCTTTTTTTTTTTTTAACGTCTTTTTTAGAGTATAATTGCTTTACAATGGTGTGTTAGTTTCTGCTTTACAACAAAGTGAATCAGCTATACATATACATATATCCCCATATCTCCTCCTTCTTGGGTCTCCCTCCCACCTTCCCTCAACCAGCAACTCTTTTCCACTCTGCTGACACCAGTTTCTTTCCTGACTGATACATCCTCCGTCCCAACTGCCATTACAGTAAGTCCCCTACATATGAACCTTCAAGTTGTGAACTTTCAAAGACTCAAACATGTGTTCGCATGTCCAATCACGTAAGTTAGTTCACGTGAAATTGCAGCTTGCCCTCCGTCTCCTATTGCTGACGATCCTTCAGCTCTATCATCTCCTCCCTCTTCTCCCTCCTCTAGTCAGTAACTCTTCTTGCCTGTTCACTTGAGGCCAGCCCCTCTATACCAGCTATGGTACTGTACTACTGTACTTTTCAAGGTACTGTATTGTAATATTAAAAATGTTTTATTTTTTGTGTATTGTTTGTGTTAAAAGTATTATAAAACTATTACAGTACAGTACTATATAGCCGATTGTGTTAGTTGGGTACCTAAGGCTAACTTTGTTGGACTTACAAATGCTCTCGGAACAGAACTTGTTCCTATATAGGGGACTTACTGTACTCTAGTTCAACCCCTGCTCACTTCTGCCCAGAATGATTCCAAGAGCCTCTAACAAGTCTCTCTAGCTCCATCTCCTCTGTTGCCCCAATCCCTGCACCTCAGCCAGACTCCTCCCTGATGCACAGATCTGACCATGTCAACCCCCTACTCAAATGTTTTAAGATTCCTGCTTTGTTCCTCCGAATAAAATTCAAACACTGTGGACAGGGTTAGTGGATGGAGGTTTTGTGCCTCTTCAGCCCAGCTGGTTCAGGGGTAGAAGCAGGGCCATTTAATGTCTGCCTTGGGTCTTTTTCTGGAACTGCTGGTTGCCATTTCTGTCTCCATGTGGGGAAAGCCTTCCTGAGAATGAAGCTGACAGGCAAAAACCAAGTGGGAATGAGGAGTTGGGGAGAGAGAGACAGAGACACAGAGGGGGAGAGAGAAGAGGAGAGATGGATTTTTTTTTTTTTTTCGGTACACGGGCCTCTCACATTGCAGAGCAACAGGCTCCGGACGCGCAGGCTCAGCGGCCATGGCTCACGGGCCCAGCCACTCCGCGGCATGTGGGATCTTCCCGGACCGGGGCATGAACCCATGTCCCCTGCATCGGCAGGCGGACTCTCAACCACTGCGCCACCAGGGAAGCCCGAGAGATTGATTTGATGACCTTGTTGAGCCCCTCGATGTAGTTTCGCATGATGCCAGGTTCATCCCAGGCTTTCCCAGTTCTCAGAGTCAAGGTGAGATCAACAGCCCGCTGGCTAGACTTGGGGGCCTGGTCTGACTGGTCTGAAAAGCAGAATTGATATGCACATAAAACAAGAACATTCATCAAAGAATGCCCACATTGATTCATTTCAACCATGCTGCATTTTCAGAGAACCACACCCACCACTGATCCGCTTCCATTTTGGAATTGACAAACCAAGCCTCACCAACCCTAGGTAGGGTCTCTCCACGTGACACACATTTCTCCTATAGCCTCCCTTGGGAGCTCTGCAATAGGATCTTGGGACATTAATACTAGAAGGGATCTTAGTCCAGCTGCCTCTTTTTATGGGTAATGAAACCAAGACTCAGAGACCACAGTTAATTAGACAGAGTCACAGAGTCTGAGCTGTGGGTGTGGATTCCCACAGTACAACGTTACCAAGTTTGAGACAAGATCTTTGTTTCTTTTTCACACCCAGCTGCAGCTTAGACACAAAACAGACACCCAGTCTTCAGGCTTTTTCAAAGACCCATAAGGTGTCCTGCTTCCTTGCTTATGGTAGATAAAAAAACAAACAGGGAAAGAAAAGGGGGTGCACTAGCTATTGAGTAAACTATTTTTTTCACTTCATATGCGGCTATTTCTGAACCCATTTCCTTTTGTCTATGTCCAGATTTTACTCTCATATTTATACAGCATCAGAGCATCTATTTCAAACTGTAAGCAAGGAATTTGTCTTTATTAGCCAGGTCTCTTTGGGTTACAAGTTACAGAAACCCAGCTTAAATCAATATAAGCCAAAAAAAAAAGGAATTTAGGGGTTCACACAACTGACAAGTCCAGAGACTGAATCCAGTTGCTCAAATGATGCTATCAAGATCATCAGGATTCTCTTTCTTCTTTCTTATGTGTTTAATTCTTGGGCAGGTTCTCTCCATTGATACCAAAGACGACCACCAGAGCTCCAGGTTTATAACTTAACAGATGGGCAACCCTGGAAAAAGAGAGATTCTCTTTCCCAGCAAAAGTCATGAACAGACTCTCATGGGACCGACCTGGGTCACTTACCCATCCTTGAACCAACCCCTGTGGCCAGAGGGATGGAATAGTCTGAGTGGCCAAGTCTCAGTCAAGTGCCTACTTCTCAGGTTGGGATAGTGGAGTCAACAATGTTCAAAGCACTGGGACTGAGAACAGGGGCTTAGATCAATCATTTAAAATAGAACGAATGTTGGGAGGCAAGTATGACCACTACAGTTCCCCAAGGAAAATCAGGGCAGAAGAAAGACTAGCACTTAGCAAGCAAAAATACAGACTAAACTGCGTGATTTAGGCAGCTTTTATTACTCAATCACCTATGTTTCTGATGATATAGGAGTCTTACGGTACATATATATCAGGGTAATAAGATTTTGAATGATAGTTACCAAGGTTGTTTTTATGTTCTTTGAGTTGCAGAAAAGCATGTGAGCTGTTTTCCATTGCTAGAAGGCAATATATATGCTAATTGCCGTATTTCAAAGCTGGAAGGAACCACTTTATTGGAAGAAACTAAGGGCCTGGAATGCCCTAGTGGTCCAGTGGTTAAGACTCCGTGCTGCCACTGCAGGGGGCACACTTTGATCCCTGGTCAGGGAAATAAGACCGCAAGTGGCACGACGTGGCACCCAGTAATGTAGCGGCAGAGTCCAGTAACCAAGTTAATGGTTTTTCTCACCACATTGCAGCTGTTTCTGATGGCAAAGGAGATATCTGCGGTTTTTGCCTGATTGTCATCTATTCTCTATTCTATAATAGGAACTAGAATTTCCTTTGGAAGTCCTTTGTGATGATATGATCGTTGCCTACCTAACCTCCATTTCATTCCAATGACTAGTCTAACTCAATCAGGGAAATCCTATTCCTGTGCCAGTAACTGGTTCAAAGATGGACATTTGCCTCAAACTGGCCAATGAGACCAAAAGAAGTCATTAGCAGGTGCTTCATGTAAAGATTTCCTTGCTCATAAAAAAAGATACACTGGGGCTTCCCTGGTGGCGCAGTGGTTGAGAGTCTGCCTGCCGATGCAGGGCACACGGGTTCGTGCCCCAGTCTGGGAAGATCCCACATGCCGCGGAGCGGCTGGGCCCGTGAGCCATGGCCACTGAGCCTGCGCGTCCGGAGCCTGTGCTCTGCAGCGGGAGAGGCCACAACAGTGAGAGGCTCGCGTACGGCAAAAAAAAAAAAAGATCCAACACAGCCAAAAATAAATAAATTAAATAAATTTTAAAAAATACTGAATTTTATTATATATATAGTTCTTTATATATTTTGGATATAATTCCTATATAAGATGTACAATTTGCAAATATTTTATTCTGTGAGTTGTTTTTCACTTTCTTGATGGTAGTTTTCGTCTTTCTAGGACTTTGTCCATTCCATCTAAGCTATCTAATTTATTGGCATATAATTGTTCATAGTATTCCTTTATAATCCTTTTTATTTATGTAGTTGGTAGTAATGTCCCCCAAGGTATCTAATGAGAAATTGGCTTCAATTAAATGGAAGCTGAAATAAATCATTTGAACCTAAAATAACTTTTGAGGGGGGTCAGATACTATGTTTTAAGTCTCTTTCATTTTGCTGACAAGAAAAGCTACCTGCAAAAAATGGAATCCAGAAATTAACTAATCGGGTTAAGCAAAAACTTTACATGTGGCCTGTCCGGAAAAGGCAAATCTATAGAACAAAAATTGGATCAATGGTTGCCAGGGACATGGGGTCTGGGCAGGGGATGGAGAGTAACTCCTTATGAGTATAGATTTGTCTTTTTCTTGGAGATGAAAATGTTCTGGAATTAGTGGTGATTGATGCACAACTTTGTGAATATACTAAGGACTAAAACCACTGAAATGCATACTTTAAAAAGGTAAACTTTATATAATATATAGTATATTTCAAGAATGCTGTTTTTTAAAAAATAGATTATATGTGGCCTTACTCTAATTTTCCTAATGTTAAGGAATTAAATGCTATATTTTTCTACCATTCAATGAAAAGAGATAAGGGCTCTTTGCTGGGCAAAAAATAACTTATTTTATAGCCCTTCTAAAATATAAACCTTTTTTTTTGGGCTTCCCTGGTGGCGCAGTGGTTGAGAGTCCGCCTGCCGATGCAGGGGACACGGGTTCGTGCCCAGGTCTGGGAGGATCCCACATGCCGCGGAGCGGCTGGGCCCGTGAGCCATGGCCGCTGAGCCTGCGCGTCTGGCCACAACAGTGAGAGGCCCGCGTAACGCAAAAAAATAAATAAATAAAATAAAATATAAACCTTTTTTTAAACAAGAATTGTGAAATATATTTTAATAATTATGAGAAATTATTAATCACAGTTAGTGTAGGAGTTTAATGATATTTCATTAATTTTACTCCTTCATCATTTCAGATGATCCTGATTTACCGTGACATTTGTGAGATTTCCCATTCAAAATTTCTTTTGTTCCTTCAAACTGTAAAAAGCTGATACAGCTTTTAGTTTTTGAGATAGTCAACACAATTTTCTATCTTCCTTCTGCAGAAGTTAAAAAAACAAGTTTAATTAAAACAACAAAAACAGTACCTATGACATTTTCTAGACCTAAACATATCTTAGAACTTTGTTAATATTTCACAGCTACTGCATGGCACTATTTTGTATTGGCCTTGCCAACATTCCTAAAACTGGTTCTCTCCTGAAGTTTCTATCTCAAAGACTCAACTAAGAAAACAGAGTGTGTTCCCTGAGTCTGGCCTCGACCATCTGAGGACCTGGATGTGGACTGACATCAGCTCACCTCCCCCCTCAGGGTCAGACAATGACAAGGAGTATGCGAAGTGGGGCCTTGGCATCTACCTGAGTCTGAAGGGTCTATCACAAGACATTCAGGTGGTTCTCTTGCTCCTTGGCATTTGAAGCACCTCTTTTAATGTTCAGCCACAGAATAGTAAAGAATTACATATTTAATGTTTTCATAATTAAGCATTTTAGTCTCAGTAGTAATACATGCTAATTGTATATTAAATCCCAAAAGATACATAAAGAAAAAGTCATTTCAACACTAACCCTCCATTCCCATTGCCCTCAGGTAAACTATGTCAACAATTTGATGTGTTTTCCTGCACACCTGGCAAAGAATATGCTAAATGTGGCTATTTCCCAGAGAGCCAAAGAAAGTCTTGGATGACATAAGCATGCAAAGGAGCCTAGAAAAGAGAATAAAAAGGAAGAGTCAGTGGACTGCAAATGGGCCTGAGAAATCTTTTGGGAGTGATAAAATCGTTCTAATGCCAGTTTGTGATAATGAAACTGCACAACGCCATAAATTTACTAAAAGTCAATAATTGTGCACATAAAATGGGTGAATGTAAATTATACCTCAATAAAGCTGGGATGGTTTTTTTTGTTTTGGCTGCCGTTTTGTTGTTGTCTTGTTTTTTAAATAGCCAGGAAGATAGGAAGAAAACCAGGGTCTGGTTTTCTCTGCGAGCAGAGGTCTGTGCCCTTTAGAACCTACCTAGACACCCATGGCAGGCAGAATAACGCCCCTGCAAGGATGTCCACACCTAATCCCGGAACCTGTGATATGTTCCCTGACATAGATAAAAGGACTTTGCAGGTGTGATTAAGTTTACAGACCTTAAAATAGGGAGAGTAACCTAGATTATTCAGGTGAACCCAATCAAATCACCTGATTCCTTAAAAGCGGTGAACTTTCTCCAGCTGGAAGCAATAGAGATGCTGCAGAAGAAGGCGGAGATTCGCCAGCCACTGCTGGCTCTGGGATGACCGGGCTCTGCGCACGCGCACTAGCGAGGCCCCTAGGAGGCCAGGGCGGCCCCCAGGTGAAGCAGCAAGGAAGTGGGGACCCCAGTCCCACCTACAACCACAAGCAGCTAGATTCCGCCAACAGCCTGAATAAGTGGATTCTTCCCAGCACCTCCCCGCCGGCATCCAGCCAGCCAGCACCTTGACTTCAGCCCATAGATCCCAGAGCAGAGAAACCACTTGGGCCGACCTGGACTTCTTCACTACAGAACTGTGAGGCTGGAGATGTGGGTTGTCTTAAGTCTCTAAGTTTGCGGTCATTTGTTAGGGTAGCAATAGAAAACTAATACAATACCGAAATTATAAATCAGATGTCAGACCCCACTTCAAACATTTTAATGACTTTTTGTTGCCTAAAACCAAATAAAGTCTAGACTCCTTAATGCAGAACACGTGGCCCTCCATGACCTGACCCCCACCCCACCCTGACTCACTCATAAGCTGGAAGCTATTCTCCCACCTGCACACACCCTGCTACCTCTCACCTCCCTTCCTCTCCATAGTATGACCCTCTCATTCTCTTGGACTAAACCTAGGCATCACCTACTCCAGGAAGACTCTCCGATCTGTGTTCCGTAGCACTTGCTGAATGGTTCCTTCATTATAATACAATATAATAATAATAATAATGACATACTTACAAAGTATTACAATGAACCATTTACTGCATGGATCCCCGCTTAGGCTGTAACTTCCTCCAGGGCAGGATCAAATCTTATTCATCTTTGTTTTTGTTTTTTGTTTTTTCTTTTTTTTCTTTTTTTTGGCGGTACACGGGCCTCTCACTGTCGTGGCCTCTCCCGTTGCGGAGCACAGGCTCCGGACACGCAGGCTCAGCGGCCATGGCTCACGGGCCCAGCCGCTTTGCGTCATGTGGGATCTTCCCGGACCAGGGCACGAACCCGTGTCCCCTGCATCGGCAGGCAGACTCTCAACCACTGCACCACCAGGGAAGCCCCAAATCTTATTCATCTTTGCTTCCCGGGTGCCCTCTACGGTGGATGCTCCATAAATATTATTTACATGTCCCATTCTTTTTACAATATTTATTTATTTATTTGGCTGTGCTGGGTCTTACCTGCGGCACGTGGGATCTTCGTTGCCCCATGTGGGATCTTCAGTTGCGGCACGCGGGATCTAGTTTCCCGACCAGGGATTGAACCTGGACCCCCTGCTTTGGGAGCACGGAGTCTTAACCACTGGACCACCAGGAAGGTCCCTACATGTCCCATTTGGAAGAAGGAACTTTGGTAACTAATAAAGAAGTTCATTAATCTACAAGGTTAGATCATGAGGGCAGTTCCCATGTCCATTCATTTGTAAGGAAGTAAGTGGGAGTTCGGCTGTGTTCCCTAGTTTATTTCCATGAAACAGGACTGTAGACCTCAAACTTTAGAACAAGCTCCTTGATCCTCCTCGCAGCTAATGTTTTATAGATGCTATTGTTGACATCCATGGCAGAAGGAAACCTCCTTCCTTGATATTTCGGTGTTAGTGGGAAATCCTCGCAGCTACACATGTCCACACTTGCCACCTGGTTACTCACTTGGATGTTGGCTATGTCGGAAGGGCCTTGACGTATGAAACTACCAGAGCCAGGTGACTAAAGTTTCTGAACAGTACCTTCACCAACCTTTGCCTGTTTTCCTAGTGAATATCATGCTAATAGGTCTTAGAGGCATTTGCCAATCACTTTTCCTCTTCTCTTGATGATAAACGTCAATGACACATTTTTGCACTTTGCATATTTGGATCTTTGTTCTTCAGAATGGATTTCTCTTGGGGAAAAATTCATCCCATGTATGCAAGACCATTCACCATATTTTTATGACCTATTTATTGCTACTACCACATTTTCTAACTAGGATATTTTTTAATGTCACTGCCATTTTGTCTTTTTTTAATTAATTAACTTATTTATTTTGGCTGCATTGGGTCTTCGTTGCTGCACGTGGGCTTCCTCTAGTTGCGGTGAGCGGGGGCTACTCTTCGTTGCTGTGTGCGGGCTTCTCATTGCGGTGGCTTCTCTTGTTGTGGAGCATGGGCTCTAGGCACGCGAGCTTCAGTAGTTGTGGCACACAGGCTCAGTAGTTATGGCTCACGGGCTCTAGAGCACAGGCTTAGTAATTTAGGCACACGGGCTTAGTTGCTCCGCGGCATGTGGGATCTTCCCGGACCAGGGCTGGAACCCCTGTCCCCTGCATTGGCAGGTGGATTCTTAACCACTGCGCCACGAGGGCAGCCCTCTAACTAGGATATTAAACACTGATGAGGCATAGCAGGGTTAACAATGTTTGTAAAACACCTCAAAACCAAGCACAAACCCAGGAAACACACCAAAGACTAAGGGATAATGCTGACGCTTAGTAATGCTAAAACGATCACACACAACCATTAATTCCATCTGCTGGTTCAAGCAGAAGTGGTACATGCTTTTTCTTGGGTACAGCTTGGCTTTTCCTATAAAGGTGTATGAGTTGAATAAGCAGAGAAAATTGTGTCTTTGGACTTGAAATTAAAATTATGTTGTAATATTATAGCACACATATTTAGAGGCAAATGCTCAAAATGTTCACCATTAATTTCCAAAGATTGTTGAGAATGGTGACCCCTGAACTGACAAGTATTTAGTTTTCTATACTTTCTCTCACTGGTTCCCTCCTTTCATCAATGAGTACCTGATACGTTCTGCCTCAAATCTCTCACGTAACCTAAAAGTGGCTGCATGTGTTGGTAAATGAGTTTCATATTCATGTCTCCAGCATTGCTGAGCCCTTGACAACATCTTCCTTTTCCTTAAAATCCACTTAGGATGCTCAAACATCAGGTATAATCCTGACATCCTCTACTTTTTCACCCATGCTGCAACTGGTGTAATCAAATGACATCACTAACACCCACCTGGGAAACAGTACAAATTATCACATCTTATCTGTATTTGTAAATGTCTTCATCAACATTGAGATGTGTAAATGTTTTTTTTGGCAACCCTCTGAAGCTGAGTAACGTGATAAAATGCTCTCTTCTAGCAGAAAATCCAACCTTCTGACTTTAGTCCTCAGAGCTTCTTTGTAATCTGCCTCTCATATTCCTCTCCACACAACTCTTATTCTTGACCTCTTCACTTCAGGTAAATTCATCTGGTATTTATCATCACTCCCTTTTATTTACCCAAACCCAGCCCATTTCCCTGAAGTTCCATTTTTTTCCATGAAGTTATTTTTTTTCTGAATTTCTAAATAATTTATTAGGAATCAAAACAATTCAGTCATAAACAAACTGGATGTCTGCATCTTATACTTCAAGAAAAGGTTTACTTTTCTTTTGGCTACACTGCACAGCTTGTGGGATCTTAGTTCCCTGACCAGGGATTGAACCCAGGCCACAGCAGTGAAAGCGTGGAGTCCTAACCACTGGACCTCCAGGGAATTCCCTTACTTTTTTTTCTTTCAGAGACATCAGTGGTTTAATGGATGGGGGAATCTTACATGTCTGAAACAAGGTGGAGTGACACCCCACCATGTACGGCAGATAGCAGGCATGACATGGAGGCAGTCTTCCCTTGAAAAGGTTTACTTTTAAAAATTGGAGCACTTCAGGGCTTCCCTGGTGGCGCAGTGGTTAAGAATCCATCTGCCAATGCAGGGGACACAGGTTTGAGCCCTGGTCCGGGAAGATCCCACATGCCGTGGAGCAACCAAGCCCGTGCACCACAACTACTGAGCCCATGCACCACAACTACTGAGCTCACACGCCACAACTACTGAAACCCGCGCACCTAAAGCCCGTGCTCCGCAATGAGAAGCCCACACACCGCAACAAAGAGTAGCCCCCGCTTGCCACAACTAGAGAAAACCCGCGCACAGCAACAAAGACCCAACACAGCCAAAAAAAAAAAAAGGAGCACTTCAGGTTAAAGATGGTAGATTAACACATGTATTTACCCCTCTTCCTGCCAGAACTATAACAAAATGACAGTAAGAAGGTTTTTCTAATGCCACAAAACCACAAGAACAATGAGAATGAGAGAAGACCATAGGAACACAAATTTTATTGTTTTTTTTTTTTGAAATATAGTTGATTTACAATGTTGTGTTAGTTTCTGGTATACAGCAAAGTGATTCAGTTATACATATATATTTTTTTAAAGGTGATTTTTAAAAATATTATTTATCTATTTATTTGGCTGCATCAGGTCTTAGTTGCGGCACATGGGATCTTTGTTGTGGCATGCAGGATCCTTTTTTTTTTTAATTTTTGGCTGCGTTGGGTCTTTGTTGCTGCACGTGGGCTTTTCTCTAGTTGCGGTGAGCAGGGGCTACTCTTCAGTTGCGGTGTGCAGGCTTCTCATTGGGTGGTTTCTCTTGTTGCAGAGCATGGGCTCTAGGCACATGGGCTTCAGTAGTTGTGGCACGTGGGCTCAGTAGTTGTGGCTCGCCGGTTCTAGAGCGCGGGCTCAGTAGTTGTGGTGCACGGGCTTAGTTGCTCCGCGGCATGTGGGATCTTCCCGGACCAGGGATCGAACCCGTGTCCTCTGAATTGGCAGGTGGATTCTTAACCACTGTGCCACCAGGGAAGCCCCTATGTCTGTATTTTTATAAGAAGCATATATTTATTTTTTATGAAAAGATGTTTTAATGGATCAAAAGAAGAAATTGGTTGAAACGTATTTCTGGTCACTGGTTTGGCAACCTTCCAGCCAGGGACATATACTTCACCTTTATAAATGTAAATAATTATTTGTAAAGCTGAGGCAGTTTTAAAATATGGCCAGAAAATCTTTTTTTTTTAATGGCTTAAAGCAATATTCATTTTATTGAGCTTACAATTCTGTGGGTTGGTTGAACAGTTCTTCTGAGCCATAAACTCTTTGACACTCCTCCCATCAAGAGGTGGGGTCTGGGGGAGTTCTCTGGTGGCCTAGTGGTTAGAATTCCAGGCTTTCACTGCCGTGGCCCGGGTTCAATCCCTGGTCAGGGAACTGAGATCCCGCAAGTCATGCCGCGTGGCCAAAAAAAAAGAGGTGGGATCTATGTCCCCTTCCCTTAATTTAGGCTGTCTGTGACTGCTTCAATAAAAAGGGTGGTGGAAATGATGCCGGGTGACTTCCAAGGATAGGTCATGCAGTTTTCACCTTGCTCACTGGAACACTTGTTCCTGGAGTCTGGAACTCCCAGGCAGGAAGTCCAGTTACCCTGCCACAGTCATGTTGGTAAGGACACCCATAGGCACTATGGTTGAGCCTGTCCTTCAGCCATCCCAGCCCAGGCCACAGTCATGTGAGTGAGGAGACCATCTTGGAAGTGGATCCCCCAGTCCCAGCTGTTCCAACCCCAGCAGAGTCACTCCCAGCTGTTCAGGTCATCCAAGCTGAGACTCAGACATCATGAAACTGAGTATAGTGTATGCCTTTTCCAAATTACTGACCCACAGAGTCAGTGAGCATTTAAAAAAAAAATGTTTTATACCACTAAATACTGGAATGGGGCTTCCCTGGTGGCGCAGTGGTTGAGAGTCCACCTGCCGATGCAGGAGACACGGGTTCGTGCCCCAGTCCGGTAAGATCCCACATGCCACGGAGGCTGGGCCTGTGAGCCATGGCCGCTGAGCCTGCGCATCCGGAGCCTGTGCTCTGCAACAGGAGAGGCCACAACAGTGAGAGGCCCGCATACAGAAAAAAAAAAAAAAAAAATTGGAATGGTGTGTTACAGAGTAATAAATGAAACAAAGGCTAAGGGCAATAGTGGCAAGTAATTATGTATTAATGTACTCAGCATGAAGAAGACAATGCCTACAACCATTACAATGTTGAATTAATCACTGGGTGCTAAATTGATGCATATATTAATCATTGGGTGCTTGGGTGCTAAATTAATGAACAATTATTTCATTGCATGTACTAAATAATTTTCTCTTTATGTTCCAATACTAAACTAATATGTGTAATTTTAATTATCACTTCAAGAACATCCAACCAAAAATAAACAAAGAAAAAAAAGTCATTCCTTCATCCCTTTTAGATCCTGATGATGATGCAATGGGAGAACATTTAAAGGAACTAAATTGACTGCACAGGAAATTCTACGAGAGAATATGGAAGAGCTACCTACTCAGGGATAAACACACAAGACTGGTATAAACCTATACGAATATTATCAGGATGGCTGAGACTGTGAAACATGCTATAGACAACAAAAAGGGCTTTTAAAGCTATATTTGGAGCAAGAAGAAGAAGGAAGAAATGGGCCCATTGCTTAGGGTAGATGGTGTAATATTAACAGATGACCAAGAGAAAGCAGAACCTCTCAACTTTCATTTGGTTTGCCTTCTATAAAGAAAATGATGCTCAAGATTTTAAAATGGTTTAAGGTTGTGGTTCAGAGGAAATTGAAGCCCCAAAACTGAAGAATAATGATATGAGAACACTAACTCAATTAAAATGTTCAAGACCCCAGATCTGCATGAAATCCATCCTCAGGATACTGAAGGAAACTGGAGATATGGTTTGGGAACCATGGTAGACAAACTCTGAGAAATTTTAGAAAATAGGAAAAGTACCGGAGATAGGCAAACACCATTCTTACTTTCAAGAAGTTTTAAAAAGTGATTTTTAAAACTATTCACCAATGACTTTGGTATTAGTCTCCCTGACAAGGGTCTAGATCCTATATTCTTCAGATAATTTGTGAGCACTATGTGTGAGCACCAAGTAGTGGGGACAGTGAGAACTAATGTTAAAGAAACCTCATTTCCCTTTTTCATAGTGTTATGATAGGGTTATCCCACTATGAGACAGGGGAACCCTTAGGATTTTATTTGCTTTCTACCTTGATTTCAAGGAGCAAGCACAGTCTTTCAGGACATCCTTGCAGATCATATAAAGGAACGTGGTCATGAGTTCAGGAATTTGGTGGGTCTGTAGTAGTTTGAATGTTAATATTAATTAAATGCTTATTAAATGCAGAAAAATGACAGAGAAAGGACCTATGAAAGTTCACTCCTACATAAGAGCAGTAAAGAACCCAGCAAAAATTGTCAGAATCAACTTTTTAAAAACTCTATAAATTAACCAAAGGCTAACAGCAACTTGAGGAATGCTTATTCAAGAAAAATTGCTGAATCTTGGTGAGAACACTGAGCTCTGTGACATTTTAACTTGCTTAAGTCCTGTCCTCTCCTCTCCAGCTCTGTTGAAACCTTGAAAAACAGCCCCCATTCCCAGTACAACCTGGAAGACACTGGAGGGAAGAGAATGGAGCTGGAGCACTTTCCAAGTCTTTTTTTTTTTTTAATTGACGTGTAGTTGAATTACAATGTTGTGTTACTTACTGCTGTACAGCAAAGTGACTCAGTTATATATATTCTTTTTCATATTCTTTTCCATTATGGTTTATCACAGTTCTTTCCAAGTCTTATTTCCAAAGAATTGTCATTATTGGCACTGTCTTGTGGTTCCTTGGAAGACCCAGCTTACAAGGCTGTCTGTATTTGACTTCACTTGGAGCTTGCCCAGTGTGAGAAGTCCTCTTCCCAGGGGTCATCTGTCAAAAACATTTAAAGGCAAGTGTTTTAACTTTGCAGCTGCCTGAGGTAGTAGATAGCTGTTAGGGCAAACAATAGACTAACCAAAAAGCTTTAGAGGAAAAGCTAGGGGAGATCAAAGCTCTGAGATGACGGTGTGAGGAGCTCTGCATTCCCATTCCCCAGAATAACAAGCAAAATTGATGAAAATTATTTTTTAAAAAACTTAAAATTTCTGGAAGTTGTACTAATGGCACATAGCCAATGAAGAGACATTTACTCAGGAAAATCTACTAAAACTTGGTAGAACTAGGAAGAGTCCATGGCATTGGAGCCAAAAGAATTCCCTCCCTCCCACCCTCCCCCCAGCTCATCTTAAAGGAAACTCTGCCCCAGGTAGGTGTGGCCAAGAAGACAGGCTTCCCTCTCCCCTCAGCTCCCAATCAAGCCTTACCATATCTCATGAGGGACAGGCTGCCAGCATTTTTCATCCCCTCCAACTCCAAGCTGAAGAGGCTAAATTTCTGGTGAGTGTGGCAGAGAAGTAGGGGGTTCCCTTCCCCCATGCAGCCCCTACTCATAGGGTGGAGGCTCTGTCCCTGGTGTGATGGTCCAAGGACACTGGGGCCCCAACCACCCTCATCCCAGCTTGCTTGTAGAGCAGAGATCCAATGCTGGGAGAAGCAAGCCAAGAAGACCAGAAGCTACTGCCCTAGCCAGTGCCCAGAGTAGTAGTTGAGAGACTTTGCCCAGGGAGAGACAGTGCATAGAAAAGAGACTTGAGGCTCTCCCCAAAGGAATTGACTTTATTTGAAATTTAGTATAGGAAAGCTCAAGCCTAAGGGCACTCGCAAAAAAAAAAAAAAAAAAAAAAAAAAAAATCTCTTCTTAATTAAGAACCACAAGGTTAAACCATAAGCCACTTAATTCACCAGAGAGAACCCAGTGAAAGAGACAGCTAAAAAGAGCCCTCCTGGGGTCAGAACAAACCTCAAAGACCAGCCTTAACACCTACCCCTGCCCAAATTTAATTGAATCAGACTGCTGAGCAATATATGCCCCAGGGCATTGTCAAAAACAATAGAGCAATCAGCCAGTATTCAGTGGAGCCTAATAGGCAGTGTGTAATATCAAACGAAGCAGACAGCTTACCAGAGAAATCAGGAAAGAGACACAGAGAGCCTGCTATAACCCCTGTCATCCCAAGGTGACAAGAGCTGAAACAGGAAGGCAGAGTCCAAGGCTATGCCCTTCAAGGAGCAAGACCAGAGCTTTCAAGGTGAGGGAAAACTAACTAAAATAGCCTAGTCAAGTCCCAAAACAAACAAGCCAACAACAGCGAAAACAACCCCTAGGGAGGGAGAAGGGGAATCACTCTCCAGAGTTGCTATAGTACCTAAAATGTCCAGTTTTCAACAAAAATTACGAGACACGTAAAGAAAAAGTGTAACCTATACACAGACAAAAAAGCAGGCAACAGAAGCTGTCTGCGAGAGGGACTAAATGTGCAACTTAACAGGCTTCAATGTAGCTGTTACAAACACGTTCAAAGAATGAAAGGAAACCATGCTTCAAGAAATAAAGGAGGGTATGATGATGATGTCTCATCAAATAGAGACCAGAGACTATCAAATAGAGATAAAGGGGTGGAAATTATTTTCTTAAATAACCAAAAAGAAATTCTGGAGTTGAAATGTATGTTAACCAAAAGGAAAAATTCATTAAAAGAGCTCAACAGTTGATTTGAACTGGCAAAAGAAAGAATCAACAAACTTGAAGATTATTGGATAGAGCTTATGGAATCCAAAGAACAGAGAGAAAATGGAACGAAGAAAAGTGAACAGAGCCTCAGAGAAATGTGGGATGCCTTTAAACACACCAACATATGTGCAATAAGAGTACCAGAGGAGAGGCGAAAGAGAAAGGAGAAAGGAAAAACATTTGCAGAAAACTTGGCTAAAGACTTCCCCAATTTGCTGGAAAGCGTTAATCTATACCTCCAAGAAGCTCAACAAATCCCAAGTAGGATAAATGCAAAGAGATCCACATCCAGACATATCATCGTAAAAGTACTGAAAGATAAAGAGAAAATCTTGGAAACAGCAGGAGAAAAAAAAGATTTATCACATGCAAGGGGGTTACAATAAGATAAACAGCTGGACCTAAATGTAAGAACTGAAACTATAAAACTCTTAGAGGAAAACATAGGCATAAATCTTCATGACCTTGGAATATACAACAGTTTCTTATCTAAGAAACCTATGTACAAGCAACAAGAGAAAAACTAGATAAATTGGAATTCATCAAAAGTGAAACATTTTGTGCTTAAAGAAAATGAAAAGAATCCATTGAATGGGAGAAAATATTTGTGAATCATTTATCTGATAAGGGTCTAATATTCCAGAATACATAAAGAACTTTTACAACTCAACAACAGAAAGACTAACATCCCAATTTTAAAATGGACAAAGGACTTGAATAGACATTTCTCCAGAGAAGATATACAAATGGCCAGTAAGCACAAAGCCTTCAGAAAAATGCAAATAAAAACTACGAGATACCATTTCACACTTGCTAGGATGGGTATTATAAAAAAAGACAGATAATAACAGTGTTGGCAAGGATGTAAAGAAATTGAAACCCTCATGCACTGCTGGTGGTAATGTTAAACGGTGCAGCCACCATGGAAAAGAGTTTGGCAGTTCCTCAAAAGTTTAAACAGAGTTACCATATGATGCAGCAACTCTACACCTAGATATATACCCAAGAGAACAGAAGACATATGTTCACACAAAAACTTGTACACAAAAGTTCACAGCAGCATTATGCATAATAGTCGAAAGTGGAAACAATCCAAACGTCCACCAACTGATGAATAGATATATAAATGTGGTATCTGCGTACAATGAAATGTTATTAAGGCATAAAATGAGAATGAAGTACTGACATAGGCCAAACCCTGGGTGAATCTTGAAAACATGCTAAGGAAAAGAAGCCAGATGCAAAAAGGCCACATATTCTATGGTTCTATGTATATGAAATGTTCAGAATAAGCAAATCCATAGAGACAGAAGGGATTAATTGTTGCCAGGCTGCAGGGTTGGGGGAATGGGCGGTAACTACTAATGGGTATGGGCTTTCTTTGGGGGGTAATTAAAATGTTCTGGAATTAGATAGTGGTGATGGTGGCACAACCTTGTAAATATACTGAAAACCACTGAATTGTACACTTTAAAATAGTGAATTTTGTGAGTTCCCTGGTGGCTTAGTGGTTAGGATTCAGTGCTTTCACTGCCGTGGTCTGGGGTTCAGTTCCTGGTTGGGGAACTGAGATCCTGCAAGCCGTGGCCAAAATTTAAAAAAAAAAAAGGGTGAATTTTATGGTATATGAATTATATCTCAGTTCAAAAGTTGAATATTAGTATGCACAACGTAATTTAATCTAAAAATATACTAAGCATGAGAAGTCAAACATAAACACTACTTTGTGATTTCATTTATATGAAATCCTAGAAAAGGCAAAACTAAAGTAACAGAAAGTAGATCAATCATTGCCTGGAAGAGAGAATCACTGGAAGGGGGCTTTTTTTTTTTTTTTTTAAGTCTTTTGGCTGCACCACGGGCGTATGGGATCTTATTACCTCACCAGGGATCGAACCCATGCCCCCTGCATTGGAAGCGCGGAGTCTTAACCGCTAGACCTCCAGGAAGTCCCTAGAAAGGAGCTTTTTAGTTTGAAGAAATTGTTCTACATCTTGATTGAGGTGACTGTTACATAATTGTACTGAATGACCAAAATTCATCAAGGCTGTATATGTAAAATGGGTGGATTTTATTGATTGTAATTAATATCTTAATTTTAAAAACAACAAAAATTTGATGTCAGCTTAGGGCGTTACCTCTTATGATAAGAGACATATAACGTCTATATATCTTTTGCAGTTTTTAAGGCCTCCATATTTAAAAATCTCTAGGGGCTTCCCTGGTGGCGCAGTGGTTGAGAATCTGCCTGCCAGTGCTGGGGACCTGGGTTCGATCCCTGGTCTGGGAAGATCCCACATGCCATGGAACAACTAAGCCCCTGTGCCACAACTACTGAGCCCGCATGCCGCAACTACTGAAGCCTGCACACCTAGAGCCCGTGCTCTGCAACAAGAGAAGCCACCACAATGAGAAGCCCGCACGCTGCAACAAAGAGTAGCCCCTGCTCACCACAACTAGAGAAAGCCCACGTGCAGCAACGAAGACCCAACACAGACAAAAATAAATAAATAAAATTTATTTAAAAAAAAATCTCTAAAACTTTACTGTACCTAACTTTGTGAAGTAGACAGAATCAATTTATGATCCCATATTTGGATTTGATAAAACTAAAGTTTAGAAAAGTTATGCCACCCACCCAGGTTCACATATTAAAAGCATTTAAATCTCAGCCTTCCTATGAAGTAAGTACTATATCCTCTTTTTCAGATGAGAAAACTGAGGAAGAAGTTAAACAACTGATTAGCGGTGACAGGATTCAAACTCCAGCAGTTTGATTCCAGGACCTGAATTTTTGTTTTGCATTGTTTTTTGATTTTTTTTAAATTAAAGGAAAGCAAAATGACACGAGTCAAGTAATATACATCTGCAGGCTGAATATGGCCTTGAGTTACCTGTTTACAGCCTCCAGTGAAGAATCAGATAGACAGGTGTTTGAGTCCCAGGCCTGACACTTATCACAGGTATGGTCTCCAGCGAGTCACCCAAGCTTTCCGCCCCAGCTTTCCCATGTGTGAAAAGAAGATGACATCTGTTTCACAAGGCTTGTGTGAATATCAAATAAGATCATGTGCCCTCAAAAATCTAGCACTTGGGAGGCACTCAGTTTTCCCCTTCAGTGTAGCCATTGCCTACCTGGCCCTAAGGTACTCAATTTCATTGTGTGTTGAAATAAAATAACCCAAGCCTCTGCAGTTAATAGGATTATAGCTCATCTCTCTGCAGTTCTGGAAAGTGAATTCACGGAGGCAGAAAGAGAAGGGAACTTGCAGTCCCCACACTTCTAATTATTGTGTTCTACCACTTCACAAGTGAATCTCTGACAAACTGAGCTAAATCCCATTAAAGAAAAGAACACTGTGAGGAGGCATATGAGGTTCAGGGAAAGTCTCTGTGTGGAAGAGAATAAAATATTGGACCAATACAAGGGAAGCAATACTCCTACTATACTCCCACTGGTCAGACTACATATAGAAAATGGTATTCTATTTTGGGTTTTGCATTTTTAACAGGAACACAGTCAACCCTGAGCTCATACAGAAAAGTGCATCATCCCAGCTGACAAAGGGTGTGGAGACCATTCCATAAATACGCAATTCTCTCTTTCAACAAATATTTATTGAGTGCAAAACACATCTTGGTACTGAAGAGGGTTGCAAAGTAAAGACACCATCATTACAGCCTTCAAGAAATTCTACCATCTAGGAGGAAGGGCAAGATGAGCACATAAATAAATATAATACACATTTGACATTTGCTCTAAGACATAAGAGCTGCAGATGTGGCACACGTAGCCAGAGGATACCAGGAAACACTTCATCCTGGAAATGGAAAGGATTCCTTTTATTGAAAAACCTGCATAACGGGCAACCCAAATAACAGAAATTGCATGAGCAAAGGTACAGAAGCAGGAATGTGTATGGCATGCAAGCCATTGAGAAATTCAGTTTTCCTAGAGAGAAATGTTCATCTAGGAAATGAGCCTGAGAAAGGTAAGATTTGGATCAAAGGAAGTAGGGCCTTGGATGTTGGTAAGGAATTTGGACTTAATTTGGTAGTTAAGGGAGGAATGAAGAATCTCTAAAGAGAAACATTGTAATGACACTGTTATTTTGCCTGTCCAGCACTCTCTGAGGATAGCACACCAATTTTCATTGGGAAAACCATCCCTCCCCCAGACCAGTTCATGTCATGCAAGTAGAGATAACTAAATCCCCAGTTCTACATTGATTGGTTCAGGATTTGCACAGGCTCCAAACAGAGCCAATAACCAATGGGAGTCAAATCTGGCATTTTTGTTACAAGGAGACAGAAAGACAGAGATGAGCCTCTCCCTTGCTGGAGTTACTGGAAAAAACATCAGATATGAATCTGGACCTGCTGGCAGCCATCTTGCCACCATGAAAGGAATCACCAGAGAATGGAAACAATTCAGAAGAAAGCAGAGGTCAGAGGTGGGACCAAAGTACTGATGACGTTGTTTAAGTCCCTGGAGCCAACGGTGCCTTAACATCTACCTCTAAATTTTTCAGTAAGTAAACCCATAAATTTCCTTTCTTGTTTAAGTGGGTTTGAGCTGATCTTTAGCCACTTGTTACTGAAAGATTCCTGCTTCATACACACCTTATAAGCGCTTGTGTTTTAGGCATATCTGAGGAGGAAGAAGACTGAAGAAAAGGAGGCTAGTTAGTACAATAGTAGTAGCATCACACAATAGTAGAGGCAAAGTGAAAGGAGGAACCACAAGGACACATCAGACACACTCTCCAAAAGTGTCAAGGTCAAGAAGGACAAAAAAAAAAAAAAAGACTAAGGAACTATTCCAGATTAAAGGAAATTGAGTGATAACAACTAAATGCAACCTGTGATCCTGAACTAGAAAATGGACATTATGGGGACAGGTGGCTGAAAAAGACCTGTAGATTAACTCTGTTCATGTTAATGTCTTGATTTTAATTATTGTACTGTGTTTATTTAAAATGTTAACATTTAGGGAGTGTTGATGAAGGGTATACAGAAATTTTTTGAACTATTTCTGCAACTTTTTGGTAAGTGCTGAAGTTAGTTAAAGAGTTAGAAGGTAAAAGAATAAAACCATGAAATGAGGGTTTTTAAAAATATTTATTTGGCTGTGCCGGGTCTTAGTTGTGGCATGTGGGATCTGGTTCCCTGACCAGGAATGGAAACTTGGCCCACTGTATTGGGAGCGTGGAGTCTTAGCCACTGGACCACCAGGGAAGTCCCTGAAATTAGGGTTTGATCAATGGTAGAAGAGATGGCTTTGGGAAATATTGTGATAATAAAATGACAAGGAGTTGGCTAGACGTGGAGAGAAATGGAAAATGAGAAAATAACAGGGTTCAACTCTGAAAGAATGGTGAGTGTCCTGAAACAGAGTCTGTATGAGAAGCAGGTTTGGGAGTAAAACGGATGACTTTCATTGGGCATCCTAAATTTTCTATATCAGCTTGTCTCCAGGTGAATATGTCTATCAAACACTGAAATTTTGGAACTGGAACTTGGATGAAAGGCAATGGCTAAGGAGAGATTTAACATAAAGGAAAAACTTGACATCACAGGAGTATGATATGACTAAGAGAGAGACATCAAGAAAGAAGGCCGGTGAGGACAGCCCAGGCAAGGAGCCCAGTGGGGGCAGGCAGAGCTGACCACCAAGATTTCAGAGAAGGGATCAGCTGAAGAATGCTTATACCAGGGGAGAGATGTTTAGACCCAGCTAATCTCTCATATATGAAGAAGTGTCACAAGAAAATTATAATGAGGTTTTTTTTGGATTTAAAAAAGAGATCAGTATTTAAATCTTCATAAATTATTCATTGTGTTCTGACCCCTATTCCTGTACATTTGCTCCTTTCTCGGTTTGTGCTGGCGAGCTGAGTTAGCTGAAAGGGGATTGTTCATTTGTGTTCTTCCAATGTTACTCGTTTGTATTACCCTGAGCAAATCACCAACTGGCCTCTCTTGTGACTTTGACATCACAAAGAGATAAGAGCTGGTTTAAGACTTAGTCTGGGTTGGGACTTCCCTGGTGGTCCAGTGGTTAAGGCTCCATGCTTCTACTGCAGGGGGCGAGGGTTCGATCCCTGGTCGGGAAACTAAGATTCTGCATGCTGTGTGGTGTGGTCAAAAAGAAAAAAAAGACTTAAAAAGACTTAGTCTGGGTAGATGCAGAGGCTGTGGAGGTACTGCACTACCTGACAGAGGAAATTGTTCTAAAGTTCCTTCCAACTCCGTAGTTCAGTGAGCTGCTGCTTATTTTTTTTCTGTTAAATGTTTATAGTATCTACTTCACATGGCTGCTATGAGGATGACAGGAGATAAAGTGCATAAAAGTGCCTGGCACAGGGAATTCCCTGGCCGTTCAGCGGGTAGGACTTGGTGATCTCACTGCCGGGAACCCGGGTTGGATCCATGGTCGGGGAACTAAGATCCTGCAAGCTGTGCAGCAAGCCAAAAAATAAAAACAAAAAGAAAAAAAAGTGGAGTACTGAAGTCTCCAACTATTAAAAATTAAGTGTCTGGCACAGAATAGATGTTCAGTCTCTATTAGTTGAATATGAATTTATGAAATAGACTAAGAAATCCCAATCCAATCTAGAAGGAAGGAAGTACCAACCCCAGCCACTAGAGGGGGCTCTCAGTCACACGCCTTCAAATGAGGCTCAGATACAGCTGAGGTGGCAGGCACCCCTCCGGATACACCAGCCTTTCCCATGCCGGGAAACTCACTCCTACTCAGGAAACCTGGCTCCACGCTCAACTCCATGGTGTTTTCCCTGAGTCACTATATTCTCCCATAGTTGCAAAATGATCTGGCAAAAGTCCCTGAAAGGCTTTTACTGCTTACTGAGTAATATCCAAACTCCTTGCCGGAATCGGAGGCCTTCCTCAACCTGGCCCCAACCTACCTCTCCAGCCTAAACTCCCCTTAACTGCAGCCACACGGGACAAATCATGCTCCTGCCTCTATGGGTGGTTCATGCTGCTCCTTATTCTTGATGCCTTTCCTCCATACTGTCCTTCTGAAACCCTACTTCTTTTTCAGAGAGGCAGATGCTACCTCCTCCATTATTCCCTCCTCACTTCTCTAGAGTGATCTTACATCTATATATCACATATATTACATCCATCTATCCTGTATTAAATTGATTTCTGTATGTGCATCTTTTTTTTAATTAATTAATTAATTTTATTTATTTATTTTTTTGGCTGCGTTGGTTCTTTGTTGCTGCGCATGGGTTTTCTCTAGTTGCCACGGGGCTCCTCTTCGTTGCAGTGCGCGGGGTTCTCATTGCAGTGGCTTCTCTTGTTGCGGAGCACGGGCTCTAGGCGTGCTGGCTTCAGTAGTTGTGGCACACAGGCTCAGTAGTTGCGGCTCGAGGGCCCTAGAGCGCAGGCTCAGTAGTTTTGGCGCATGGGCTTAGTTGCTCCATGGCATGTGGGATCTTCCTGGAGGACCAGGGCTCGAACCCACGTCCCCTGCATTGGCAGGCGGATTCTTTTCTTTTTTTCTTAAATCTTTATTGGAGTATAATTGCTTTTGGCAGGAGGATTCTTAACCACTGTGCCACTAGGGAAGTCCTATCATTTCTTTTTAAGATTAGACATTCGATGAGTAGAGAGGCCAGTGTGTAATCTGTCCAGGATAACACAGCAAGTGGCAAAAATGGGATTCTAATCCAGGCAATCTGACACCAGAGAGCTCTTGCTCTTCACCACTAATTCACACTATACAGTAATCTTTTATCAGCCCTAGTGCCTAGCTCAGAGCTTTGCACACAGTACCATTCAATAGCTTATCAAATGAATAACTAAAAAAAAAAAAAAAAGGATCTAATTAGCACCTCTTGTTTTTAAAATTAATTATTTATTTATTTTTGGCTGTGTTGGGTCTTCGTTGCTGCGCGCAGGCTTTCTCTCCGTGCGGCGAGCGGGGGCTATTCTTCGTTGCGGTGCGCGGGCGTCTCATTGCGGTGGTTCTCCTGTTGCGGATCATGTGCTCTAGGCGTGCAGGCTTCAGTAGCTGTGGCGCACGGACTTCAGTTGCTGTGGTACATGGACTTAGTTGCTCCGCGGCATGTGGGATCTTCCCAGATCAGGGCTTGAACAGTGTCCCCTGCATTGGCAGGCAGATTCTTAACCACTGCGCCACCAGGGAAGTCCTAATTAGCACCTCTTGAACCTTCACTGACTTGTGGGTTATTGGGAACCAGCAACTTGGTCTCAATCTGAATTAGAGCCTCACCATAGATCTAATTATGAGTAATTTCAGAACCATAATTACAGTTCCATTTTGTCTCTTGATCTTTAATGCATACAAGGACCTACTCCCAGCTTCTAAGGAAGACAAGAACATTACTTAAGCCTAGGAGGTGTGTTTCTGTGAAGGTCCCAGCTCACATTTTCACTGTGAAGTGAGGGAGATGGACTGGATGGTCTCTGAGGGCCCTCTCTTCAGTTTTAACGGACTATGATTCCAGGAGACAGAATGAAATGAAAAAGAGCATCTACTTATGTGTCAGAAGATACCATGTTGAGTCTCAGCTCCCCAACTCTCAGGTTTCCCATTCTGTAAGAGTCGATTCATCCATTCAAAAATTTCTGAGGAGGGGCTTCCCCGGTGGCGCAGTGGTTCGTGCCCCGGTCCGGGAAGATCCCACATGCCGCGGAGTGGCTGGGCCCGTGAGCCATGGCCGCTGAGCCTGCGCATCGGGAGCCTGTACTCTGCAACGGAAGAGGCCACAACAGTGAGAGGCCCGCGTATTGAAAAAAAAAAAAAAAAAAATTTCTGAGGGTCTGAGTTTGAGTGTAGGGGTGGGGGATACAGCGATGAACAAGACAGACATGGCTCCTGCTCATCCAGCTCAGAAAAGCAGATGACATCTGCATTGTGGGGTTGTCCTAATGAAGAAACTGAAGTGGACCAAGTACTGTGTAAAGTCTAGTACAGAATCAAAAGATGACGATCTTGACAGGATTGCCAAACCCAACTACAACAAAAACGTTAGCTATCTTGCTGTTTTTCAGAAAAACCTAATAGTATATTTTCACCAAACCCAGTCAACGCAGCTCTCTCACCTCTCCCCTGCTCTCCATGTAAGGATAGGCTGGGAGTATCTGTCCTCAGGATACAGGCACAGCCTGGTTGCTGAGGCCAGGTCCCTAGCCCACTCAGATAGGCCTCCTTCTGAAAGCCATTACGCTGGGAGTCTGGAAGCCTGGGTTTTCCAGCTCTCAAGTCACCTTGTCCAGCTCAGGTTTCAGTTTCCTCATCTGTGAAAAGCACGCCACATCTGTGAGGCATCCATCTCCCACCGCCACTGTGAAATACGCATTGGATCACTTAGCACCGGGCCTGGCTCCGGGAGGCCAAACTCCAGAGGGCTGGTGAGGGTTCCCTTAAGGTTCCATCTCGAGGCCCGGGCCACTCCTCCGGCTGAGTGGGGCTGGCGGGGGCAGCGGGGCCACGTGGCCCGGTCTTGGTCCCCGGTCCAGCACTCATTTGCTGGGTGGCTCTGGGTGAGGTCATCGGGCGGCCCTACTGGTCTGCATTCGGGGGGAGGGTCTGGACAGTCTCAAGATGGTCCTGGGGAGCTTCTAAGGTTGACTGGAGTAGACGGAGCCGACAGGTGCCAAGGACCAGGTTCCTTAAGCTGGGCGCGGGGTGGTGGGTCACGTGACGGGGACGGGCAGGGGCGGGGCCTGGAGCGCAAGGCTCCGCGGGTGACAGGGCGGGCGGGAAGGGGCGGGGCCTCGGGCGGGGCCGCCGGGGGGAGGCAGGCGGGCAGGCGGGCGGGCGGGCGGGAGGGGAGGAGTGGAGATGGCGGCGGCGGCGGCGGCGGCGGCGGCTCAGGGGGGCGGGGGCGGGGAGCCCCGGGGAACTGACGGGGTCGGCCCGGGGGTCCCGGGGGAAGTAGAGATAGTAAAGGGGCAGCCGTTCGACGTGGGCCCGCGCTACACGCAGCTGCAGTACATCGGCGAGGGCGCGTATGGCATGGTCAGGTGAGGGGCGTTCTGGGGGCGGGGGCGTCTTTGGGGAGGGGGCTCCGAGGGAGGGGGCAGGGAGGGTTGCTGAGAGCTCTCTGGGCCTTGGGGACTCTTAGCATCCTGAAGAAGCTGAGGCTTCAGGAGGCTGGGGAGCGTCCCAGGGAGAGGGCCTTTGAGTGCTTTCTGGGGGAGGGGGCGCTGCGTAAAATCTAAGGAGAGGGGGCTTGGGAGCTTTGAACCCACCATTCTGTAATAAAGGGAGGGGCATCTGAGTATATGTGGGGGAGCTGTGGGGGCCTTGGGGACCCTATAGACACGGGGTGAGGAGAAGAGAATAAGTCTTCTTGGGGAGGTAATATCCTTAGTGAAGAAGGAGTGAAGGACCCTTCACTGGGTAGAGGATGCCTTGGAACCCCCCCTCAGTGAGGCTGGTCAAGGAGTTTGGGAGAAAAGAGCAGAGCTCAGGGCTAGGCAGGGTGGGGTGGGGCTTTGGGCCTGGGGCCAGGGACCCAGTGAGCAATGAGGGGTCCAGGAATGCCTTCCTGCAACTTTTGGGAGGGGTCTGTGAGTTCTCCCAGCCCCACTGGGTGCTCTGGGCCTTTGTTCATCTGGGAATAACTCTGCTGCCCAGGAACCTCCCCCTGACACCCACCCCTGCCCTGCCTACCCCTTCTCTCCAGTCCCTCCTCTGATTCCCTCCTTCTCACTGTATTTACCTCACTGTACGTCCTCCACACCTCCCAACCCCTGGACCTGCCTTGGGTTGAGGGAGCCCATCCTGGGAAGGGGAGGATGAGGGGTCAGGGCAACTAGAATGGAAAGGGTTGAGGAGAGGGGAAGTCAGTGATCGGTCAGTCTCTTCCTCTGTTTGTGAAGTCACTGAAGGGCTGCCTGGCTGGTCCCCAGCTTTCTCCCTGGAGATCCCAGGCCTTCACAGCAGGAAGGAACCAGCATTGTTTATGACTGGCCAGAGCCTCTCCTGCTCCCTCCCCTCCCTGCCAAGACCTGGGTGGGGCCACCGGGCCTGGACTCCCCCTTTCGTAAGGCCATGCCAACAACATCTCTGGCCCTCTCAGCTCAGCTTACGACCACGTGCGTAAGACTCGAGTGGCCATCAAGAAAATCAGCCCCTTTGAGCATCAGACCTACTGCCAGCGTACGTTGCGAGAGATCCAGATCTTGCTGCGCTTCCGCCACGAGAACGTCATCGGCATCCGAGACATTCTGCGGGCACCCACCCTGGAAGCCATGAGGGATGTGTATCCTTCACCTTGGCCAGATGGCTGGCCAGGCACAGCCTCAGAGCTGGGCTGGGTGACTGTTGGCTTGTTTTCTGTTTCCTTCTTCCCTACCACCCTCCAAAACAAACCCAGTAAAAGAAACTTTCCAGCAGTAAAGAGGCCACAGAGTGTAAGAGGACGACGGGGAGGCCTCAGATGAGTCCTGGCCTGCTGCAACCAGGCAGTATGGCCCTGGGCAAGTCTGTTCTCTGAGTTCTGCCTCAGTAGGGGGCTGGGCAAGATGGTCTCTATGGGAGCTTTGTCTTCTGACATCTGCAGTTCTCTGATGAGATCCAGCCTCTGCCCACAGTCAGTTTTTTTGTTTAACAGACGGTGATTCTTTCTCCTCTGGGTCCTCAGACTGGAAGGAAGGCAGGAAGGAAGAAAACTGCCCTTTTTGGAGGGGCTACTATGAGTCTGGTGCAGTGCAAGCCGAGTGCTTTGACATTTCTTATTCTAACTCCCAACTGCCCTATAAGATGGGTCTCATCAGCTCCATTTCAAAGATGAAGCAACTGAGACTCAGAAAGCCTCAATAAAATCAAGTGCTTCTGTTGCTACCTCCTCCTCTCCCCCAGATGAGAACCTGTCCTCTCTCTGGGACTTCCCACTCAGAGCCCCACCCCAATCCCCTGTGGACTTGCACCTTGCCCCGGGAGGGACAGCCTTGCCTTTGCTGCCCTCCCCCCATATTGCTTTCCTAGTTTGTTGTCCACTTCCTGCCTGGCTCAGTGAGCAGCTTATAACGCCCATCACCTCTCCCCTGCCCCACCCACCCCAGCCAGTTCCAGTCCTCCACCCAGGAGTGAGGATTAGTATCGCACCGTTTGCAGCTTCCACCACAAACCGAGGGCAGGAAATCTCCACACTCACCCCCAGCTTGCCGTGTGACCTTAACCAGGTCACTGCATCGTGTCGGGCCTCCTCATCTTTAAAACAGCAGGGTTGGTCCAGGTGTTCTCAGAAGGCCCTTTGGAGGCTGATTCTGAAAGACAGCCCTAATTTAGTCTTCTAGAAACAAAGCACATGACATTTATTTGTTTATTTATGTGTAGTCTTTTTATCTTAGAATATAAAAGGACATTTACTCCTCTGCTTTGGATGTATGGCCAAGCACCCTGAGTGGGAGCGTGCAATGGGGAGTTTCTCCTCATCGTCTTGCACAAACCATTCCCATAACGCAGGCATTTATTTTTAAGCAAACATTTATTGCATGCCAGATGGTGTTCATACATTATCTCATTTAACCTTCTCAAGAGCCATGCGGCTCAGGCTTTTATAACAGCAGTACTAGTTCATGTTCGCCGAGCACTTACAACATGCCAGGCACTGGGCTGGCTGCTCTGCATGGGTCATCTCTCTGCTAATCTTCACAACCACTTTCTAGAGAACAATTTTTTCCCCTTACTTTACAGATGAGGAAGTAGAGGTGCAGACAGGTTGAGGCCACAAAGCCAATGAGCAGGGCAGTGGGGATTCAGACACTGGCAGGTGAACTCCAGAGTTACTGCTCTTAAATGGGACATTCTCCTGCTTCCCACAGTTGAGTAGCCCTATTCTCCCAGTAGGGAAACTGAGGCCACAGAACTGAAGTGCTTTGGTCAGGGTCCCTGGCTGAGATCCGGCAGAGGCCTTGAGCCCGACTGCTAAGTATGGGCCTTGCCCAGCTCATGATATGAGTTGGCAGATCTGTTGAGTCCCAGGGGCATCAGCTGGAGGGATATGAAGCCTGTTGACCAAAGGCTCTTCTTCTTAACCAAGTGCCTCTCGCTGCCCCCATCTGGGGGGTCTCTGGCACCAACCTCAGCTACATTGTGCAAGACCTGATGGAGACAGACCTGTACAAGTTGCTTAAAAGCCAGCAGCTGAGCAACGACCACATCTGCTACTTCCTCTACCAAATCCTGCGGGGCCTCAAGTATATCCATTCCGCCAACGTGCTCCACCGGGATTTAAAGCCCTCCAACCTGCTCATTAACACCACCTGCGACCTTAAGGTCAGAGAGTTGAGGGCCGGTCTCCTCCTACCCCTGGGGTCTCAGGCTTGCAGGTGCCCAGTACCCACCCCCCCACCCCATAGGTAGGAGAGTATCGCAAGCAAAGGGAACAGCATGGGCAGAGACGCGGTGATATGATTACTTGGGCCCAGGAGGCCTTGAGCACCGAGCTCAGTAGCCTGGCTTGCATTCCAGATCTGTGATTTTGGTCTTGCCCGGATTGCCGATCCTGAGCACGACCACACTGGCTTTCTGACGGAATACGTGGCTACACGCTGGTACCGGGCCCCAGAGATCATGCTTAACTCCAAGGTAGGGGGGCCACCCACCCGTGAAGGGAAGGGGCTGTGTCCCACAAAGCCCTGGAGCCTCCTCTAAGCCAGGCAGTGATCCCCGTGATGCAGGAAGTCTCCCCCCAGGCCTTGTCACATTATGCTGGTCCTTGGGCTCTGGAAAGACACTGTGGATTAGCTCCTCTGGGCCTCTGCCCTCTGCCTCCCTGGCTGGTGTTGAACCTAGGTCGGGGGTTGTGGGCAGGCGCAAACATCAGGGTTGGCTCAACAACAGGTTGAGGCTGGCCCAGGAGCCCACCACTTTCTCCTCCTCCCCAGGGCTACACCAAGTCCATCGACATCTGGTCTGTGGGCTGCATTCTGGCTGAGATGCTCTCCAACCGGCCCATCTTCCCGGGCAAGCACTACCTGGACCAGCTCAACCACATTCTGGGTGAGGGGGGACTGGACAGCTGAGTGGGAGGGAGATTTCACTTATTGGAGGTGAGATTTCTTTAGGGTCAGGGTCAGTGAGTCTGTGGGAGTCAGGTCAGGGGGACGACCATGTGTGGGGCCCCTACAGCATTTCACAGTAGTTCACTGAGGTATAGATACTGTCCCCATTTGGTAGATGGGAACTGTAAGGCTGCATACACCCCATGCTTAGGAAGTGCTAGGGCCTGGATTTGAACCTAGGGCTGCCCGAATCCAGACCCCTTGCTCTTCACCACCATAGTACTGGCTGGTGGCCTGGAGCAGGTTGGTGGAGGCTCTTGTTCCTGGCGCCTTCTGTTCCCAGAAGGGAGAGATTGCTCACCAAGTCACCTGCTTTACCTACAGGTATCCTGGGCTCCCCCTCCCAGGAGGACCTGAATTGTATCATCAACATGAAGGCCCGAAACTACCTACAGTCTCTACCCTCCAAGACCAAGGTGGCCTGGGCCAAGCTTTTTCCCAAGTCGGACCCCAAAGGTGAGAGAGACTTGGGGGCTGGTGTGTGATAAAAACCGGGTGTAGAAGAAGGTACATGGGCCCAGTAGCTACCTGGGCCTCTGGACACAGAGAAGAAAAGCAATGCTTCTGGGAGCTCCTCTGACCTTCCCTTTGACCCCTGACACCTGCGCTTCCCTAGCTCTTGACCTGCTGGACCGGATGTTGACCTTTAACCCTAACAAACGGATCACAGTGGAAGAAGCACTGGCTCACCCCTACCTGGAGCAGTACTACGACCCAACAGATGAGGTGGGCCAGCCACCAGCAGCAGGGCTGGCAGGTAGGTGGATGGGTGGGCATCCCTCAGCCCCTGTCCTGAGCCTCCCCACTTCTTTGCCACCCAGCCAGTGGCCGAGGAACCTTTCACCTTCGACATGGAGCTGGATGATCTACCCAAGGAGCGGCTGAAGGAGCTCATCTTCCAGGAGACAGCCCGTTTCCAGCCTGGGGTGCTGGAGGCCCCCTAACCTGGACAGATGCCTCTGCTCCCTGGGGCCTGGTGAGTGCTCCCCACCACCCACGCACAGATTCCCCCTGAGACCAGGGTGCCCAGCGTGCCTCCACGCAGTCACAAGCTTGCTCACGTCCCTGAGCCACGTGTACGGTGGCAACAGAAGGGCCAGAGCCTGCCTCAGCCGCAGACCCGTGGTCGCCCAGCCCCACATGTCTCCCACCTGTCAACACCCTGCACACTCCAGCCCCAGGTCACTGAGGGCCCCCTCTCACCCATGTGAGGAACAGAGCCAGGCTTTGGCTCCCCCAGGATGGGCAGAGAGGCAGGTGGGGCAGTAATTGCTTTGGGAGGAGCTGGCAGCATCCGGCCTGACCCACATGCCAGGCTTTTTCACACCTGGTGTCCAGGTCAGCAGTTCCCATACCTTTGGGGGACCCGGCTGGGGCTACCGCCACCCACACTGCTCTCTGTTCCTCCTCTAGTTTCCTCTCTGTCTCTGGCCAGCTGTGGCCTGATAGCAGCAAGGCAGACACACCTGGGTTCAAAGCCCGCCTCTGATACTCCATAAGGGCTGTGTGATATTGTGCAAGACACCTCACCTTTCTGCAGCTCAGTTTCCTGGACACAGTCCTGATAATGAGAGCGAACACCTCCCGAGCACCCAGCATTGTTGTAAGAGATTTGCATGGATTAACTCAGTTAGTCCTTATAGCAGTACCTTGAAATGGGTACTAATGTCATCCGCATTCACAGATAAGGAAACCCAGCCGCATCACACTCACCATAAGGCAGGAGTAGAGGCCAGGCTGTGAGGACGAAATGAGGGAAGTGGAGGTCGGGGCTCTGGCAGGTCCGCTCACGTGTGCTAATGGTTCCTTTCCTGCCTGCCTTTTTGTTTAGGCCCTGCCTCCTGCCTGCCCCTCCCCTGCCGGACTGTTAGAAAATGGACTCTGTGCCCAGCCCAGACCCCAACAGCCCAGGTCGAGGCAGAGGGCAGGCCTGGCCACCTCCCTTTGCTTTGCTCAGGCATCCTGCTTCAGGCAGGCCAACGCGCCCTCCCCCCTCACCTGAGGACCCGAGGGGCTCAGGTGGCCCCAAAGCAAATTCCCCTCTGCTGTTCTGCCACCGTCTGCCCGGCTCTCCCAGTCTCTGGTAGTTCTGGAATTCAAGGGCTCTGGCTGCCCCGGGACCTACTGAGGGGCAGTGGGGGAGGGACATGGAGGACACTTGAGTGGGGACTCAGGGCCAGCCCTGCCCCACTCAGCCCATTAAAACCCCACCCCATTTTCCCTGAAGGAACATTCCTAAGGCTCAAGGACTAGTGTCCCTGAGGAGCAGACCTAAACCCTTCCCCACAAAGCTGCCACATCTAACGTCCCCGCTGCTTCTGTGTGTGGGTGAACAGAAGTGGAGGCGGGGGCACGTGGAGAGCCCAGTGCCCCTGCCCACCCCGTGCCTGTATCTAATATATAAATATAGAGGTGTGTCTATGGATGGCCCTGGCTCTGTCTGTGTTCGCCGATGCCCCGACCATAATCCTTGCTGCTTTGAGGACTGAGTCTCCAGCCCCGCTGCTTCCCACCTGTGGCTTTACCTGGAGCGGCGGCCTTTGGCTCCCCCGCTGGCCAGGGTTGAGGCTGGGAGTGTAAGGAGTTCCAGACTCCTAGACGGAGTGGGGTCAGTCTCCCCCTTAGTCACTATTCTGTCCCCACCCTAATGGCTTCCTGTCTTATCTGGCTGGGGGTGATTCTGGAGTGACTCAGGGACACACTATACACCCCCGGCTTCTCTGGAAATGGCAAGGGGTGGCATGTTACATACCCTGGGCGCACATACCAGTGGGAAGGGGGAGTGTTGTAGCAGAGCTGGTGGGGGGCGGGGGGGGGGACTTGATTCCCCAGTGTGGCCACGGAGAGAGGGATTCTGGGGTGTGTGAAGGGCCTGGGGGTACGCGGGCCAGAGCTGCCTGGCCTCTACTCCTGCCTCTACCCCAACCCCAGCTGAGCCCTGCAGTCTGGCCTCAGGCCAGAAGCAGGCTCAGCAGGTCCCAAGGGGTGTGGTGGCAGCCGGTGGCGGAGCCAGCCTACATCAGCCAGGCAGTCAGCGAGGCAACACAGCCCATCGGGAATGGCTCAGCTTGCGGCAGCCAGGGCCTGAAGCAACGGCGCGGCCATGAGCTCTCTGCTGTACTACACCCTGCCCGCCCTGAGCAGCTATGTCATGCTCTCCATCTTCTTCCTGCGCCGACCTCGCCTGCTGCATACACCGTGGGTTTCAGCCTTCTGTCCCCGCCTGGGGGCCCACCGGGGAGGTGAGCTGGGCTGGGGTAGACGGGGTGGGAGCTTCTGAGGATGGAGTGAGGATAGCAAGGCAGGTGCCAGGGTGGACAGCAGAGAGGGGTAGGTCCAAAGGGCAGGATGTTAAAGGAGGGCAGAGTTCGAGGTGGGCGGAGAGCCGGGTGGCAGGGCAGGATGTGGAACAGGGAAGAAGAGGCTGCTCAACCCGGCCTGCCTGGGGCTGATGAGGCAGGGGGCGGGGCCGGGCTGCAGGAACCCACCCTGGATGCCCCACACAGGATCTGGAGAGCGCCTGGAGAACACCATGGAGGCCATGGAAAAGTGAGTCCACCTGCCTGGCCAAGCTGCCGGGTAAGGTTGTGCCAGCTATGCGAGGCGTGACGCTAAGGGGCGCCGTTCACTTCCTGCTCTGGGTGACTGGAGCCCCCTGGAGTCGTGCAGGGCACAGCCTGCACATCCGGCCAGAACTGCCTCACGTTCCCCTAAACATCCCCACCGCCCTGCTGTCTGGCGCATCCCCCATCCCTCGGCCACTCACTGACCTTCGCTCCCATAGCGCCGTGGCCCAGAGAGCCGACCTCCTGGAGCTCGACTGCCAGCTGACTCGGGATGGCGTGGTGGTGGTGTCACACGACAAGGACCTGTCCCGCCAGTCAGGCGTGAATAGGGATGTGGGCAGCCTGGACTTTGAGGTGGGCCTTGCCCCAGCACCCCAACCGTGCCCAGAGAACCACCGTGCCTCCACGCGTGACTCCTGGTGACATGCTCCCTGCTCTCCCTATAGGAGCTGCCCCTCTACAAGGAAGAGCTGGAGGTTTACTTCTCGCCGGGTGAGCGTGTGGGCTGTCAGCGCCGGGCTGAGCCAGCTGGAGTGGGGTCACGGCCTCAACCTCCTGCCCTCTTTTCCCCTTTGGGACCCATGCCCTCCCCCCGGGCTTGCAGCCCCCCACCCCAGCAATCCTTCTTTGATCCTTCTTCCCACAACCCCTCAGGCCACTTTGCACACGGGTCAGACAGGCACATGGTGCGTCTGGAGGACGTGTTCCGGAGGTTTCCGCGGATGCCCATAAGCGTGGAGGTCAAAGAGCAAAATGAAGAGCTCATTCGCAAGGTGGTGCTGTGGGTAGGGGTGGGCGAGGGCCCAGGGCTGGATGGAGGCCTGACTCCCCATCACCTCCTCCCCCTCCCAGATAGCGGGCCTGGTGAGGCACTATGAACGCGATGAAATCACCATCTGGGCCTCGGAGAAGAGCTCAGTCATGAAGAAGTGCAAGGCCGCTGTGAGTCCCTTACCCCTTCCTGCGCCCACTGCCCCTCCCAAACGGGCTTAGGCCAGAGGGGTCTGGGGGTTCTGCAGGAGCCCTGAGCAGGGTTTCCAGGGGTGGGATTTGGAGAGCGGGGGAGGTGGGGAAGGTGTGTGAGCAAAGGCATGCCAGAGGGACAGAAGCGGGCTCTGGGCTTGGAACGCTGGGCCAAGATGTGGCTTTGATCCTGCAGGTAGTAGGGTTTCCTGAATGTTGAAAACTGCAGCCCAAGCCTCCTCTCCGCTCCCACAGGAGCAGACTGATCCCCTTTCTCACTTCCCCTTGGCTTCCAGAACCCTGAGATGCCCACCGCCTTCACAATAAGCCGAGGATTCTGGGTGCTGCTGCTCTATTACCTGGGGCTGCTGCCCTTCATCTCGATCCCTGAGAGGTTCCTCATCTCTTTCCTGCCCACCATCATCAACAGGTACCTACAGGGTCCCCGTCTCCCTTCCTCATTCTCCCCCAGACTTCTGTCCTCAAAAACAGCCCCCTCCACCTTACACCGGAAACTAAAACAACATTGTTAATCAATTATGTTGCAACATAAAATTAAAAGTTTAAAAAAAAAAACACCCCCCACTTCAAACCCCCTTGTGCAGGGTCCCGTGTGGAGCAGGAGATCCAATGTCCCCAGCTCCCTGGCTACCCTCAAGGATAATCTCCCATCCGGGGTCCTTTGAAGACAGTGGTCTCACCAAGCATTCATGAATACTAAGGGGGACACGAACCCCCTGAAATCCTATGCAAATGTGCGTTGATGTGGGTGGAGTTTTAGGACAAGGTTTCATTTGTTCATCTAGTCATCCAACAAAGAGTTATTGAATGCCTACGCTGTTTCAGGTGCACTTACACTAGTAAATAAGACCAATGTGGGTGGGGAGAGGCCCTTCACGAGCTTACAGTCTGGGTGGGAAGACAAATATTTATTAATTACAGCATCACTCTCATTCTCAAACAGAAAGGCAAGCATTTTCCTGCTTGGGGACAAGGATTAACAAAGTAACAGCTGGGCAAAGTATCAGGAATTTGGATACTTCACCAGCTCTCAGGCCGGGACCCTCCCTTTGCCTTCTGAGACCTCCTCTGTGGCGGCCCCAGTGCTTTCTGCTCCCCTCTGTCGTCCTGAGGGAAGCTCCCAGCCAACCCCCATCATCCCTTGCCACAAAGAGATCATTATACTACAAACTTGGTGTACCTAACTTTTTTTACGGGGTTTGCAAGGTGTTTTCACATCCTTTAGTTTATTTGAGCCTTACCTTGCAGCACCCTCAGGAGATAACAGGAATCATGACCCCCATGGAGAATCTGAGGCTCAGAGAGGTTCTGTAATTTGCCCAAGGTCACACAGCAGAGCCTGCCCTGGGACACTGTGAAAGCCTCTAAGGTCACCCCGGGACTTCCCTGGAGGTCCAGTGGTTAGGACTCCACTCTTCCACTGCAGGGGGCACAGGTTCAGTCCCTGGTCAGGGAACTAAGATGCCGCAGGCCTCACAGCGCAGCCAAAAAAAACGAAACAAAACAAAAAACGACAATAACAACAAAAAATTCATCATTAAAAAAACATAAATAAAGTCACTCTGGAGTGGAACAATTAGGGACAAGTAGCCGACCGAATAAAATGCTGTCTGGTCTCAGGAAGTTGGTCAGGCCTAACCAGGAGGACCTCCAGCTGCGTATACAGTTTGGGAATCAAGCTGGGTCCTGGCCCTGGCCCCACCATGGATTTGCTGTGTGACCTCGGGCAAGTCACTTTAGTTCTCCAAGACTCAGTTTCTTCTTCTGTAAAACGGTGAGGGGAGGGGCACACCCTCAAAGCATGGAGTCAAGGATACCGGAGTAGGAAGTCACTGAGCAATGGGTGACTTGTTCCTCTGGGCAGCCGCAAAGGTTCTTCTGGAGGGAGTAGGGTTATACGGGTTGGGGGGCGGTCACTACCACCCCCACCCCACCTGTGACAGAGAGAGACCCAAGGGGCTGACCACGACACCACCTCTCCACAGGACCTACTTCCCATTTTCCTGCTCTGGGCTGAATCAGCTGGCGGCTGTGGTTTCCAAATGGTGAGATGGGCGAGAAGGCTAGGTGGAGGGATCCCACAGAGACCCGCCCTTCTCCTTAGTCCCCTCTCATCACAGCCTTTGCTACCCCGCCCCCCACCAGGCTCATCATGAGGAAAAGTCTGATCCAACACCTGGAGCAGCGAGGGGTGCAGGTGAGCAAGTGGGTTGTTCACAGTGTGGGCCCAGCACGACATTCCAGTCACAGCCCTTTTATTAACTGGCTGGGTCACTTGGACAGATCACCTTCTGAGTCTCAGTTTCTTCATCTGTAAAATGGGGATAATGATATACTTAATTCTTCTGGATATGTAGCCGATACTTAGTAAGGGCTTGATAAAGGCTAGCCGTTACGATAATGATGATATATTGAACTGTCCTGATCCCTGATGAGAGGGGCTGGGAAGAGACCAGAAAAGGGGAAGACCAGCCCAGGCCACCCCCACCCCACTCCAACCTACCGAGCATCAGCTCTGACCAGGTCATTTAATTAGCAAACCTTTGTTGGGAACTGACTGTGTTGAGAACACAGTTCCAGGCACTGTGGTCCCGGGGAAGGAGCAGGGAGCTTACCATCAGGGGCAGAGGATGGGGAAAAGCAGGCATCGCAGGGGCAGCCAGTGGACAGAAAGGAAGAAGAGTGCTGTGGTCTGTGGGGTCAGAGAAGGCCTTCTAGAAGCAGTGAGGAGCCGGCTGGCAGGGAGGGGAAAGGGAGAGCATCTCAGCAGGAGGCTCAGCATGTGGGAAGGTCATGAGAAGCAAGAGGCCAGCAGAGGAACTGAGAGGGGTCCCACCAGGCTGCAGTTTGGAGGAAGTGGCACCAGGGGAGCTGGAGAAGGCAGGAGAGGCTGCGGCAGGCAGCCTGTGAACCTCAGTAAGGAACCTGGACTTCAGCCCAAAGGAGAGGGAAGCTTTTGAGGGCCTTAAGCAGGCGAGAGACCTGATTCAATTAAGCCTTGTCGAGTGAGGGTCACTCTGGCCACCACGTGGAGAAGGGACTGTGGGGGCCAGTGTGGAAGCAGAGTCTCACTAGGCGCCTGATGCTGCCACTGACAGGACTGAGGCTTAGGTGGCAGCAGCAGGGATGGATGGAAGGGTTAAGTCACAGACAGGCCGGACTCGGCCACTGATTGGATGTTGGGGTGAACAAGGCATGGGGATGACATAGCTCTTTCAGGTCAGGCCTCCTGCTCCACGGTCTTCCTCGTAACACTGGGAGGATAGACCATCACTCTCATTTGTGAAATTAAGAAACTGAGATGTCCATCCAGTGACTTAGCCCAGGGTACAAATACCAGCTCAGCCTACTTCAGTGCCCACAGGAGAGGACTCAGAAGGCAGGGAAGATGTAGAGCAGCAGGATATGGGCAGGCTGGGAGGCAGGCTGGGAGGCAGGCTGGCAAACATTCCACTACCAGCTGTCCCAGGGGGAAAGAAACCCCTTGATTTGAACATTAGGTAATTTCCCTGCTGTATATACTCCCACCTTGGCCAATTTCAGGCTACCAACATGAATTCACAGAACAGAGTTGGGAAGAGATGTGTGGTGTGGTAGCACACCATTATATACTATTTCCGTCTTATACATTCGATAGATGTAGATAACCTCCAGAACATGGCTAACAGTAAAATGTGGTAAAATAATTAGGAAGTGATGAGTTTTGAGTATTTATTACCTTTGTTTTTAATATAATTTATTGAATTGTATGTTTATGTAATGTAATACTTAATAATGGCTGTATTTAATAACCAGTTTTCAAAATTCCTGAAAATGTGACCGTCAGCTCCAGCATAGCACTGCTGGGAGGTCTCCACAGAGGAGGAGAGCTCCCAGCATCTGGATACAAGGGGAAGCGCTAGGTAAAGTTGTTGGGAAACTACAAGCCCCTCCCTCCCCACTAGGTGGTATTTTGGTGCCTTAATGAAGAGTCAGATTTTGAAGTGGCCTTCCGCCTGGGGGCCACCGGCGTCATAACTGATTACCCGACAGCCCTGAGGCGCTACCTGGACAACCATGGACCACCTGCCCCGGCCTCCTAACCCAGAGGTGCTCACCCTCTCCTCTATTTCTCTTCCCCAATAAATGTATTCTTTTCAGTCACGTCTTTGTGCTTGGGGAGTCGGGGAAGGTGTGAGGGGTTATATCCTGACTACAAAGATGGCAGCTTGTGGCAGAAGAGGCCAGCTGAGGGCTAGAGTCTGAGGCCCTAACCACCCTGACCCACTGGTTCTACCACATTCCAGACCCAGAGTAATGCCACACCCTGTGCCAACCTGGCCTCCACTCTCCTCAGGAATGTCCCTTGCAAGGCCCCCTGCCCCTTCAGAGCCACAGACAATGGTTCCATTCTCCTGAGGACATTAAGAGCCCCAAGCACACAGCAAGAGACTTGCCTTCCCCTGTAAGCCGCATCACCTGGCTTCAGAGGATGGGCATGGCTGGCCCATCTGCTACCTCAGCCATTCCAACCTTCCATTACCAGGTGTCCCACTCCAGAAGCTTCTCGAATTCCTCAACCCTCATTAGCCCTCCTACCTTATTCATTTAATGAATCACATATTTCACAAAGAAGTTATTAACTATAGGCCAGGCTGGGTACTGGGGCCAGTGCAGGGAACAAGACAAGCCTAGCATGGCAGGCACGTGTTTAAATGGACATTGTCATTTTCAACCCAGTTCAGAGGTGAGAGGGAAAGACACCTAACCCAGCCTGGATGGGCAGGACATCAGGAGACTGCCAGGAGGAGGTGATGCACAACAGTAGGAATCGGCTTGTTCTGAGGCTCTGGCTCCCAGGGTTCTAACACGAATGGATACCTTTAGCTCTTCCCATCCAAGAACCTGGCCCTGATGCTGTGGCAAGAACCATGGAATCGGGCCAAAGTGAGAACCTCAGCTTTACCTCTTATCAGCTGGATAAGCTTTGGAGAGCTGCTAGACCTCTGTGGACCTCAGTTTCCCGGTAAAATGGGAACAATAGCAGAAGCTGCCTCCTAGGATTGCTGTGGGGATTAAGGGAGTGGGGCACGGGCGGTGGGTAAACGCAGATAATTATGACTATTATTTACCGGGGTCGTGCGTCCAGACACCATCTCCTTCCTAACCCTACGTCAGGTCAGGTACCTCAGATTCTCGTTCCTTCGAGGACCGCGGGAGGAAAAGGGGCCTACGAGGCCCCGGCCGTGGGGCCGGCCGCCTGGGTTTCGGGCCGCAGCCGCATTTCCGGGCCGGCCTGAGCCAGGAGCAGGGGGGGGAAGGGAAGCCCAGGCCTGCGCTGGCCGCTGTGTGACGCGCCCCCTCATTTGCATACTGCACGCCGATTGGCCACAGCGGCCGCCGGGACCAGAGGCTGTCCCCCTCCCCCTCCCGCCGCAGCGGCGGCAGCAGCTGGTCTCGGTGTAAACAAGTCGCGGAGGCTGCGAACCCGGGCCGGGGTGGGGGGGACGGCGCCCACCAGGAGCGCCCCCCACTCGCAGGCCAGGCCACCCCGGCGGACTGGACCCCCGCGCGCCCAGGCGAGGTGAGGCCCGCAAAGTCAGGGTTGCGCGTCGCCCCGCGCCCCCGCGGCGAGCACTGCCCCTTTCCCCCCCTCCCCCGGCGCCCGCCCCTCGTCCCCGCGCCCCAGGTGAGCCCGAGGGTCTCAGGTAAGGCTCCGCGATGCAGGTAAGATCCCCTCGGCATAAACAAGGCCTCAGCGCCCCCAGGTAAGAGCCCGTCCCCTCCCAGGTGACCCTCCACCTTCACTGAGGCCTCCTGCCTTCTCCAGGAGGGTGAGGCATCCTCTCCCCAGGTGAACTCCCTGTGCCTCAAGTGAAGTCGTCCCCACCTCCGGCAGTTCAGCTGAGGTCTTAAGGACCATACAATTCCTAACCCCCTCCATGTTCCCCCTAAACGAAGAACTGACAGCTCATCCACTCTAGAGCCCCTTCCTCCAGCTTCAGTTGCCAGGTCAGCGGGGGTGAGGCTGAAAGTAGGTGGGTGACTCATCTTGGGCTCCTCCTAGCCTCAGTTTCCCCATTGATGCAACCTGAGCACTCCTCAGTGAGTCAAAACTCAGATCGCTCTGGCCCCTGGAGAGGCTGCTGGCTCTGGGGAGAGGAGAAAGCAGCCAAGTGTGACAGAGAGAGTCCCCGTGGTCCAGGGCATGCCTGCATGTGTGTGGCCCGGGTCCTGACAGCCCACTCCCTCCGCTGCAGGCACTGGGCTCCCTCTGCTCCCCGTGGGCCGCTCCCCGCGTGGGGCCACTGCCCCCGGCCCCCGCCATGGTGCGGATTTCAAAGCCCAAGACGTTTCAGGCCTACTTGGATGATTGTCACCGGAGGTATAGCTGTGCCCACTGCCGTGCTCACCTGGCCAACCACGACGACCTCATCTCCAAGGTAACCAGGTCACAGCTGGGGCTGGACTGGGAGGCTAGAGGGGCTGCCTGGCAGCTCCCCATCAAGATCCCTGACATCCTCTCCTTTGTCCCTCCCACCCTTTAGTCCTTCCAGGGTAGTCAGGGGCGTGCCTACCTCTTCAACTCTGTGTGAGTATTCAATCTCCCTTTCTTTCCCTGACCTCTGTTGTGACTTGTGACCCCTGGCATCATACTGAGACTCTCAGAGTCCCCTGGTTTGGGCAGGAAGCTTTGATCGCCTTTCTTTTGGATGCTAAGGACAGACACAGTAGGATACAAGCTAGAGGCGGGCTTTGTGATGGTGGGGACCCTCCCTGGGACTGCCCCCGTGTCCCCACAGGGTGAACGTGGGCTGCGGGCCAGCCGAGGAGCGGGTGCTGCTGACAGGCCTCCATGCTGTTGCTGACATCCACTGCGAAAACTGCAAGACCACTTTGGGCTGGAAATATGTGAGTCAGTGACCTCAGACCCCAGGGTAGCCTTTGACCTGACCTCATATCACTTCCTCCTCACAGCAGTCATCTGGTAGTGTTTCAGGGTGTATAGGCCCAGTTCACCCAAGTCAAACTGTCTTTTCATCCCCAGACCATGTTCTCTTCTCTCACATCCTGCAAGGGCTTTTAGAATTTTTCTCTTAACTCATCCTTCTCCTCACAGGCACAAACATTCCCATTTTAGAGATGAGAATATATAATGAGAATTACCATTTATTGAATGCTTATGTGCCAGGCACTGTTATGTACTTGGCATATCTTATCTCATTCACTCATTACAGCAATCCTGTAGGTAGTCTCTTATTATCTCCACTTTACAGAAGAAGAAAGGAAGGCCCAGAGATGTTAGGTAACTTCCCCAAGGTCACACAGCTGGTAAGTAACAGAATAGGGACCAGAATCCTCGTTTTGTCTTTTTTTTTTAAACTCCAAACCGTTGACCCCCAGCTTCTGTTGCCATTCAGAGGATCAGAGAAGTTGCCCAAGACCCCACAGCAACATGGAGCTTGGGTCCATGAGCCTCCTTTTCCACTGCCCTCATTGCCACTGCTGTTGTTCAGGGTCTGATTTCACCACCCTGAGCATCATTTCCTTATCTGGCAGTGGAGGATAAAGCCACCACCTGGCACCCAAAATTGTTACGGGGATGAGATTAGATGCAGCAAAAGAAGATGCTCTTGGGAAACTGCAAGTGACAGGAATCCTCAGGCATCTCTTGGAGCTGTGGTGCCTCTGTGAGGTGGATGCCCCAGGCAGAGACAGAACCGTGACCTGAGTTCACCCCTGGCCCTGCCACAGATTTGCTTTGTGTCCCTGGACAGGTGGTTTGGCCTCTCTGGACCTCAGTGAAATAAAGAAGTAGCCTGATCCAGAGATCAAAAACTCAAGTGCTTGCAGGGCCAAGCAGATGCTGTGGATCTGCAAAAGGGGCAACATAGATCTGGAGAGGGGGTCAGTCTGGCAAACTGGAATGAGCATGGCCTGCCCCGTATTTTACTGTTTGAAAGTTATTTTTATTAAACTCTCTGTTGGCCAAACAAAACACATGTATAGGCCAAAATTGGCCCTCAGGCTACGAGTTTGTAATCCCTAGATCTTTTATTTATCTATTATTATTTTTAAAATTGATTAATTAACTTTTGGCTGCATTGGGTCTTCGTTGCTGTGCATGGGCTTTTCTCTAGTTGCGGCGAGGGCGGGCTAATCTTTGTTGCAGTGCGTGGGCTTCTCGTTGCAGTGGCTTCACTTGTTGCGGAGCAAGGGCTCTAGGCTCGCGGGCTCTAGAGCGCAGGCTCAGTAGTTGTGGCACACGGGCTTAGTTGCTCCGTGGCATGTGGGATCTTCCTGGACCAGAGCTCGAACCCGTGTCCCCTGCATTGGCGGGCGGATTCTTAACCACTGTGCCACCAGGGAAGTCCATCCCTGGATCTTTTAGAACCTTCCATATCCTCTCTGTTGGAGCCAACATTAGTACTTAAAAAGTACCTAGGATTCAGAGAGTTCTGTCTGTCCCCTGTTAGTGAGAAACCTGGCCCTGCCATTTACCAGCTTTGTGTCTGTGGGCAGGTGGCTCGGTTTCTCTGGTTGACAGTTTCTTCATATGTAAAATGAGGCCAATCATATCCACTCCCCAACCCCTATTCCTTTTGGTAAGGCCCTAGCTCCAGGGATGACAGCCTCTCCCCTCCTTTCAGGAACAGGCCTTCGAGAGCAGCCAGAAGTACAAAGAGGGGAAGTACATCATTGAACTCAACCACATGATCAAAGACAATGGCTGGGACTGACCCCTGCTCCTGATGCATGTGGCTCCAGCCCTGTCTGGCCGCCAGGGGGCGCCACTGGCTTCCTTTCACCCGAACGGAGCTCTGGACCATCAGGGCCTCTGCAGAGGAAGGATCCAGCTCCTGTACATATATTTTATTGCATGCACTGTGACCTTGGGGGGAGATCAGAAGGTGGACAAGGTGGACGACACCCCCGCACCTCCCTGCGATCTGGCTGGCTTGGATCTCATTTTTAACCCCTTCCTGCCCCGCCTGCCCTATAGATATGGCCTGTGTGCTTCTCTCTTGGCCCCAGTGCACCATCAGCCCTGTGAAATTCTCCTCCCACCGGGCACCTCTTACCCCACACGTGTCTGCTCCCCTTGTTCTGTAGCGTTTGTACATAATAAAACCATGGAGTGGAGACAGCCCCAGGCTCACGTGGAATCCGGGAAGGGGGGGACTTAAATGCAGATGCCTGCCTCTATAGAGCTGTTCCCTTTTGAGTCCCAGAAACATGGGGTGGTAGGCACGGCGGTCAAAGCTGGGAGCCTTCGCTCCTGGGGCTCAGCTACCTTCTCTAGCACCGGGGGCGGATCTCACTGCAGGTGGAGATTCCCGCGCCCACTCTAGCTCGCTAGGCCTTGACCTCAGCTGATGTGCATCTTCTCAGCCTAAACGTTTTGACGTCGCCTAGGGGCAGCTCTCCTGAGAGGCAACTGCTCCGCGGGTTTCACCGCCCCGCCTCGTCCCAACTACAACTTCCAGCGGCCCCAGCGGCACCTGCCTGTTTCCTTCGCGCCAAACCTCGGCCCTGGGCCTGCTGGGAAGTGTAGTTCTGAGGGTTCCCCAACGCGGGACCTTCTGGGAAACCCGGGCGTCAGCGGTCAGAGATCGTCGAGCTGTCGGCGTCTCTAAACTTTTGAGACTTGGCCGAGGCTGGAGGTTTTTCAGAATGGGAACTGGGAAGGACTCCAGAGTTCAGGCCTCGTCTGCGGACTCCTCGAGGTCCCCGGTGCCCCGCATTAACAACAAGCTCTGGTCGCGTCCCTCCAGCCCTGCTCCTTCCCTCCAGTCATGCTTCGTCCCTCCAAGTCTCATCCTCCAAGTGAAGGGGGGGGGGGGGGTCACCTGCCAGAAAAGTCTGGGGCGCCAGGGGCTGCCCCAGGACTCCAGGCTCCATCCCAGGGTCCAGGCCCCGCCCCTCAGTAGCTTATCCCTAGCCGGGGCTCCCCCCGTGGGAACGGGGACCAGCTGGCCGGAAGCGCCAAACTGCGTCCCTGTCGAGCCCCGGGGATCAATCAGGCCGAGGAGTTAATTATGTAATGAGGGGGCAGGGGGTCGGGGCTAATGAAGCCTGGGGGGGAGGGGAGGGTACCCAGGTATCCGGCCCGCTCTCGGACCCCTTCCAGGCCCCAGGGGTCTCCACCCCAGCCTAACTCCAGGGCCCCAAAGAGGGGAGGGGCTGTGATCCTGGGTCTGGAAGGGGCTGAGCTGTGAGCTATAAAGGGGGCATCTCTCAGCACTGGGGCACTCTAGGCAGCGTGACCTGAGGCCAGACAGGACTACTCCATGTACCATCCACGAGAGTTGTACCCCTCCCTGGGGACCGGCTACCGCCTAGGGGCCCCCCAGCCCGGAGCAGATTCCAGCTTCCCGCCTGCCCTGGCAGAGGGCTACCGCTACCCCGGTGAGCAGTGGGAGCAGCTCCTGGGTAGGAACTGGGGTGGAGGCTGTGGCCCTCGGCTGGCTCATTCTCCTCCCATCTCCAGATCTGGACGCTCCCAAACTGGATTGCTTCCTCTCCGGGATTGAGGCTGCTCCCCGAACTCTGGCCGCTCCCCCACCTCTACCCCCGCTGCCCCCAACCCTGGGCACTGAGGCGCCCCCTCCAGCCCCAGAGAGCCTTCATCCACTCCCCGGAGTCAGCCTGAGCCTGGACAACCGGGAGTTGTGGAAAGAGTTCAACTCCGTGGGAACAGAGATGATCATCACCAAAGCTGGGAGGTGAGGGGTCTGGGCCAGGGTCTGAAGACCCAGTGTGTTCCTGGTGGGGGTCTCTTGGGAAAGGCAGAGTCCCCGGTGATGGGGCTACGTGTGGGGATTCCTAGGGAGGCTAGAGCTCTGCCTGAGTTCAGAGTGTGACTGTGGCCTGGGTCAGGGGTTCTTCTGTGGCTGGACCAGGGGTCATTCTGTGGCAAGTGTCAAGGGTCAGTCTGTGGAGTCTGTGGCTGGTTTGGGGACTAACCTATGGCAAGGGTCCTAGGTCAGTCTGGGCTGGGGGCAGAAGGTCGGGCTGGGTTATGAGTTAGTATGTGGCCTAGATCAGGGGTCAGTCTGTGCCTAGAGTCAGCATTCAGACTATGACTGGGGTCAAGGGCCAGCCACTGACCAGCATCAGGGAAGTCTGGCCAGGATCAGGGGTCACCTTGGAGGCAGGGATATGGTCAGTGTGCAGTCTTTATCTAGGCCAGGAGCTCAGGCACTAGCGTGGTGAGTCCCCTTTTTATTTTCTCTGAAGCAAGTTTGTCCAGCAGCTGTAGATTCTGGTGCTGGAGATCAAGTGAGGAGACCAGGGTGGGGAGCAGAAGGCTCCTGGCAAGATTTCCAGAAGAAAAGTGTGTCACTCCTGCTTCTGCAAATGGAGTTTGAGGGGCCAGGGGTCAGGAGTCCGGACTCTGCTCCTAACCTGCTGTGTGACTCTGGTCAGATCACCTGACCCCGTTGGTCCTGTTTCTCGTCTGTAAAATGGGATGAGACAAGCTTATAGCTCTAAGATCCTGCCCTCTAAGTTCTGATTCCGCATCCCTCGATTTTCTGTGACAACTGCGTGAGCCAGTGGCTATGCCTTCTTGCGAGTGCTGTGCCCACCGCCGGCCACTGAGTAGCTCCAGGCCTCTCCCGTCCCTTCCCCTGTGCAGGCGCATGTTCCCTGCTTGCCGAGTATCAGTCACTGGCCTGGACCCCGAGGCCCGCTACCTGTTTCTTCTGGATGTGGTTCCAGTGGACGGGGCTCGCTACCGCTGGCAGGGCCGGCGCTGGGAGCCCAGCGGCAAGGCAGAGCCCCGCCTGCCTGACCGCGTTTACATTCATCCTGACTCTCCTGCCACCGGTGCCCACTGGATGCGGCAGCCTGTGTCTTTCCATCGTGTCAAGCTCACCAACAGCACACTGGACCCCCATGGCCACGTGAGGCCCAGGCTGGGACCCCCGGATAAGGGTTGGGGGTGGGACCAGGGTAGGGGGTCACGCCTGTTTCTTCCCTCCCAGCTGATCTTGCACTCCATGCATAAGTATCAGCCCCGCATACACCTGGTGCGGGCCGCCCAGCTTTGCAGCCAACACTGGGGGGGCGTTGCCTCCTTCCGCTTCTCCGAGACCATGTTCATCTCCGTGACAGCCTACCAGAACCCACGGGTGAGTGACCCTGCTTGAGGGGGTGGCCGTGCCCTGCCCAGGCTGTGGGAGTTTTGACTCTGGATGTGCACCCCCAGATCACACAACTGAAGATCGCAGCCAACCCCTTTGCCAAGGGCTTCCGGGAGAATGGCAGAAACTGTAAGAGGTGGGCATCATTCATTCATTCATTCACTCGTTCATTCATCAAATGTTTATTAATCGTCCACTGTGTGCCAGGCACTGTGCTGGATGCCAGGAACACAATGTAAGTAAAAGCATGTATTCACTCACTGATTTGACAAATACTTATTTAGCACCAGCTTATGTGCCAGGCACAGTTCTAGGCAGTGAGGATACAACAGTGAACAAACCAAAGCCCCTGCCCTCATGGAACTGGTGATACTCTAGTGGGCGGAGTAGACAAGAGAAATAAATATATAATATGTTAGGGGTAAGTTCTAAGGAGAAAAGAAAGCAAGCGAGGATCAGAAGGAATGGAGAGAGGTATTTATTAGATAAGAGGCCTGGAAATGCCTCACTAAGCGGACATTTGAGAAAAGACTCGGAGGAAGTATGGGAGGGAGCCAGGTGGATACCTGGGAACATGCCAGGGCCCTGAGGTGGGAGCATGCCTGCGGTATGGCGGGTGTGGAGTGAGAGAGGTGATGGGTAGCCAGGTTATGGTGGGCTGTAAAGGTTTCATTCGTTAGCACACTGGCTTCTAACTAACCCCTTCAGAGCTGGCCCTTGCCCTCAAGACACTTTGAGTCAGGCAGAAGAGATAGATATTCATTCAAGGATCACCCTAACTAATGTAACAGTATCACTCTCGACAAAGGTTATCAGGGAGGGCGTGTGGTGCTGTGGGAAGTCAGGAGGCCTCCTCTGAGGAAGTTATGCTTGAACTGAGACAAGAAGGAGGAGTAAAGCAGGTGAAGAGGGGACAGACGGGGATTCCAGAGTGTGGCTGAAAGGCAGCTGGTGGAGATGGGCAGAGTGAACAAGGTGGCATGAGCTGGGACCAGACCACGCCCTGGCCTTGTTGCTTGGGAAGGAGTCTCCACGGATTCTAAATGCAATAGGAAACCATTAGAAAGTTGTTAAGTGGAGAATAAATCCCAGCTCTGCTATTTCCTAGTCATTTAATTCTCTGGCCTTCCATTTCTTCTTCTGTAAAATGGGTATAAAGTGGCACCTACCTGATAGGGTCCCTGGGTGAAATGCCTGGCACCTGGTAAGTGCTCTTATTACCATCATCACCATCACCATTATCATCATCGTCATCATCATCATCATCAATCATCATCATCATCATCATCATCATCATCACTGTTCCCCAGGGAGCGAGACGCCCGTGTGAAGAGGAAACTGCGGGGCCCAGAGCCAGTAGCCACAGCGACCTATGGGAGTGGAGGTGAGTGTAGGCCCAGTGGTGATGGGGCCAGGCCTGAGATGCTGATCCTCCTTAGCCCACACTGTCCCTTCTGTCTCCCCAGATGCACCGGGTGGTCCCTGTGATTCCACCCTGGGCGGGGACGCTCGTGAGTCAGATCCAGAGCAGGCCCCAGCGCCCGGGGAAGCTGCCCCGGCCCCAGCTCCTCCCTGTGGTGGCCCCAGTGCTGAGGCCTACCTTCTGCACCCTGCAGCTTTCCACGGGGCCCCTGGTCACCTTCCGACCAGGTGAGTGGGGCAAGGGCACAGGGCTGGGCTCTTCCAGGCTGGGGATCCCTCTCCCCTGTTCTGATTCCTCTCTGCACTTCAGGAACCCCAGCTTCCCTGAGGCTCCAGACTCTGGGCGCCCAGCCCCCTACTCAGCTGCCTTCCTGGAGCTCCAACCCGGGCCACCAGGCTCAGGATACCCAGCAGCGGCACCCCCAGCGTCCTTTGCCTCGCACTTCCTCCAAGGGGGCCCCTTCCCTCTGCCCTACCCTGGGCCTGGGGCTTACCTGGATGTGGGCTCCAAACCAATGTACTGAGCCTTTGCTAAGCCCCTCTGCCTCCCTCCCCATCTTCCATCACAAACCTCCAGTTCCCCTCCCCCAGGCCTGTTGCCCCCTCACTTCCACTGGCCCCATCCCCCACGCCAAATGGCTGCCTCGGGCCTCCCCCACCCCACTTCACACTTTGATTTCACTCCTACCCCCCTCTGGCTTCAAAGCTCTGGCTAAGCCGCTGGGAGTCCAGCTGGGGCCAGCTTCCCCTTCCCGGCTCTCACCTCAGTGTGAATGGAGGGAGGCTTTGCCTGGCCAAATGGGACCTGGGACCAGCACTCCCACCTCCCAGCCTCACCCTTGGGCCCGGCAAGTTCTACCCCCTCGCCCCAGTGCAAGCCACGCCGGTCTCTTCTCAGGACTAGAGTATCTTTTGTTAATAAAACTCGGAAGACATCAGTGTTCTGGAAACATTGAGCTAATGGTGTTCGGCCCGGAGCGGGGCTGTGTGAGCACAGGTTCTGTGAGGAGACCCAGGCCCCAGTCTAGACTTGTCATTTCCAGCTGCTTGACCTTGTGCGTGTAAATCAACACTCTGGGCCTGTTTCCTCTTCAGGAAAACGGGGGAATCAGTGTCTTGACACTCAATGTTCTGAGAATTAAATAGGGCTGCCTGAGAAGCCGCCCCTCTACCTAGCACTCAGGAAGCCCTCGGGAGCGGTCACTGTCACTGGATGGGGACCAGGAGGCTCTGGGCAAGTTGACGCCTGAGCCGCACCTTGCTGGCAGGACTGGGGTTCCAGGGCAGTCAATGTCCTGACGTCTACCAGGCTGCGCTGGCACCACTGCTCATCCCCAATCAATTCCGACACAAACCCAAAGACCATTTTTCTTCTTTTATTAGATTTTTTTCTTTTTTTTTTTTCTTCTCAAAATTTTTATCTAAAAACAAACAAAAAAAAAAGAAAAAAAAAGAAAAACAAAATTATTGGAAACTTCACGGTTCAAGTGGGGAGACACGGGAGGAGGAACATGGAGCCAAGGCTCCAAGCCTCTCCAGAAAAGTCCTCACCCGCGAAGTGCCCTCTTTTGGGGGGACAGCATAGCCGGGGACAGCCCCCCAGCCTTCGTCTGAAGAGGGCAGAGTCACAGTGGTCCAGGGGCCAGAGGGGCTGGAGGGGGCAGGGGCCAGAGGGGTCACAGGAAGTAGTCAGCCACGGGCTTTTTGGAGGGGATGCCCCGTGTCTCTTGGGGAGCGGCCTCAAAGATGATGAAATCTTTCTGGAGATGCTCGTCCAGCTCCAAGATGGCTGCCACATTCCCACAGCTGGAAGTCGGAGGGCAGCAGTGTTAAAGGAGCGGGTCGGGTCAGCCTAGATCCCCACCTCAACCTCCCAGCCCAGGCAGCTCACCGGTAGCAGTAGTTGGGTGCCGACCACACAGTGAGTACAGTCTCGTTGAAGTGCCACTTGTAACCTTCCATCACTAGTTGGTGGGCGCGGCAGATCATGTCAATGTCGTTGGCTGCATTGAACTGGGCCACCACGTCACTGCCAAATAGGTAGCCAGCCCCACGGGGGCTCACGCCCCAGCCTGTTGTGTCTGAGGCAGATGAGGGTAGGGATGCCGAGAGGGTGTCTTCAGGGCATCAGTGGCTATCCGCGGCCCTTTGCAGGAGAGTGCCCTGTCCCTCCCCCAGTTAGGCCTGTGCAGCAGGAGCACAGGGCCCGAATGCGTTGAGGGAGCCTGGGGGCAGGACAGCAAATGCTGAAGCAGATAAGCTCCAAAGAAGAAAGAATTTCCTGATAGTTGAGCCACCTCACCATCAGGGTGACCATGTAATTTACTGTCCAAACAGGTACACACAAGAGCGAAAGGAGGTGCTGACAGTAACCACACCAGGACAGCACCTGTGACCCCGGGCTGCCCAGCCGGCGGGGAGGTAGTAACAGGGCAGCGAGGGAGTGGAGGCTGCTGTTACAGCACAAGAGCCCTAGACGGGGATGAGGAGGCTTGGCTTTCATCCCGGCTCTGCTCCATACTAGCTGAGGAGGCCCACAAAGTGAGGGGTCCTCAGGGGGCTACCATTCTGGGAGTCTGACCTCTGCAGAAGCCCCTTCACATTCAGGGAGCCGATGATTTTGTCCTCAACAAGCCCCTGAGCAATGACATACATCCCCACCAATCCCCCAGCTCAAAGCACCCAGCTCCCCATGCTCTCCTCCTCCTCAAGGGTGCCAGCCAGTTGGCCGTCAAGCACGGACGCCAGTGAGGACCAGCCCCGCTCTGCTCTGCCCCAAACTCACCGGCTTGGGCTGTCCCTTCGAGGCACCTGCTTTAACCACAGGACCCCGAGTCACCCACTAAACTAAGAGTAGAGCTCCTGCCCTCACCTTCAGGGTCGGACCAGAGCAGGTCACACATGGGCCCGTCATGAGGCACCTCTTGCTTTCGGTCAATTGTCCGGATCTGGTCCAGTGTCTGGATGGAGGGGGAAAGGCCCCCGTGCACACAGAAGATCTACAGGGGAGAGCGAGACAGGTGGGAAGGGAGGCTGAGGCCCGGTGCCTCTTCCATCTCTCCCATCCCCGGGAGCTGTGTGGCGGGCCTACCTTGCCATCGATGATGGCCGACAGGCTGAGGTAGTCAAAGATCTCAGTGCAGTAGCGCCACACGGTCACCGAGCCGTACTTGCGCAGACACTCGTCATAAAAGCCGTAGACCTGGGTGATCTGACGGCTTTCGTGGTTGCCCCGGATCAGGGTGATGCGGTCAGGATAGCGAACCTGGAGGTAGGCACCATGCCAGGCCTGGGGTCGAGGCTCTGTCTCGTGCTCCTAGATGCCCTCACATCTGCCAGCCCCGCTCCATCCTCATCACTACTGCCGTGGCCCAGATTCATGTCACCTCTGCCTGAACTGTGTTACATCCACCTCACACACTCCCGGTCCCTCCTCCAGAGGATGCAAAGCTGAATCCTCTCCCACCTCCTGCCCCCCTCACATCAACTACAAACCTAACGGCCCCTCCTTCATCCACCAGGTACAGACCAAGCCCTTAGCGAGACACTCAGAGCACTCTGTCATCTGGTCCCTTACAGCCTCTCTCCCGCAATGGATAATGCACCCAGCTGAACTCAACTCCTTGCCACTTTCTGAACTGGATGAGCCTCTATTTCCTCCCCTACAATGCCGTCCCTCTGACCTCATCCTCCAGGGGCCCAATCAGATGTCCCCAAGTCAAGGAAAGCTTCTCTGACCACCCAAGCAGAATGTGTCCGTCACCAGCAGCACAGCTCAAGAGTTGGGGGTGGATGGGCAGGAGATGAGGGCGGAAAGGATGCAGACAGGTCAGGCCTGAGGTGGCCCAGGTCTGGGGTCCAGAAGTCGGGGGGTCCCACCTTAAGTGCCAGCAGCAGGAGGAACGTTTCGACGCTGTAGAAACCACGATCCACAAAGTCCCCCATGAAGAGGTAGTTAGTCTCAGGGACGTCGCCTCCCACCTGGGGAGGGAGGAAGAAGGTTCTGCTTGGTCCTAAACTGTCCCCGACCCACTGTGGTGGCCCATTTCCAGTCAAGTTGAGGCCCTTCTTTCACAATGGGCCCACCTGACTAGGGGCCTCTGGCCTCCACTCCACTCACCTAACTCGAAAGTTTCCACTCTCAGTTAAAGGGGTCTTCCAGTCATCCCCCAGGTCACCTTTCCCATTGTTTCCCCACACTCACTCTGAACAGCTCCTTGAGGTCATAGAATTGTCCATGGATGTCACCGCATACCTGGAAGTGAGAAAGCAGGTCGGAACTCAACAGTCCGAAAGCCTCTGCTACCAGTGGCTGTCCTTCAAAACACCCACTGCTTGAGAAGATCCTTATCTCTCTCGGCTAAGCCTCTGCTTCTCAGGGCCAAGAATCTACTCTCCTACTCCAATCCCCCCATCCCGCACTGAGTGCCAACTATTCTGGGGGCAAGAGCTAGAGCCAATTCTTTCCAGCTAGACCTGCAGCTCCCAGAGGACCTGGCCCCCTCCTCTCCCTACTCCCCACCAGGCACCCAGAATAAAGTCACTAATAACACACAGGAACACATGGAGTCATCACTCACCAAACTGAGTTCTTCTGCCCTGGTCAAGAGCATCCCTCCAACGACTCCAAAGACCCTGCCCATAACAGCCAATTCTTCTAGCAAAGCTCCCCTGAAGATGGGGCTCTCAGGGATGAGGGGTAGACCTCAGAGCCCACAAGATTAACGGGAATGACCACGTGCCTAAAAGACCAAGCCAGGCTGTGGAGGGACAGCGGGTACTCACTGTGACTGGCGAGTCCACCCTCTGCACGTTGCTCTCCTCCACCAAGATCTCTCTGAAGACAGGAGAAGACCAGGGTCACCAAAGGTGAGCCAGCCCAACCCTATTCCTGACCTTTTCTGCGGGGTAGGGGAGGATATGAGGCTGTCCTTGAACCTCTAGGGGGCAGGTCGGAGGTGTGCAATTTCCCCAGGATAGCCTGACCACAGCCCCACTGCTCGAGACCCTTCTGTGTGTGGCTCCCTGCTGCCAACAGGCCAAAGCCCAAGCTCTCGTTCAGCCTTTGCAAGGAGTCTGGGACTTTCCCGACCTTGACCCTCCATGCTGCTCCCTTTCACACAGCCAGCACTTACTCCCAGAAAAGAGATGTCCTCCTCCTCCTCTCCACAGGGCCCTCTGCTCAGAGACCGTGCCCTTGGCTGAGCTCTTACAGCCCTTCTCTCCCCACCACAGGGGCCTCCTCCCGGACTGTCCCAAGTAATAGGGCTGGTGCCCTGGGCAGGCCGGCCGTCGGAGGCACCTTCAAAGTGATACGCTGTTGATGCTTTTCTATTATTTATTTAGAGGAAGTGAGGACTTTGTCCTCCCTTTCTCCTTGCAGTGCAGTCAACTTCTACCTGAGTGAGCTTGACATGACATTGCTTTGTCCATTACAGACACCTAATAGTAAGTAGTGCCGTGTTTCTAGATTTTGTCCTTGATGATCACAGCAGCCGTGAACACTTCAGTTCATACCACGTGCCAGGACGGTAGTAAGAGCTCTGCACAGATGATGCAGGTAATCAAACCACCACCCTCGAAGGCAGGCACTGTGATGATTCCTATGGCTCAGATGAAGAAAGCGGCCAGTCACACAGGCAGAAACTGAACCAAGGCAGCCTGCTCCAGAGTGTGGCCCTTACCAAGCTAGTCTGATGTGGGAGGCACTTGCTCAGCCCTCTCTCTGCCAGTCCCCTCCCACAAGACCAGGAGTTCCCTGGGCTTAGGGTGCTCTCTATGACTAAGGTGGCTCCAGGGAGGTGTGCCTCGGTTTCCAGGAGTGGCAGGAGGCGCTGGCGGTGGCCCAAGTGGCCAAACAGCAGCAAGGCTCTCCCACCTGTACTGCGTCTTGTGCCAAACATCCGCCACGTGACTGCTTATAATGACCTTTCCAACTGACTCGGGAGGTTCCTTCCATCCTCATCTGACAAAGGAACTGAGGCTTTAGAGAAAAAAGGGTCAGAATCGAGGTCACAAAGCTGGAGAGTGGCTGAATTGGAACCTCGGGGACCCAATTTCCTGAGACTTTATACCAGCCCCTTCCACAGACTCTGGGTTGCAACCTACCTCAGTGCCAGCAAGGCCTCAGCACAGCGTGGGAACCAGGCCCCAGCTCTGTCACCTGCAGCACACCACCAGCCCTCTCACGGCTCACACCTGCTCACCTTCACTTCCACAACGAACACTGCCGACCAAAGCGCCAGACCCTGACCCTGGATATGAAGAATCTCATGCAGGCTCCGTAAGGATTTCAAAGACTTGGAGATGTAGAGTGACTTGACCAGGGTCACACTGTTTATAGGTGACAAGGCCATACTTCCTACCGAAGACCACCCCCGATTCAAAACCCTCGGCCGTTCTAATGTGCTGATGTTTTTCACAAGAGCAAATTCAGCTCCCAGGCCTCTGTAGTTCCAAGGTTTTGAGCCTCCATACCCTCTGAGCAAGCAAAAGCTCCTGACACGACCAGCCTCAGCCTGGGCCCCTGGTGGGTCCTCAGGAGGCCATGGCCAGGTGCTAGAGTTGGTCCTCCTCCAGATTGGGCCTGGGATTACAATGGCCACCTCAGGCCTGAGCCTAATACCTCCAAGCTCCATCTTAGGAGCTGGGCAGGACCCTTCCACCCCTCAGTAGCCCCCTGCTGCCTCTCACAGAGTCTAAATGTCTGTCTGCCTGGCTGTCAGTGAGCGTGGAGTATGGCCAAAGACCTGGATCCAAAACCAGGCTCCCCGCCGATCAGCTGTGAGACCAGGGGCAAGACATTATCTTCTCTGAGGCTCAGTGTCCTCTCTGTGAAAAACTCACCCCATGCCCTGCCTATTCCACAGGGCTGCAAAGAGCAATGAAGACTGAATACATGACGAGCCACAGATGAGCATTTAAAAGCAGGCCCTGCCTGTTCACCAAATCCATGCAGGACCTGTCCGGCTGTTACAGGTTTGTGTGGGGCAAAGCCAAGCAAAGAGCCTGACGGCCACTTTCTCTCTGGGTGGCCTTGGTCAAATCACTAGGCTTCAAGGAGTCACAGCTTCCTGTTCTGTAAAATGGGCCTAATAATTCCAACCTCACTGGATGGCTGTGGGAAGGAGACGGATACAAGTTCTTTGGCAGTACAAGGCCAGGCTGGCAGTGGGCCTGTCGTTCCATCAATGTGGGGTGGTTCTGCTGGCACTTTCCCCACAATTCTCCAGCATGGTGGAAGCCATGGAAAGTTCCTCAGGAGGCAGGTAACTGGTCTCCTCACCGCTGCCCACACATCTCAGGGCTCCACTCCTATTCTCACCCTGCTAGGAATGCCCTTCCTCACTGGGCCTGCCCCCATCAGCCATCCAAATTATTTTCACCTTTCAAGGCCACCTTCTCTCATAATCCTTCTCTAATAACTTCTGTCCATATCAGCATTGCCCTCTTCCTACAAAATAATTTCAGTAACACCCAACGTTTGTCTAGCACTTACATTTTACCAAAGCCTATGCTAAGCACATCCCAAGCACCAACCATCTTATTAAGTACTATTATCCCCACATGAAGAAACAGAGTCTCAGAGACCTCAACATCACCAACACAGCGAGGAAGTTGGCAGAGCTGATTCCAACCTAGTGCCATCATATTCCAAAACCTGGTTCTTCATCACTACGTCACCCTACTTGCCACAGAACTGAGTTGGGCCTCCCTCCACACCTTGCTTAGTTCTACTCTGGCTTATTGGCTACTATTTCCTAGGCTCCCACAATGAATATGAGAGTGATCCAACTCCACTGTCTTGCATTATGGCCCGAAAAGGGACAGGACATGGAGAACTGGCTTCATGATCCATCCCTTAATTGCTGAATATGAGAGTCCTCACCTGTAAGATGGGATCAATTCCATCCACCTTTTAGGGTTGTTATTGGAATTAAAAGAACACTGTAAACCACAGAGTCTTTAGTTTTTCTGCCTTGAACTCCTGTTCTTGCTGACACTCCCTTTTATCATCTTATTCTTCGAGGTCTATCCCAAAGTTCCTCCAAGAAACGTTCTCTGTTCCCCCCCAGACAGACAGGGCTGTTTCCCTGAGCTTCCTAAGTACTTTCTGTAACTAACTCCACTGAAAACACATCATCTAATACTTCAAGTGACTTCATCCAGGTCTGTCTTCCCCCAACAGGCTGGCTGCTCCTCGAGGGAAGAGGCGCTATTCCGCTCCTCTCCAGGAAAGCTTCCAGGAGGAGCCAGGCCCAAAGTTCTCAGCTGGATTTGCCCGAGGCCGGAACCCCAGGCCTCTCTTCCCCGGAGCCACAGGACTCACCTAGCCTTAGCGCACAGGGCCTTAACTTCGCTCTCCTTGATGAGCTCGCAGCGCCGCAGCTGCTCGATCTGCCGGTCCAGGTCGCTGATCTCCGCCATGGCCCACCCCCCGGCGCGGGTCAGAGCCGGGGCCGCCGCCCCCTCCGCACCGCACAGGGGTCTCCTGGGAAAGGCGAAGACAAGCCCGCGGATCAGAGTGTCCCTAGGGGGCGCCGGGTCGGGGTCGGGGGCAACTCGATTCTGGAGCTGGCCCGGCCTCCCCACTCCCGCCTCTCCTCACATCGGCTCCCGGGCCCCCAGCGTCCCACAGGCCGGGCAGCACCCCCGCTAACTCCCGTCGAGCCCAAAGGGCCCGCGCGGGGGACGGTGGCCTAGAGGGGTCTCAGACTATTACCGCCGCGGCAACTCCGGCTCCGGCTCCCGGGGTTCCCTGTCTTCCCCCTTCCCTCCGCTTTGGGCCGCCGCCACCACCTCTTCCACTTCCGGCCCCGCCGCGGAAGCAGAGGAAGACTAGTTCCGCCGCGTGCCGGACGTGGCGTCATACACACACTCCCCCTCCCACGCCGCGCCCTTACCCCACCCCCTCAAGCCTGGGAATGGAAATGAGCCCAAGGAACCGGATGTCGGCAACAAGCGGACGGAAGTGATTGTGGGCTAAGCCGATTGGCGCTGCGAGGGATGTTGGGGAGCCTCAGTCCTGTCCCCCCATCTCAGTGAGGGAAACTGGAGCTGAGCCGGGACTCCACCCTGTAACTTTAAGTTACACGTTTTTGTTTACCTGTTTTAGCAGGCCTCCCCCATTACAATCCCTGAGGGATGGAACTTTGCCCTGTTAACACTTGCAGCCCCAGTGCTTACTTTGAACAAGGCCTGGAACAGTTGGCATACAGAAGTATTCGTTCAATGGTGAAGGAATTCCAGTCCGGATCTCTTTCCAGGGCCCCAGAGAAGTCTCTGCTGTGGAGGACCTCCGAAATTAGAAGTGGAGGAGTCCACCTTCCCCACACCAAGTCTATACCTCAGTTAACATGACCTCCCCGATTCCAGAATGGTCCCTTTGAAACCCCTCAGCTGCTTATTGTCTGCAGTTTTACTTTTTTTTTAGAGGAGGAAACTGGCTTAAAAAGGTTAAGTAACTTGTTCATGGTTGCATAGCTAAGAACTTTGGGTTTGAATCGAAGTTGAAGTTTTTGTTTGTTTGGCTGTGTTGGGTCTTCGTTGCTGCCTGCAGGCTTTCTCTAGTTGCAGTGAGCAGGGGCTACTCTTCATTGCAGTGCGCGGACTTATTGCGCTGGCTTCTCTTGTGGAGCACAGCACGCCGGCTTCAGTAGTTGTGGCTCGTGGGCTCTAGGGTGCATGCAGGCTCAGCAGTTGTGGTGCACGGGCTTAGTTGCTCCGTGGCATGTGGGATCATCCCGGTCCAGGGCTCGAACCCGTGTCCCCTGCATTGGCAGGTGGATTCTTAACCACTGCACCACCAGGGAAGTCCCCAAAGTTGAAATCTGAACCCAGGAAAGCTGTGTTCTCAGTTCTAGTTTCTTCTTCTGTCACTTACTCTTTCTGGCGCTTTGTCATTAGAAACTTTATAAAACATCCCAAACTGACATTTGATGTCCTCTGCTTCCCTAGTCTCTTGCTGCACGCAGAGGAAGTGATTGGTCTTTAAACAAACTTCCTGGTGTCAGAGCCCTTTTGGAATGTCCTTTTTGCTATCTTCTATGGACCCTCAATTTCTAGTTGCTTTACTTCAGACTGTTTCACAGAGAGCTGAGTGAGGCTAGGCACAGAAGTGAGGCCACAGTTTTAAGGGGCACTAGACACCAGTTCTGTTTTGGATGTAGGCAACAGATGCAAATGTGCAGAGAAAGGTAAAGGACTAAGTTCTGAAATTCCTACAAGGTACTAAGTTTCTATGCAGTGACTATAGGGATTCAGTAGGTCCAGAGATCAGAAAGGTGAAGTTTTTTTTTCCCCTCTAGAGGAGAGCTCAGACAGGAAATGGTCCACATCATGAAATTTGGGAAGTGGCAGGACTATGTCGTTGGTTATGACTAAGATCTTTAATACCCAAAAAGATCTGATATAGTTACTATTACACCCCAGCCTGGGTGAACGGAGAAGGGTTCAAAGCACGGTATAGGGAAGTGCAGGGCCCTCATTCTGGCTTCATGGAATGCAGAAGCCACAGAGGTTCAGTTCTTAACCTGGAACCTGAGCTCCACAGTTCTGTGTGTGTGTGTGTCTGTGTTGTTGAAGTGGATGTCAGAGAGGATTCCAGGTTCTTCAAGGGGTTCCACAGCCCAGAGTCTAAGAAGTCAGCTCTAATCCCATCTCCTTTTAAGATGGGAAAACAAACAAGCTTAACAGTGCAGATTAAGAAGACATGCATTAATAATCTTGTTTCAACCAAGAAACAGTGAGGCAAGATCGCCTTAAGGACAAATTGGGAATAACAGTACCTACTCCTGTAGAATACTTATCATGTTGTACGGTCTATAGATTCAGGAAATCTTAGTTTCTGTCAGTGGCTGTTTTTTTTGACAGGGGCCTTCTACACCTGTGTGTTCTGGGCCTAAAACTGAGGCTGAGGCTGCAGCCTCCTAAGACCGGCAGTTACACATGCGCTTCCCCACTGTAAGCCTTATCAGATGCTGCTGGTAGAAGGAACAGAGCACTGGGTGGTTGGAAGAAAATTCACAAGCTCTTCTCTTGAAGCCCTGGGCAAGTATTAAACAAAGTATTAAACTAGTCCACCTCCTTCACCTATTTTTCTGCTCAAGAAGGAAGAACATAATGCAAGGGCGCTTTCTCCTCTGGGCTCTGCCACCTCCCCCAGCCCTCCCCTGCCCTAGACACCACAGACATGGACAACAGACTCCCCCTTAAATAGTTGTTTATTGGCAGTAGGCTGGAAATGGCGGAGTTAGCGTACACAGACAACACCAGGCATCAATGTCACGAGGGAGGCAAGAGTGACGGGCAAGAGCAGCCTGGAGCCCCGGTTGAGGCCCCCTCTCTTCAAGAGTGAGTGTGGGAGGGGGCAGAGCCTGGAGTGTTGAGGGGGCAGCCTTAGAACACCTCCGCTTAGTAGGCATGGTTAGAGATGAAGAGGGACTCACTGGCTGCAGCCCCCGCCTTACCACTTGGGGTGTACTTTCCTTGGCAGGCAAGGCTGTTGGCCTAAAAGGGGAGAGGAGCCAGAGTGAGAAGGTTCCTTCTCAGATCCCATCCACCCCAGCACCCTGCCCACCTCCTGCCCCATCCTCACCAGGGCTCGCTTGACGTATTCTTCCTGGGCAGCCTTCAGGTTCTCCTTCTTTCCACCCCAAGTCTTCAGGGCAGAGGCCTGCAGGGCTCGGCCGTAAGAGAAGGTCAGCGCCCACGGCTTCAGCAGGGGACACTTGTTGATGGCGCTGAGATTGATGGATGCCTCCTCTTCACTCTGGCCTCCAGATAGGAAGGTGATCCCTGTAGAAGAAGGGGGTGAAATGGGGGTAGGGGCTGTAGTCAGAGACCCGGGGGACTGGTAGGAGGCCCTAGAAGCTGACCTGGAAATTAGAGCACATGGGCACAAGGTTTATGGGTACAGTCTGTCTACCTCCCAGAGGTCAAGATGAGGGTGTGGGTCTCACCAGGGACAGCGGGGGGCACTGTGCGACGCAGCGCTGTGACAGTTGCCATGGCAATCTCCTCGTGAGAATATTTATGGGTGCAGGCGTGGCCTGGGGTTACCATATTGGGCTTCAGCAAGGTGCCTTCCAGGTAGATGTGGTGGTCACTCAGAGCCTTGTAGACAGCAGCCAGCACCTACGGCAGGGCGGGACCAAAGTAGGGTGGGGTGAAGCAGGGAGGGGTACGGGGGTCAGCCCCAGGGCCCCCAGCCCAGCTCTCTAGCCCACCTCACTGCCCAGGCAGGCAACCTACCTTCTCGGTTACATACTGACAGCGTTTCAAGTCATGGTCCCCATCAGGGAGGATCTCAGGCTCCACGATGGGCACAATGCCATTCTGTGGGGTGAGGGACAGGGCAGCCTTCAGGCCTCCTAACCCAGAGCCCCACCTACGGCTCTCCACAGCCACTGACCAAGATCTTATCTCCATGACGACAGAGACCCCTGGCTTCACAGCCCTTGGCCGATTGCAGGAGATCAGCCATCTCCCCAGATCCACCTGCACAACCCCTATTCTGCTCTTCTGCTTGCAGAGCCCTCCACGGGCCCAAGCCTCGTGCTTGGTGAGGATCCGGGGCAGTTGCCTTGGGGAAGGTAGGTAGCCTGGCACATGGGTGGCAGGCTAGCTGACATGCTGGAATGGAAAGAGGTGGGAAGTGGCCTCTTGGGGACCTACAGGCCCACCTGCTGGCAGATGCTGGCATAACGGGCCAGGACATTGGCGTTTTCCATGATGGCGAGGGTGGAGGGGGTGTGTTCCCCTATCTTCAGCACACAACGCCACTTGGCAAAGTCAGCTCCGTCCTTCTTGTACTGGGCACAGCGCTCCGACAGCCCATCCAGCCCTGTAGAGGGGACGGAGGAATCAAAGCATGGCAGAGGAGGGGGCACGTGGCTCCCACACACCCTGGGCACCCAGAGGGGTACCGAGCTGGGTGGGCTGGTGGGTAGGGCTGGGAGCTAAACGGTTCTCACCTTGGGTGGTTGTCTCGCCGTTTGTTCCTGCCAGGGGTACCACACCCTTGTCTACCTGTTGGAGTGGGGCAACAACACAGGACAGGGAAGTGATCTCTAGTGCCCTTTTCTCCTCTGTAGCCCCGCCCTGTCCCAGCTTTACTTCCTCTCTCAAGTATCTTTCCTGATTTGCAAATGTTTCACATAGTCACGTTATCTGATCCTATAGAGCAGGACACACACAGAGAGCCGGGGCTCCTACCACTTACTAACCCTATGAGCAAAACGCTTCATGGCCTTGAGCGTCTAGTTTTTCAATTGTATAATAAGTGTAACACCTGCCTCTCACAATTGCAAGGATTAAAAATGCCAAGCAGGTCCCATATGTTTCTAGCTTTTTTACACGCGATTTGGAGGTGATCTGGGGCAGACTCCACCCAAGTCTCCAGGCTTCCGACCCGAAGTTCATCCCCCAGCCTGCTACTCTGGATTTCTTTCCCCCAGATCCATCTTACATCTCACACCCTGAGGCCTAGCCCCCTCACCTTGATGCCCACAACACCGCCCTTGGCTTTGATAACTTGGGGGAAGGGACGCCCATCATCTGTCTTCTGGTAGAGTGTCTCATGAAAGAGGATGACGCCCCCAATGCAGGGATTCACGCGGTCGTCGGCAGTCAGCAGCAGTTGGCGGTAGAAGCGCCGGTTCTCCTCGGTGTTCTCGGTGCCAATGGACTGCAGTCGCTTGGCAATGCTCCCTGGAGGGAAGCATCACATGGGAATAAGGGGATCAGCCTATCACCCCCAACCTGGGGCCCTCCTCCCACTGTGTCCTGCCCGCACCGGTGGACTCATCTGCAGCCAGGATGCCCTTGCCCGGAGCCACAATCCGGTGAGCAATGTCAGAGAGCTCCTTCTTCTGCTCCGGGGTCAGTGCTGGGTATTGGTGGGGCATGGTGCCTGTCGGTTCCTGGGCAGGAGACAGACCAGGGAGGGCTAGTTAGCAGGGTCTTCCCGTGGTCTCCCAACAAGCAAGGCCCCTTGCCTGGAGGTCAGGGCAAAGGTTCCCTACCTCCCCTGCCCCACAACTGGCAGCACTTGGGGCACTTGCTGTCCCCAGCTCTCCCCTACACCTGACTTCCCTATACTAGGCCTGCCTCCTGTACCTTTCCTAACTCTGTTGCTGGGTGTTGCCCAGCTGAGGGTGGGGCTGTATACTGGCATCTGGGGTAAAGGGAATAGGCCAGAGCCATGGACAGGCAAGTCACGTGGAAGCCGGACCCTCCTGGCTTGCGCTCTGCCATGGGGTCACCTTGCCTGGAAGCAAAACCGAACCAGAGTATTTTAGAATTAGAGGTTGTGCAGAAGGCAGAAGGCCCAACCTCCTCATCTGAAAGGAGCCTGAAAAGGGAAAAGGTCTGTGTTTCAAGCCACACAGCAACCCTAGAGCCAGATGTGAGCGTAGCACCCAGATCTTCTGACTGTTACAGGAGTGTTCCTTGCAGAGATCCCAGGGCTGGCTCAGGCTCCATGGCCTCAAGGACACCCCAAGGTCAGGCTTCTCCCCCCACCGTGGGGGGAGGTTGTTAGAAAAAGGGTGTTAGGAAAAAGGCAGGAGGGTCATCAGAAGCCCAGAAAAGGGCCGCAGAGGAAGCCTAGCCCGAGGTGGAGGAAAGGGGTGGTTTGTCGCTCTCACTGGTCATACAGGGTGAGAGAATGTGGAGGAAAGGCAAGCGCCCACCCCCTCCCCTGAAAAATGCTCATGTCTGCTCTGCGGCTGCAGCTGTTCCAGGCTCAGAATCAAGGTCACCCGATAAGGAAAAATAGGGAAAAGTGTTCATGGGGCATCAGAAGCTGCCGAGGGGTTTCCCCTGCTCGGCGGGGGCACCCGTCTCCCAGGACAGGGACCAACCACCCGCTTTCGGGAACCCTGAGGCAGTATATGAGCTGGCCCCCACCCCTCGGGGCCTCCTAGGATCCCTGCAGAGGCAAAGGGGCCATAATACTTGCACCAAGAGTCCTAACAAGAAAAGGGGAGGGGGAAATGGTACTTCATCTCGCCCTGCTTCCTTCCTCCCTGCCGTGACTCAGCGCGGAGCGGCCCTTGGACTGCGCAGCAAACCGCGGGAGCTCAAGCTGGAAGAGTTGGGGAGTCTGGGCTAGGAGCACAGGTGTGGGTGGTGGTGGAGAGGGGAGATGCTGGGCCCGGGTGGGGGGGCTCCGCGCGGACGCCCGACCCGCCACTACATCCCGGATCCTTCCCCACGACCCTCTCCCTGACCTTCGCACGTGGCGAGGGGCGCTCACCTGGCACAGGAGAGGGGCGGACTGGTGGGGTGCAGCGGTGGAGAGCCGCGGGCTGGCGAGTGGACTGAGGGAGCGAACACGGCAGTCGTCACCGGGACTCTGGTTCTGAGGCGCGTTCCAAGGGGAACGCAGCCTACTCAGCTCCCGAGGGGGGGGGCGCGCGGGGGCGGGCGGGAAGGAGGTGGTGCCGCGCCTTATAAAGGCACCGCTCCACCCTCCGCGGAGATTTTCCCTTTGCAGGGGTCCGGAGGCGCCCCGGCGTCCAATTGCAGGCGAGGGACTGTGCGAGAGACCGCCCCCCGAAAGGCGAAGCCCGGAGGCGGCGCTTGGGCGAGGACAGTGCGGCGAGAACACGATCCCTTCCCCCACCCCGTCCCCCTCGGACGTGATTCGGGCCACATCCCGCGGGTCGCGGGGGCCCTCCCCTCCCTCTCCCTTCTCCTCCCCCCACTCCCCCCCCGCTTGGCGTGCTTTGGGGCCCTGTGACTCAGCCGATTTGGGGCACCGGCAGAGATGGGGATGCGGTGGGGGTCGGGTCGGAGAAAAGCGGGTGGCACAGCCCGAAAAGACTGAGGCTCAGCTTCCCCCGCCAGGGGCCCAGTCCAGCGGCCCGGGGCAGCCCCAGCTTCCGGCTGCGCTGAGGCAGCGTGCGTCGCGTTGTAACCGAATCCAGAGGTCAAGCGACTGCGAGCCCCGGCGGAAGAGAGGGCGGCGAGGGCACGCACGGGGAGCGCGAGGAGACGGCAGGGGTTGGCAAGGGGCGGAGGCGAGGCGGCAGCGGTTCCGGGTGTCCCGCGGGGAGACATCTGCGCCCCATTCCGGCGGGTCTGGCTCCCGCCGCCCGGGCCGCCCCCCGAAAGCCAGACCCAGCGGAAACCCGCCGGCTACCGCTCTGCCCAAGCAAGTCTGGGGAGGCGGGGCCAGAGTCCCTGCGAAACTTCTCCCTGGCACTGACTTCCTTCTCCAAAATAAAATCCGTCCGCCCGCTGTCAGCCTCCCAGATATTTTTCTAGCCTCCCTATCTTACCCGCCAGGTCTCCCCTCTTAATCCCGACGCCTTCAGCCCAGCCCCACCCCCGCTCCGTCCTGCTGGCGCCCACCTGCGAGGAGGAGGCCGAAGGAGCGGGCAGAGCCTGGTCAGCAGCGAGTGAGTCAGGCCACACCCGGGCTGGGTTATAAGGCAGCTCCTGCCCTACCCCCAACCAATGTCCCCGACCTTCTCCGGTGACCCTTGCCCTTTCCTCACCACAGATCCCCTGGCAGGGGATCTATATTTAGGGAAACCTGAAGCTCCTGATATTCATGCCAGCTGGGGGCCTAAAGTGAAGGATGGGGAGGAAGCTGTGGGCCTGCCTCTTTGGGGGTGGGGGGAGGGTCCCCTGTCCACTCACCAGTACTTCAGAGGAAATTTCTTCCTTGGAAATCCAGACTGATGCCCTCAAAAGGTTGTCAGGAGAAATCTTTGGACAGGGATCTGCGCGGAGGAAAGGAGGGTAGGGGACTCAGATCCGTGGCCTTCCCTGTCTCCTCTGCTCCCCTGACTCCGGGCCTCTCGCTGGCTGCTGTGATTCTCCGGAGCCTGTTTCTTTAGAGGGAGAGCAGATGCAGGCACTACACTCACACCTCAGAATAACCAAGAGTCCATGGACAGGGTGTGCCTGGGGTACCCCTACACCCTGATATTCAAGGCCCAAGTTTGCCCCATAATGCTCACTGTGGTGAGCAGTGTCCCCCACCCTCACCTTCAAATACGATCATTTACTTGGGGAGGGGGAGAGGAGGGCAGGGGCACCTGGCAGAGCACCAGCCACTCTCTCTTCTGGCCCTCCAAAGGGGCCGCCATGCAGCTGGCGGAGGGCTCCTTGAGTCCCACTCTGCAGGGAGGCAGGCTCTCCACTGCTGGTTGCCAGGCTGGTGAGCTGGGTAGTCCATTTGTGGTTCCAATAGCCTGGAGAAAAGTGTCCTGAGGCCCCTCAGGGTACAGGGCCTGTGGGCCCTGGGAGCTGGCCGCTCCCCAAAGGGCAGGGACCCTGCGTCTTGTCATCGGAGCTTGATCTCAAAGCAGAGACAGTTGAGGCTCTGGCAGTCAGGAAGCTGGCACGCACAGGCACAGTCACAGAGCGGGCAGCAGCGAGGGCAGCGAGGGGCCCAATCCTGAGGGAGAGGAGAACGGGGTGAGGGAGTTGGGCAGGAGGAAGGGGGACCAGAGCCTGAAGCTGTTTCCTTCTCAGGGGAGAAGGGAACAGAGTGGCCTGCAAAGTCCCATTTGCCCAGTGGATCAGAGGGTGCCATTCACCATTCTTGGGAACAAATCAATTCTTTCTGCTGTTGAGAAATCAGCAAGGAGGCAATGTTCCTAACAGCTGGGTTCAGGAGCTGGAAGAAATCATTCGGTGGGCGGTGCGGGGTCCTTTCTTTCTTCCCATCTTATGGATTAGGAGACTGAGGACCAGAGGACAGCTGGCCCTGGACCCACGCTTAGGTCACAATGTTCAGCTCAGAGATGTTTCTCTTGTAACACGCAATTCAAAGTCGTTAGACTGGGAAAGCACACACACACTGTCTATGATGAAAACAACTTGTTGGTTTTGTGGATTTCTTCCTTGGCCTGAGACGAAGCTGGATCTCATTCATCCTCTATTTCTGAGCACCTACTCTGTGCCAGGCACAGACTATGTTCATGAATGATTTTTAAAATCTAGTTTTCCTTAAAAATGGTAATTTGCAGATTTAATTTTTTAATGTTTAAAAGGAGTTACATCTCTTTTATTTATCAGAACCTTGAGTAGAGGGCCTCTTTACAAAAGAGGAAACGGAGGTTCAGAGAGGGGAGTGATCGTGCAAAGGAATACAACGAAGGAGTGGGGCTGGGATGGGTCTGGGCCTGCCTGCTCCCAGTCCTGAGATGCCCCCTGACCAACTGCTTCCCAGGGGCATGAATAGCAGCTTCTTTCAGGGTCTGCTAAGGCAGGGACAGTTCATCTCCCATCTCCACTGAGCTACCAGGGGACTCACGCTCAGCAGGTGTCTGAGATACAGATGAATGTTGAATGAATGGATCAATCAAAGCATATCATTTTTCCCTCTTTAGGCAAAGAAGGAAGAAGAGGGCTTCTCATCTCCCAGGGGAGACAGAAGGTCTGCCTCTTGGGGAATAGGAACAGCAAGCCCTTAGGAAGGGAGAACCGGTCCACTCCGACCCACTCCTCTTCTGCCCTGGGACACAGATGATCTGTCACCGCTGCAGGCAGGGACTGGAGTCAGGCCAAGTGGCTGGAATAGGACCCACCCAGGATGTGTGACAAGGCTGGCTCCTTGAGGCCTAAGGCAGAGTTAGTGACAGTCACAGTTGCACAGCTCAATCAGACACCGGGCCAAGCCAGGAATAGGGGAATGACCTTTAGAAGAGCTGAGGTTTCGGGGTGCAGTGTCCGATGACTGGTGAGATCAGATATCACCAGGGGCTCCGGTGAGGGGAGGGCATCTGCTCCTGCTAAAAGAATTGTCTCTCTAGAAAGAGGTAGAAGTATATCATGGTGGAGGGGAGAGAGCGAGGTGGCTTCCTTGTGTTTGATGGGGGTGTGGTTTGGGGTGTCTCTGGGGAGTCCCAGTCTGGGCTGAAGTCAACTCTGTGGGTTTTTGGAGGACTTGCAGCGTCATTCTGTGCGCAGAATTGGGGGCTGAGAGAGGTCCCACTGCTCTCGCTTCAGAGAAGAGGGTATTAAAAGCATTTTTTGGCTCTGCCCCCTGGAAGGGTTTGGCTCTAGTTGTTAATAACTAGCTAATGGATATCTCGATTCTCACAGGCAGCCTTGTGGCTTCTGGAAGGAATCTGCTTTTTAAGTACATTAAACAAGGGCTCCACATGACTGTTAAGCCCTGTGTTTCTCTAGGCCTGTAGTTTTTCACTCTGATTTCTTTCACTTTGAGGTTGTGAAGGCCAGCCATCGTTACTGTTTGGAGCTCAGGGTTTGAATCTAGTTCAGGCCCAGGTGTGGCTAATTCATGATTTGTGCCTCAGTTTCCTCATCTCTGAAATATATTTTAAATATAACACCTACTTCACAGGGTCACTGTGGGGAATCAGTGGAAGGCACAAAGCACGGTGCCTGGTAGGGAGGGAGCTCTCAGCAAAAGGGAGCTCCTCTGTCACAGCGCTTTTCCCTCAGCAATAGCTCTTAACCCTGGTGGTATGTGTCAGTCGTGTAAGAACTTGTTAAAGATTCGCAAATTCCGATCCCATTCCAGATCTGCTGGGCATGGGGCCTGGATGCCTGGCTTCCCATTTAAGCCTCGTTCCAGCTTCTGATCACACAAGGGGCTGAGAACCAACCACTGCCCTGGATTGCATCATTTCTTACCCTCGATTCAGAATGTGAGGCAATTTCTCACATTGCCTACTTATTTCTCTGTCCTTTGCGGGAATGTAAGCCCCGTGGTGGCCGTGTCTGCCTTGTTCCCACTGCGCCCCCGAGGCTCAGCACAGTGCCTCAACAGTGACTCCATAAATCTTCCATAAGTGAATAAATAAATGAATGAATGAATTAGGTCCTCATGACATACCTGTGAAAGAAGTAACATAGGCAGGTCTCTCCCTGAGAGAAAGAGAAGCCTGGGTGTGGCTCCACCCAGGCTTTAGGCCTCTGTAAGCCTCAGTTTCTACAGCTGTGAAGAAGCAAGAGCTTTGGAATATCTGTGGCGGCTATTGTTACCATAAGGAAACTGAAGAGCACAGAGGCCTTACTGTGCCTTGTGGAAAGACAGCTCAAGGAAAGAATGACCATTTGTCATTCTAGAATCCTTCCTGGCTCTGGCAGAAGCCGGGTAGGATCAGGACCTGAGGTCTCCAGCTTGGACGCCCTGCAGCCCTGGAGGCGGCAGTGGGGAGGAGCCAGTCCCTCCTGACAGCGCACCTCACTTTCAAGGAGGAAGAGAGGCCTCTGACTCTTCCCTCCCCGCGGACAGAAGGTGAAGGGAGTGGTGTCCCCAGGAGAGGGGGCCAGAAATCATTGTGCAATTGAGCATTTCTTATAGAATAGGAGGTTTGAGGACCCAGGGTCTTCTCCTTTTTCCCCTTTGTCCCCCTAGCCCCAGCCCTGGGCCCCATCTCCAGGCTATCCCTGGGAAACCAGACGCAGATTACCTGAAAGAGGAGAACTCCTTGCCCCATAATTTATTTTGAAACTCAAAACATCTTGCAGGGATTTGCAACTGCAGTCTGCCCGAGTTATGAATTTGCTTGGTCTTTTCCCTTTACTCTTCCCTCCCTGGGGAAGGTCCCCACTTCAAGGGCAGGAGCTTTGCTGTCTACATCTCTGAGCCCAAAATCATCAGAGCCTAGGAAGGTGGTCAATTACACTTAACATGTGGCTTTAAAGCCACAAATGCAAAATTGGCCTGTCCTCTGTGAGCCAGGCTTCTCCCTGAGGGTTCTGTTTCAACACATGAAGGAGCAATTTGCTGTGCAAGACTCTACTGTGGAATGCTGGAAAAGTGACTAAATTTCCCTGAGCCAATTTATTCCCCTGCAAAAGGAGGATAAAAACATGGATAGGTAACCAAGGTGTGATGCCACGTTAAAAAGGGCAAGTGGCAGATGTGAGGAAATAGTCTGTGTGGTATATGTGGTATGACTACATTTTTACCAATAGTAAAATACAACAGTGATAGTACTGTATGTGTATTAGTATATGAGGGACGTACACCAAATGTAGCAACCTTGGTTAGAGAGCTAGTTTATAAAGTGACTTGTACTTTCTATGTATTTCTACATGCACACTTTGTAATTAAAAAAATACATATAGATAGGTTTTTAAAAATATCCAGCTCTCGGGGTTGTTAATCAGGTAGCACAGTATCTAGAACATCGTGTTTACTCTGCAAACAGAAGGAGCTCTGTGAGGGGCTGTCTTTTCTTTTAACTACCATTTTCAGAAGTAGAAATGTGCCCTACATGTTACATACATTACCTTTCTCCAGATGCTGCCCTATTTTCCTTTCTCCAAGTAGCTTTCATTACCAGAAAATATCTGATATGTTGTTTTTGGCTGTCTCCACCTGACCCAGTACCTGGAACTGTGCCTGGCCTAGAATAGGTACTCAGTAATAAATTTTGTTGAACCAAAAAATGAATGCAGGGCTTTCCTGGTGGTGCAGTGATTGAGAGTCCGCCTGCCGATGCAGGGGACGCGGGTTCGTGCACCGGTCCGGAGGATCCCGCATGCCGCGGAGCGGCTGGGCCCGTGAGCCATGGCGGCTAAGCCTGCGCGTGCGGAGCCTGTGCTCCGCAATAGTAGAAGCCACGGCAGTGAGAGGCCCGCGTACCGAAAAAAAAAAAAAGAATGCACAGAGAGTACCAAGATCAGGACTCACGGGCCAGAACGAGAACTCACAGATTCGGCGGGCTGGGGGCAGCAGGCATCCAGGTAGTGGGCTGGGCTGGGCAGAGGAAAGTCACAGGCTTCTGCGCAGGTCCAGCAACAGTCTTGGGGCCTGGAGGCGCCTTGCTTCCTGCAGGGGGAGCTGCAGTCTGTGCAGCAGCCCTGGGCCTAAGAGAAGGCAGGGCTCAAGCTCTGGGCCAGGCGGCAGGTAGGGAGGTACAGCCAAGACTCAGTTTTGGGGAGAGGGGCAGCAGAAGGTTCAGCTGAGGACGAGAAGAGGATCTCCTGGTCCCACGAAAGGGACAGATGCGGGGACTAAATGGCAAAGGTGTCTCAGGGTAAGGGCCTACAAATGAGGGGAAAAATTGACCAGGTTCCTCCTCCCCCAGGCCCACCCTTCAGCCCTCACCAGGCCCCTCACCAGCAGGCAATGCCTAGTCAGCAGCACTAGGCCCAGCAGCAACAAATAGATGCCCACAGCGAGGACGACAATGGCAGGGATGGGGAGCAGCAGGGAGGGGCTGCTGACGGGAGCCGGGGTTGGATTCCACGGGCTAGAGGAGGCCTGGACAGCACAGGAGGAAGGGGTGATGAGGAGATGCGGAGGGGCTGCAGGGACACAGAAATACCAGGAGGGACACGGGAGGTGGCTGGGAAAAGGGGAGGAAGAGCCACCAGGTGGTGGGAAGAGAGTGAATAGGACTACACTGTCTTGTCCCCAAACCTGCCTTTTCTCTTGTCATCCCCATTTCAGCACCATCGAGGACCTGTTGGTCATTCTAGACTTTTCCAAGATTTATTGCCTTTCCTTTCAGAATGCCTCTCCAAACAGATCTATTGTCTCTGCTTCCACTGCACTACTTTACCATCCCTCAGCCCACAGTACTGGCCTCTAACTGTCTTGCAACCTGCAGTTGTGACCCTTTCCACACCAGCTGTCCTGCGTATCCCTCCCTCCCTTGCGGTCCATCAATGGCTCCCACCGACTCAGTCCAAACTTCTTATCTCAGCGACAAAGGCCTCAATCTGGCCCTGCCTACCTCTCCCTCTCCCCCATTACACTCCAGCCATACTGAAGTCCTAGCAGTTCCCCAAATGCCCTGGCCTCTCTCTCACGCCCACCTCTCTGCCCATGCTGTTCCTTCTGCCTGGGATGCCTTTTCTTCTCTGTTGCTTGGCTAGCTCCTCATCTTGCCAAAGTGGGATGTGCCCTTCCATGGGAAGGCTGTCCCTGCAACTCTCTTTCTGTCTCACAGCTCTTGTCCTGAGCTGGAAGGGTCTATGTTGGGTAAAGAGCCCCCTCTCCAGTCCAGGCTCCAAGGCAGGCAAAGTCAGGGTGAGTGGAGGGCGCTGAGGGGGCCGCTCCAGAGAGGGGTAGGACTCACGTCCATTGGGCAGGACAGCGCCAGTCAGTCCAGGAGCTGCAGAGGAGAGAAAGTCCTGGGCCTCAGACACTGAGAGGGGCCATTAGCCTGGGATGCCCATTCTCCTCCTCCCATTTCCCGTTTGGGGAAACTGAGGCCCAACGACGGTCCCTGGTCCGGACAGCGATGATGGGGACTCGGGGCAGCGCCTCCTTCGAAGGCCCCAGCCCGACCCTGGCCACATCCTACCGTTGTCCCCAAACCCCGGGCTCCCTCCATCGACTATCCCCATCACCTGCGCCCTCGGGGCCGCGGGCAGTTCACGGATTCCGCTCCTTGTTTGCTCCAATCGGCCGCAGCTACTGCACCGCCCAGAAGCCTCCCGCTGCTTCTCCCTGTTGTCATGGGGATCAGAGCGCCGCTACTACGGTGGCCGCTCAGACCCAAAATTCCTTCTACGCGCCCCTCGTTTCCCTTTTCCAGTCTGTGGACGCCCGCTCTTCTTTCTAGTCGATGTCCGCTGGGCTTTGCGGCAGTTACCGAGTAGAAATGGCGAGAGTTCCCGCCGCTACCCGCCTGGCTCGGATCCTCATCGTGTGCTGGGTCCTGCGGCGCTGCAAAAGCAAGCCTGAACCCCCGGGCTACACCGCCCACTGGCTGTGTGACTTCGGCCAAATCACTGCGCCTCACTGAGTCCATTTTCCCCTCTGTAAAACGGGGAAACGCCTGCCTCCCAGGGATATTGTAAAACTCAGAGACACTTCTTAATTGTATAGAATTATCCTCAATAATTTTTCAACCTGACCCCCCCACTCATTTTTATTGACAGTACCCAAATTTAAGAGCCATCATCTGGTCTCTTCAACCTTCACATCATTATCAAAGTGATTTCCTCCCACCCACGTCAGATCTTGTGCCTTTTTTCTTTTTTAAAAAATAAATTTATTAATTTATTTATTTTTGGCTGCATTGGGTCTTCGTTGATGCGCGTGGGTTTCCTCTGGTTGGAGTGAGCGGGGGCTACTCTTCGTTGCGGTGCGCGGGCTTCTCACTGCGGTGGCTTCTCTTGTTGCGGAGCATGGGCTCTAGACACGCAGGCTTCAGTAGTTGTGGCACCCAGGGTCAGTAGTTGTGGCTCGCGGGCTCTAGAGCGCAGGCTCAGTAGTTGTGGTTCACGGGCTTAGTTGCTCCGCGGCATGTGGGTTCTTCCCGGACCAGGGCTCAAACCCGTGTCCCATGCATTGGCAGGCGGATTCTTTTTTTTTTTTAATTTAATTTTATTTATTTTTTTATACAGCAGGTTCTTATCAGTCATCAATTTTATACACATCAGTGTATACATGTCAATCCCAATCGCCCAATTCAGCACACCATCATCCCCACCCCCACCCCCCGCCGTGGCTTTCCCGCCTTGGTGTCCATACGTTTGTTCTCTACATCTGTGTCTCAACTTCTGCCCTGCAAACCGGTTCATCTGTACCATTTTTCTAGGTTCCACATACATGCGTTAATATACGATATTTGTTTTTCTCTTTCTGACTTACTTCACTCCGTATGACAGTCTCTAGATCCATCCACGTCTCAACAAATGACTCAATTTCATTCCTTTTTATGGCTGAGTAATATTCCATTGTATACATGTACCACATCTTCTTTATCCATTCATCTGTCGATGGGCATTTAGACTGCTTCCATGGCCTGGCTATTGTAAATAGTGCTGCCATGAACATTGGGGTGCGTGTGTCTTTTTGAATTATGGTTTTCTCTGGGTATATGCCCAGTAGTGGGATTGCTGAGTCATGTGGTAATTCTATTTTTAGTTTTTTAAGGAACCTCCATACTGTTCTCCATAGTGGCTGTATCAATTTACATTCCCACCAAGAGTGCAAGAGGGTTCCCTTTTCTCCACACCCTTGTTGTTTGCAGATTTTCTGATGATGCCCATTCTAACTGGTGTGAGGTGATACCTCACTGTAGTTTTGATTTGCATTTCTCTAATAGTGATGTTGAGCAGCTTTTCATGTGCTTTTTGGCCATCTGTATGTCTTCTTTGGAGAAATGTCTATTTAGGTCTTCTGCCCATATTTGGATTGGGTTGTTTCTTTCTTTACTATTGAGCTGCGTGAATTGTTTATATATTTTGGAGATTAATCCTTTGTCCGTTGATTCGTTTGCAAATATTTTCTCCCATTCTGAGGGTTGTCTTTTCGTCTTGTTTATGGCTTCCTTTGCTGTGCAAAAGCTTTTAAGTTTCATTAGGTCCCATTTATTTATTTTTGGTCTTATTTCCATTACTCTAGGAGGTGGATCAAAAAAGATCTTGCTGCAATTTATGTCAAAGAGTGTTCTTCCTATGTTTTCCTCTAAAAGTTTTATAGTGTCCAGTCTTACATCTAGGTCTCCAATCCATTTTGAGTTTATCTTTATGTATGGTGTTAGGGAGTGTTCTGATTTCCTTCTTTTACATGTAGCTGTCCAGTTTTCCCAGCACCACTTATTGAAGAGACTGTCTTTTCTCCATTGTATATCCTTGCCTCCTTTGTCATAGATTAGTTGACCATAGGTGTGTGGGTTTATCTCTGGGCTTTCTATCTTGTTCCATTGATCTATGTTTCTGTTTTTGTGCCAGTACCATATTGTCTTGATTACTGTAGCTTTGTAGTATAGTCTGAAGTCAGGGAGTCTGATTCCTCCAGCTCCGTTTTTTTCCTTCAAGACTGCTTTGGCTATTCGGGGTCTTTTGTGTCTCCATACAAAATTTAAAATTTCTTGTTCTAGTTCTGTAAAAAGTGCCATTGGTAATTTGATAGGGATTGCATTGAATCTGTGGATTGCTTTGGGTAGTATAGTCATTTTCACAATATTGATTCTTCCAATCCAAGAACATGGTATATCTCTCCATCTGTTGGTATCATCTTTAATTTCTTTCATCAGTGTCTTATAGTTTTCTGCATACAGTTGTTTTGTCTCCCTAGGTAGGTTTATTCCTAGGTATTTTATTCTTTTTGTTGCAATGGTAAATGGGAGTGTTTCCTTTATTTCTCTTTCTGATCTTTTGTTGTTAGTGTATAGGTAGGAATGCAAGAGATTTCTGTGCATTAATTTTGTATCCTGCAACTTTACCAAATTCATTGATTAGCTCTAGTAGTTTTCTGGTGGCATTTTTAGGATTCTCTATGTATAGTATCATGTCATCTGCAAAGAGTGACAGTTTTACTTCTTCTTTTCCAATTTGTACTCTTTTATTTCTTTTTCTTCTCTGATTGCCGTGGCTAGGACTTCCAAAACTATGTTGAATAATAGTGGTGAGAGTGGACATCCTTGTCTTGTTCCTGATCTTAGAGGAAATGCTTTCAGTTTTTCACCATTGAGAATGATGTTTGCTGTGGGTTTGTCGTATTTGGCCTTTATTATGTTGAGGTAGGTTCCCTCTATGCCCACTTTCTGGAGAGTTTTTATCATAAATGGGTGTTGAATTTTGTCAAAAGCTTTTCCTGCATCTATTGAGATGATCATATGGTTTTTATTCTTCAGTTTGTTAACATGGTGTATCACATTGATTGATTTGCGTATATTGAAGAATGCTTGCATCCCTGGGATAAATCCCACTTGATCATGTTGTATGATCCTTTTACTGTGTTGTTGGATTCTGTCTGCTAGTATTTTGTTGAGGATTTTTGCATCTATATTCATCAGTGATATTGGTCTGTAATTTTCTTTTTTTGTAGTATCTTTGTCTGGTTTTGGTATCGGGGTGATGGTGGCCTCACATAGAATGAGTTTGGGAGTGTTTCTTCCTCTGCAATTATTTTTTTCTTTTTCTTGCGGTACGCGGGCCTCTCACTGTCGCGGCCTCTCCCATTGCGGAGCACAGCCTCCGGACACGCAGGCTCAGCGGCCATGGCTCAGGGGCCCAGCCGCTCCGCAGCATGTGGGATCCTCCCGGACCGGGGCACGAACCCGTGTCCCCTGCATCGGCAGGCGGACTCTCAATCACTGTGCCACCAGGGAAGCCCCTTCCTCTGCAATTTTTTGGACGAGTTTGAGAAGGATGGGCAGGCGGATTCTTAACTACTGCGCCACCAGGGAAGCCCAGATCTTGTGCTCTTTCAATTTTTCACCCCCACGCCAAAGGGCTCGCCACTGACTCCAGGATAAAGCCCAAATGCTTTAGTTGACTGTCCACACCATCCACCCTGGGCCTATCTTCGGTTTATTCATTCACAATGTATCCCACAGCGTGTCAAGCACTGCTCTAGGCTCTGGGACTCTAGCAGAGACTAAGGCAGACAAATTTCCTGCCCTCGTGTTGCTTATATTCCACTGGGGGAAGAGGATCCGATAATATGTATACAGATAAGATCGTTTTGTGCCCCATCAACTCATTCAAGTTTCCACCGTAGGATCTGTTCAAGGTTCCTGAACCAGTGCATAGGGTTTCACAACTGCTGTTCCCTCTGCGTAGAACACCCTTCCCCTATCTCTCCCCACTGCCTCCACCCCAACCAACACCTTCCTCGTCCTTTGAGCCACTGCTTAGTTTTGCTCAGTCACCTGCCTGCCTTAGGCAGAGGTGACTGCTTTGGTCATCATATACGTACAGCTGCTCTAGCACTTCTCACAAGGTAGTTAAATTCTCCATTTCACTGCCTGGCTCCTCAATTAGACCACAAGTGCCTGCGTCTAAATCGTCTCCATATCCCAAGCCCTAGCAATTAGCCTGGCCTTGAGGGGGCCTCCACTAAGTACTTACTGATTCTGTGAATGAATAGAATCCAACCAATGCAGTAATGTTATCTAGATCCCCTGGTTCCCTTGGCTCTTACGGCACTCCTACCTCCCACTTTCATTCCTGACCTGTGTGGTTCTCCACACCCACGCTTGTACACAAGATCGCGCACATGCGCGCGCGCGCACACGCACACTCAGGTAAGCACACCTCCCCCACAGAGGCCTCAGACTTCATCCATGATTTCTGCATTCTGGCATGTTCCCCTGAAAGCAGCACTGTGCACCTGCTTCTGTCCACATTCTCCACCCCAATGTACCTCGCCACAGCTGCTGCCCCAGGGATTTTCTGCACCACGAGGCAGCCACAGAAATTGCCAAGGTCTGTGTTCCTGGTTCCCAAATCTCTCCTCTCCCCTTCAGCCACACTGAGAGGGTCCCAGGCACCTTCTCTGCCACCCCAGCCCTCTCAGAGGGGGATTCAAGCCCAGAAAACAGGAGTCTAGCTGTCCCCAGTGACACCTCTGTTGAGTCGAAGTCTGGGTCAGACTGCGTGCTTAGGGCTGTCCTGTTGTCTGCCCCTATCTTCGCAGAATGCTGAGACCCAAGATGAAACCAGTTCCCACCTCAGCCCCAGGAAAGGCTTCAAGTGACACATGGCCCCTCCCTCTCTTCAGCTCCTGCCAACGGAGAGACATCAGCTTTGGCAAGACCTCTGGACACGTCCAGGGCCTGCAGTGGCCAGACTCACCACGGGTGGTATTCTGTTCCTGCCACGGGTGCATACATTATGCAGGAGGGTGGACAGGGCACCAGGTCTGCTCACTGCAAGGCAAGCCAGTAGGAGGGGTGATGTATGCGCCCCACTTTGCCAGGGCCCCACTTCTACCCACATCGCACCAATTGTTGGAGGCAGGGAGAAACTGACTTCACAATAGCTGAATAGCCATAAGATCTCCCTTTTTCTAAAGTTCAAAGCCGGCGATGTTAGATATTCTCACCTGTAGTTTTACACTGCCCCTGGGACAGAGAGTAAAAGATGATGTCCTAATCGTCATGGGGTGGGTGGGAGGCCTGAGACGCAGAGAAAACCAAGAAGATGAAAGACACCTCTGCAGACCTGGGCTTGCATATGGGAAGGCAACCTGGCAGTTCTGATTTTGATCTGATACTTTCAACCCCCTCCTATGGACATCAGATAATATTGCCTCCCAGAGACAATGAGGGGTTCACCAGCCTCCTTATTATGAAAATGAAAGGCCTAGGCTTAGATAATTACTCCTTATCCCCAGGGGAGTAAGAAGCTGAGCTGAGCTGAGCATCAGTAGAAGCCTCTTCACAGACTTTATCTTTTTTTTTTTAAAACATCTTTATTGGACTATAATTGCTCTACAATGTTGTGTTAGCTTTTGCTTTATAACAAAGTGAATCAGCTATACATATACATATATCCCCATATCTCCTCCCACTTGCGTCTCCCTCTTACCCTCCCTATCCCACCCCTCTAGTTGGTCACAAAGCACCGAGCTGATCTCCCTGTGCCATGCAGCTGCTTCCCACTAGCTAGCTATTTTACATTTGGTAGTGTGTATATGTCCATGCCACTCTCTCACTTCGTCCCAGCTTCCCCTTCCCCCTCGCTGTGTCCTCAAGTCCATTCTCTACATCTGCATCTTTATTCCTGTCCTGCCCCTAGGTTCTTCAGAACTTTTTTTTTTTTTTTGGATTCCATATATATGTGTTAGCATACGGTATTTGTTTTTCTCTTTCTGACTTACTTCACTCTGTATGACAGACTCTAGGTCCATCTACTTCACTACAAATAACTCAATTTCGTTTCCTTTTATGACTGAGTAATAGTCCGTTGTATATATGTGCCACATCTTCTTTATCCATTCATCTGTCGATGGACACTTAGGTTGCTTCCTTTTCCTGGCTATTGTAAATAGTGCTGCAATGAACATTGTGGTACATGACTCTTTTTGAGTTATGGTTTTCTCAGGGTACATGCCCAGTAGTGGGATTGCTGGGTCGTATGGTAGTTCTATTTTTAGTTTTTTAAGGAACCTCCATACTGTTCTCCATAGTGGCTGGATCAATTTACATTCTCACCAACAGGGTAAGAGGGTTCCCTTTTCTCCACACCCTCTCCAGCATTTATGGCTTGTAGATTTTTTGATGATAGCCATTCTGACCAGTGTGAGGTGATGCCTCATTGTAGTTTTGATTTGCATTTCTCTAATGATTAGTGATGTTGAGCATCCTTTCATGTGTTTGTTGGCAATCTGTATATCTTCTTTGGAGCAATGTCTATTTAGGTCTTCTGCCCATTTTTAGATTGGGTAGTTTGTTTTTTTGATATTGAGCTGCATGAGCTGCTTGTATATTTTGGAGATTAATCCTTTGTCAGTTGCTTCATTTGCAAATATTTTCTCCCATTCTGAGGGTTGTCTTTTCGTCTTATGGTTTCCTTTGCTGTGCAAAAGCTTTTAAGTTTCATTAGGTCCCATTTATTTTTGCTTTTATTTCCATTTCTCTAGGAGGTGGGTCAAAAAAGGGCCTAGCTGTGATTTATGTCATAGAGTGTTCTGCCTATGTTTTCCTCTAAGGGTTTTATAGTGTCTGGCCTTACATTTAGGTCTTTAATCCATTTTGAGTTTATTTTTGTGTATGGTGTTAGGGAGTGTTCTAGTTTCCTTCTTTTACATGTAGCTGTCCAGTTTTCCCAGCACCACTTACTGAAAAGGCTGTCTTTTCTCTATTGTATATTCTTGCCTCCTTATCAAAGATAAGGTGACCATATGTGCATGGCTTTATCTCTGGGCTTTCTATCTTGTTCCATTGATCTATATTTCTGTTTTTGTGCCAGTGCCATACTGTCTTGATTACTGTAGCTTTGTAGTATAGTCTGAAGTCAGGGAGCCTGATTCCTCCGGCTCCGTTTTTCTTTCTCAAGATTGCTTTGGCTATTTGGGGTCTTTTGTGTTTCCATACAAATTGTGAATTTTTTTGTTCTAGCTCTGTGAAAAATGCCATTGGTAGTTTGATAAGGATTGCATTGAATCTGTAGATTGCTTTGGGTAGTATAGTCATTTTCACAATGTTGACTCTTCCAATCCAAGAACATGGTATATCTCTCCATTTGTTTGTATCATCTTTAATTTCTTTCATCAGTGCACAGACTTTATCTTATTTCATCCTAACAGTAGACCTCAGTGGCAGAAGCCATCATTTTCACTTTACAGATAGAAATGAATTAGGACCTAGTTGAGAAGGAATTTTAGAACCAGGCAAGATCTAGGTTTGAATTCTAGTTCTGCCACCATGTGTCTGTGTGACCTTGGGCAAGTCAGTTGACCTCCCTGACCCTCAGTCTTCACCTGGAAAGTAGGGATTACATAAGAGACTGGCAGGGCTCGTTGTGATGATTAGAGGAAATGTATGCAGAGCTGCTGGCACAGAACGGGGGTCATTAAAAAATAGAACAACATGGGACGTCCCTGGTGGTCCAGTGGCTGACTCCACTCTCCCAATGCAGGGGGTCCGGGTTTGATCCCTGGTCAGGGAACTAGATGCCATATGCCACAACTAAGAGTTTGCATACTGCAGCTAAAGATCCTGCATGCTGCAGCTAAAGAACCCACATGCCACAATGAAGATCCCATGAGCTGCAACTAAGACCCAGGGCAGACAAATAAATAAATAAATATTTAAAAAAAATAAAAAATAGAACAACAAGAACTATTAATGACTGTCACAATGAATACTTACAATGTGCCACATAGGAACTGTGTTCACATACATCTCATTCAGTCATCCCACAGTCCTATGTAGAGGCACTGCTCTTGTCCCTATTTTATAGATAAGTAGCCTGAGGCTCAGAGGAGTTAAATCACTAGCACAAATTCTTCTGGCTAATGAGTAACGGAACTAAGATTTAAGTCCAGGCAATGGGACTTTGTGTGTATTCAGCTGAAGCTCAGAGAGGTTCTGACACTTGATCAAGGTCACACAGACAAAGTATGGGAGAAAAAGGGTCTGGACGCTTAGCTTTCTCACTCCAACTCACCTGCTGTGCCCCCTCGGCGGCCTTTTCTATTGTAGAGATGAAGGGTGCGACTGAACTTGCCTGGAACCTAACACTAAATAATAAATGATCTGGCGCACTGTCCAGGACACACCCCAGAGCACGGGGAGGGGGAATTGGACCCTTCCCTGGGTATCATGTGGGAAACAGGCCACTTCTGGCTGTTTATCGTTTACTTATTCACAGGCTTCGATGATATCACACCTGCACACCTCCGCAGGGCCGCGGCGGCACGGCACACAGGTAAAGAGGATGCGCAAGATAGCATTTGGACCTAACGGAGGCTGAAGGAGCAGGAAACGGTAAACTCCAGGCCCGGGGTGAATTGTGTGACAGGTCTGTGAGGTCCACTTGGGGGTGAGAGACCCACCTGGGAAGCCAGGCTGGAGCGGGAAAGCGGCGGCCGAAGTCGTGGGAGCTTGGACGGGCACTGGGGCAGCGCCACCCCACGCTGCCCGTCTCCACGCGGGCGCTGCCGGCTGCCTTCCAGAGGCGCGTGTAGCCAGGGGCTGCACCCACACGCCAGAACTGGCTGGCATCTCCCTTCCTCCGCGGGATGTTCAGACCCTCCTGGAACGCCTAGACAAGGGACCACGGTGTGTGCAATGCATCCCATTTTGGGTTTATTTCAGGTGGTACAGCCATTAAGCAAGAAAGCGCTGCGCCCGCGCGCCCCTGGGCACACACGCACACACACACACACACACACACACACACACACACACACACCTCTGAAAGCCATTCTCTTTCCAATTCCCTTTCAACGCTTCTGATTATTCCAGGACAAAGTCTCATTGCGCTGCCAGAAGTCCTTTGACACCTCTCTATCCATGCTTCTCTTGTCTTTAACAAAGAGAGAGAGGGCGGCCTCCAGCTCAGAATTCTGAGCACGTGCTAATATCTAGTGAGAATGTAAGAACAAGTGTTTTTTTTCATTTTATTTTTTGTTACCTTCTATTTACAACAAATAATACTGGTTTTCTATTTTCCGTTTACTGATAAAAAGTTTCCTTTTAACGTACATGGTTAAAAGCAGGTACTCTGGAACTCATATTATTAGGTTCAAATCCCAGCTCTGCTACTTACTACCTGTATGACCTTGGGCAAGTCACACAACCTCTCTGTGCCTCAATTCCCTCAACCGGAAAGAGAAAGTAATAATAGCATCTCCCTCTTGGGTTATTGTGACGATTACATTAATTAATGTATGTGAAAAGGGTAGATTGGTGCCTGACACCTAGTATATGCTGTAAAAATGTCTCCTATTATTAGCTCAAATAGGGGGGAAAAAACCCCTGAGGTTTAGAGAACACTTCTTTGGACCAATTCCGCCATTTTCCATGTGAGGGAACGACACTTTGGAGAAGATAATTAAGCAGCTGAGCTAGGATCTGGTAGGTCTCTGGATTCCCAATCCATTTACCAGCCATTTCAATCTTCAGAATTAATATAACCTCTCAGCCTCAGCTTATTCATTGCAGAATGGGACTGATACTATTTCATTGGATGTTGGGATGCTGTGTGTAAAGGTGGCTCAGAAAACGAGTTGGTATGATGTCTCCGGTGCATTCTCAACAGGGGGAATAGCACCCCCCAAGAGGGCAGAAATTGGTTCTTGGCGGGTGAAAAATATCTTTTAGATATACAAAGCACAGACATATAGTATATAAGTTCATGAGAAATGGTGATTAGGAAACAAAATGTCTAAACAAGGCTTGGGGAGCAATAGTTAAAAAGAAGTTGAGAGTTGAGAAATACTGCTCTTAACCAAGATTTTTCCAACTTGGGTTGTTACTCATAAGTGGATTATGAAATCTGCTTAACGGGTCATGATAAGCATTGGGGGAGGAAAAATGATAAAGGGGAACAATGATATAGTACGGTGTGCGCTACACAGAATCAGGATCAGAAAGTATCCTGAGAAAGTTTCAGTTCAGTTTGGCACGTGCATGCCAGTGCTGAGTCATGAAATAAAAGTCTCTCTCGAGGCTCACTGTAAAAAAAATGGCGCAAGCCATTTCTCTAAACCACAGTTTTCTTTTTCTCCCCTCATTATTTATCTCTCAGACAAGCCCATGCAGCCTCGAACTATTTTACTCTGAACAGGAAGAACCTGATAAGGAAAGAAAGAAATGTAGAAGAGAGTGTCCAGATTCCAGTAAAACTAGGGCCTGACCTTTACCAGCTCATGGCCAAGGACTCTTCCCTTCCTCATTCTCTGTTCCAGGGTAAGCCACAGCTACGGAGGAAGATGACTGGCCCTCAGCACCAGAGGGACCTCCCCTCTTAGATTCCTCCCTCTTCCTCCCCTTTCCTCCCCTCCTCTGCTCCCGATGTGAAAGGCAGCAGTCATGTTGACAGAGTCTGAGTCCTAGCTCTGCCATTTACTCTGCAATCCCAGGACAAGTCATTTAATTTCTCTGATCCTCAGTTTTCTCAGCTATAAACGAGGAACTTATTTGTAAGATTGTTGTGGTGCTTAAATGAGAGAAGGTAGATAAAGTATATTAGTATTTTAGTGCCTTGTATACTGCAGGTGCTCATGATAATAGCAGCTAACAGGCCCTGAACGCTGTGTGAAGAAGTTTATCCATGTTATCTCTATTTCATCCTCTAAATGAGCTTACACAGGAGTAGAGAAGGTAACAGGGCAGACTCCAGTCAGGCTGCCTAGTTTCAAACCTCAGTTCAGTATCTTTTCACATGTTTAAGGGCTGCCTATAGTTCTTTCTGACTGCATTGTCTGCCTTTTAAAAAGGTGCTTTCCTCATAACCCCACATGTCTTCGGCTTACATCACATTGGCCAGACCTCTAACTATAAGGGAGGCTGGGAAATATAGTTTTTTAAGTAGGCACATTTCAGTCTCCAACAAAATAAAGAAGGTGATAAGGATGATACCGGTTAGGCAACCAGAGTCCTCATCTTCAACAGTCTTATCTCGCTCTTGATTTAACCTTGAATTTAATTTTCAAAGGCCTATCCAGAGGGGAGAAAATGGAGGAAACAAGTAAAACAGTTAACAGAGATAAGCTCTGAAAAATGTCGCTGACGTGTCTAAATTGTAGTCAATAATGTTTCGTTTCTTTTTTTTTCTTAACCATTCAGTTTCTTTAGGAAATGAGTTTACGAGTTTTCTATATCTGTTTAATATTAGAGAGACCAATACAGTCAGAAAATAGGGTTGAAAAAAATCCCACCTCATTAACTCCCTGACTGTGTAACCTTGGACAAGGTACCAAACCTCTCCGTGCCTCTGTTTTCTCATCTGTAAAATGGGTACAATAATAATCCCCATTAACAAAGTTGTTGTGAGGAAATGACTTGATTTTTTTTTTTTTTTTTTTTTTGTGGTACGCGGGCCTCTCACTGTTGTGGCCTCTCCTGTTGCGGAGCACAGGCTCCGGACGCGCAGGCTCAGCGGCCATGGCTCACGGGCCCAGCCGCTCCGTGGCATGTGGGATCTTCCCGGACCGGGGCACGAACCTGTGTCCCCTGCATCGGCAGGCGGACTCTCAACCACTGTGCCACCAGGGAAGCCCGACTTGATATTTTTAAGCACTCGTATCAGTGTCTGGCCCATAGTAAATGCTATATAGTTAGCATTTAATGAGCTGGCATTATTATTATCCCAACTTCACAGATGAAAGAATTGAGGCCCACAGAGACTGGCCAACTATCGCTCAGGGAATGGAAGAGCCTAAGATGGTTTAGCATTTTAAAAATTCCAGGGCATCCCCTAGCGGTCCAGTGGTTAAGACTCCGCACTTCCACACATTAGCAGAGTATGCCTTGAGGACCGTACCTGTGTAAATGCCCACGATCCATATAAGGGCATTCCCAACCCCTCAGAAGGCTCCCTGGGGTGTCCTCTCCGTCAATACCTCCCCCAAGTTAAATGCTGTTCCGATTTTTCACAGGAGATATTTTGCCTGTTTTGAACGTCGTCCAAATGGAGCCATACAGTATGTTTCTTTTATTATCCGTGGAGTCTGAATTTGAAGTCCAGATGGTCCCACCCTAGGAACTGCCATCTTAACTATTACCCTGTACTGCCTTTTAAAGCAATGACTGCTTAGGCTGCTCTCTTTTCCCCCACCTCCTCATCCTGTCCCCTCTTTCAGCTCCACCCCTGAATCCTAGCTGTGCTTCAAGCCATCAACGAAAGCTAATTAGTCAATTCTGTGTTAGAAGGTTACCCCCCCAATGCCCCCCCCCCCAGCAGGCACTCTCCAGGAAGCATATGATGGAGCACATGTTGTCAAGAAGTGGGCCAATGGGAAGACGGCATATTCCAAACCGTCCACCATTCCACCAATAGGAAGGTGATGTTCCTGCCCCCTCCAACTGCCTCTGTAGAGCTGCCTCCGCCTCATGCCCTTGCAGTTTGACGCTTTCCTTGTATCCTGAGAAGGTCCCCTCAAAGCTGCTTAAGGGGTGCAGGATGGCAGGCCCTGACTCCCTACATCTCTCCTGGGCTTTCCTCACACCTCCCCTCCCTGGAGTGGATGGGAGGGGAGGCTTTTCCAGACAAAAATAACATATGTAAATATATATGTTTTCAGAGGTTTTCCCATGTTTTGTTTGTTTCTTTAATGGGATAATGCTTTGAGTTTTCTTTTTCTTTTTAAAGAAATATTATTTTTAAAATTTCAGTTATCTTTACAATTTGAACACCCCTCCTTCCTTTTTTTCTGAGTTCTGGGCACTGATGAGAACCACCAGCCTCCCTCTCTAGCCTCCACCTTGCCCCTCCGAGGTGAGGACCTAGGAGAGGGGAGAGGTGACACAAAGAGCTTGGGGTGGGGGGACAGAGGATGGGATGGGGTGAGTTAAGAAAGAGCAGGCACATACTTAAGAGCTGAAAGAGAAAGAGGGAATTTTAAGGTGTGAGATGGACTGGGAGGTGTAGGCCAGCTTCAGGAATTACAAGGAAAATGAATACAAGTGTAGGAAATGGATTGATAACCAAAAATTAGGATGTCCAATTGCTCTGGATGAGGCATATTTAAAGTGCATTAAGGATCTCGAAGAGATTGGGGAAGAGCTACGCCTGATGGCTTTTGATAGTTATGAAAGATGGATCCCATAGGCCTTGAGTTTTTGGGGTGAAGGGAGGGTCTGAGGGACACTGTGTTGAGGTGTTCTCACAGCCATCTTTTCTCACCTTCTCTACCCCAGACAGGCATGACCCTGCTCTTTGTACTGGGCTGCATCTTCTTCCCGCTGAGCTTTGCTCTCCTCTGCTGGGGTCTGCAGAATCACTCCAACCTGCGGATGGAGAGACCAGAGGCCGTTCTGGTGGCATCCAAGTAAGAGGACAGGGTGAGGGCATCCTTCCTGGGGCCAGGGCTGGTGGAGTTGATCTCCTACTTTCAGGAAGAGCTAGTGATAAGAGCAGAAGCAGACTATGTGTGTATGTGAGCGTGGGTGGGTGGGAGATATAGAATCAAAAGACACTGGCTATGGGATCTCTTGCAAGTCATTTAACCTCTCTGAACTTCAGAGCCCCCATGTAAACCCCATGGGTTTAATAAGAATACTCACCTTCCATTCTTCGTGGAGATGTTGTGTGAGGGTCAGGTGAATTCACATCTGTAGAATAGGGGTAGGGAATTCCTTGGCAGTCCAGTGGTTAGGACTCCGTGCTCTCACTGCCAGGGGCCCGGGTTCAATCCCTGGTCGGAGAACTAAGATCCCACAAGCCATGTGGCCAAAATAAAATAAAATAAAATAGGGGTTGCAAACTCCCGCAAGTGACACAAGAGATGTAGGCTCTGTGGGGACTGTGTGAGCTGGAAGACTACTTTCATGCCATCCAGTGGGGGCAGCAGCTGCTCGGCTCCAGCCAGACATCATGGAGTTAAGAGTGTGGGCCCAATGTTGTCTGACCTTCTGATTTTTTTCTTAAAAGAAGTTGAGCTTTTATGTGAAATCTAATTTTTAAACACTGACACATAACTTAGAATTTAAGAAAATACTATACTGGCAACAGCATACTGGCCAAACGAAACATGTTTATGGACTGGCCTGGGCCCTTGTGCTGCAAATCTATGGCCTATTTGACAACGATTAGTAACATAACTGTGAACCTTAGGGAGGAGAGGGAGCCGGCAGAAGGCAGAACTTACTTGGGTGTCTGGAAGCCAAAAAACCCATCTCTATCTGCTTTAATGCCCACTATCCAAAATGAAGCCACAGCTCCTTCACCAGGTCTGTGGCCCTCCCCACAGCTCAGCACCACCCTGCGGCCTTGCTCACCTTTGGCTCTGGAGCTATGCAAACATGGGTTTGAAAGCCAGCTTTGCCAATTCTCATAGCTAGGTTATCTTGGGCAGGTTTTTTGTCTTTTTTTTTTTTTTTTTTGAATCTCTAAGCCTCAGGTTCCTGTCTATAAAACAAAGATACTACCATCTGGGAAGATTAAATAAGAATGAGATAAACCACCGCACCCCGTCCCCAGCACATAGTAAACACTCAGGAAGTTGGGTCCCTTTTCCCCTTAAGTGAAGCGCTGAGGTCAGGAAGCTAGGTCCACTATTGTCTCTAAAATTGTCCCTCACTCTTGCTGCCTAAGGCCAGGGTCTGTTCCCGCAGTACGACACTAGAGGGCAGCACAAAATTGCAAATCCCAGTCCTTTGGGGAGGTGATGGCATGGGCTTTGGACAGGCAAAGGCAAATCGTAGCGTTACTATTGAGGCGTATCTTAAGACAGGCTTGAAAACCAAAGTATGGTTTGGGTAGCAGGGCCCCACGTCATGCAGAAGTCGACAGGGCAGTTGGTTTCAGGACGAGAAGGCCAAATTCCACGGAGGCAGCATGAAAGGGTGAGAAGCAGCTCAGAGGCCAGTGTGGTTCTGGTGGGGCTTCTGACCTGCAGTGGGACTCTGGTCAAGTCACTGGGCCTTGGTTTCCTTGCAGTGGAATGAGGGGCTTGAATCAGCCAATCCCCAGGGTCCTTTCCCACATGGAAACTGGGCTGTGAAGTTGCAGAGGAAGGGGAGCCAGGAGCATAATAACCCTGAAGAAAAAGAGAGTGACCAGGGCTTAGGGGAGGCCTGAAGGACACGGGCAGGGGCGTCATCGGGCTTGAAGTGGGTTTTCAGAGAAGCAGCACTTCCCCACCCTCTTCAAACCCTGCCGCCTAGTATGAGTGGTCTCTTGCGTTTTCTGAATTATGTGACCTTGGAGAGGGTCACTGGAGGCCTCAGGACCATTTCTTGACCTGTAAAAAGGGGACACATGTCGTTGCCTCAGTGCTGTTACAATAGTTAGAGGAGATCATAGGACAGTCTTGCGGCGGCGTTGGGACCAGAGGCACCTCATGTATATATACCTCAGAGTTTCCCTCCCTCCCATTGGGGTGAGGGACGTGGGGGTCTCTGAGCCCAAAGGATACTGTGTTGAGGTGTTTTTATTCCCATCTGTTCCTTAAACTCATCCTTCAGAGACAGCAAGATGCACCAACTTCTCCCGCTCCCCCCCCCAGGGAATCCTCTTTCTCTCTGCCGGGGTGGGTGCCCCTAAGCTGGGACCCCAAGGCCGCTGAGGGACACATGTCGAGAGGCCTCGGCAGAGGAGGAAATGGCAGGCATTTGCAAAGTACTGGTGGGAAACGGGGTCAGGCCCATCTGGGGGCCCAGGGCCTCCTCCCAGCTGGCCAAGGAGCCCCAGGCCACCTCCCTCCCCAAGAGGAGAGACGACCCTCCCCTGGCCCTCCCAGGCCGACCCTCCCAGGCGGGCCCCAGTGCCTGCCGCAGCGGCTGTCTCTTTAAGGGCCTCCCCCTCCCTCTTTCTCCGCTTCCCCCCACCTCTGTCGCAGCCGCCGCTGTGGTTCAGAGCTGCATGGGGAGATGCTGCTGCAGGTCCGGTTTCTTGGTGTCTGGTCGGTGCCATCATTTCCCTCCCCCTCCCCCGCCCTCCCCGAGCCGGCGACTTCCCGTCCCCCTCCCCCTCCCCACCGAGGGGGCAGGGGGCTGGGCACGAACTCTCCATAATGCCCCGTACAGCCTCCCGGCCGGGCCGCGGAAACTGTGGCGGCAGCGAGAGGCGGGAGAGCCGTGCTGACCGCTGACCACTTGCCCGGCTGCTCCTCTGTCTCCCCTCCCTCCCTTTCAGAGCTGGCACCACAGTCCCACCCCCCACCTCCCACCCCGCCTCCTCGGGCCCTCCCAGCCTCTCCACGTAAGCCCCCCCCCCACCTGCCTCTCTCCCTCCCCTCCCCCATCCGCATCCTCCTCGTCCTGTACCCCCTCCCTCTGTCCTCTCACCCGGTCCTCCCCTCCTCGGCTCTCTCCCAACCCTCTGGCTGGCTTTCTCCTGCTCCCTTTCTCGGGTCCTCCCTGTCCCCGGTCTCTCCCCATTTCCCCAGTCTCATCTAACTCCCTTTACTCGGGTCCTCTGGTCTGACTCGACAGCCCCATCCCGTCCCTGCCCTGTCCCCTTTGTGCCCCTTTCTCTTTCTCTCTCTCCTTCCCCGGCTTGGCGTCCCTTCTCCACCTCTAACTCCCTTCAGCTCGGCCTCCCTGTCCCTTCTCGGCCGCTCACTCGGCTCCCTGCCCGAGGCCTGAGCACCATGCTGACCCCAATGGTGGCTGGAGGGGTGGTGTTCCCCGGACTCTTCCTGCTCTCCAAGAACACGCTCCAGCGGCTGCCCCAGCTGCGCTGGGGGGAGGCCGACGCGGTCATTGTCTCAGCCAGGTAAACTGCATCCCTTCCCCGCCGCCCCAGGCTCTATGGGGATGGAATGGACCCTTGGCCCGGTGGGGACTGGGGGCTCCTGAAGTGGTCGGTGGGCTCTACCTCCAAGCTTCCCTCTCTCCTCGCTGCCTTACTCGCTGTCCCGGGAGACCGCATCCAAGCCCAGCCATCTGGTCTACTAGTATTCAGACTGCTCTCCCTCCCTTTCCCATTCACCCTCCCACCCTCCAAAACAGGTCCGGCCTGTGACTAAAACATCCCTATAGGATATTAGAGAGCAAGGCAAGGGGCACAGAGCTGTGTATTATTCGGGGCATGTGTTTGGGGGAATGAGGGACAGAGGAGTGAACAGTGGAACTCTGCACACCCTGGAATTCGGGCCAGAGTTGGGGAGGGGAGCGTGGTGGCACGCAATGAGAGAGCGGGAAAGTGACCAGGGGGAATCAGAGGCAACCGAGGGGCCATGGGATAACCGGCATCATGACTGGGCAGCTGACGGTGCCAGAACAGGCCCGTGGGCTTCCCCCTGCCATCCTGTGCTGTGCCCCCCCACTTCCCTGGAAGGGACACCTTGTCATCAGCCACTCGTGCTCAGCAGCTTCTCACCTCACGATGACCTCCCTGGTGTCCTCCTGGAGGAAGGCAACTCAGTGTCCTGTGAGGAATGGGTGAGCCGAGGAGTAGCAGCCGGGCCAGTCCAGGAGCCTGAGGTGGTGTGGCTGAGTCCCGGGCAAAGCAGCCTTGGGGAAAGACGGGCAGGGAGCACCCAAGAAGTGCAGAAACCGGTCAGTAAGGAGGAGGAACCGAGGTGCGCGTCTCCTGCCTCTACTGCTGCTCCCTCTTCCTCCCTAGGCTAGTGTCCTCTGTCCAAGCCGTCATGGCCTCCACAGCTGGCTACATCGTCTCCACCTCCTGCAAGCACATCATAGATGACCAGTAAGTGCCATGAGACCACCTTAGCCCCCGTTCCAGCAGCCTGTGTGTGTGTGTGACCCCTGAGTACCCCAGGTCATCTAGGGGGCTCCTTCAGTGGTCCCCAAGCCCTTAACTTGAGCCTGAGCAAGTCAACTGCAGTAGCTGCAACTCAACACCCAGGGATAAATTTATCCACATCCTGTCCTTAAAGGTCAGAACCAGGAGGAGAGGGAGCGGGGAGCAAAAAGGATTCTCAAAGCAGCTCCTAGGCTTCCCGGCCTCTCGGATCATAGTAGGTTCTGAAGGTTGTTTCCTCCCGTACCTCCTCCCACCCTTTCACCCCTCGGACCCCATTTCCAATCAGCATCCAACTGGGGTGCTTCTCTACTCATGTCGGGCTCACCCCTCCCCTCCCCCCAGAATCCAGGTGTCCAGCCCCAGCTCTATGCATGAGAGGGACAGATGACACAAACAAGGCCACCAGTGGTTAGGCAGTGGGGTGGGGAGTGGAGGGTGAAGAGGCCAAAATTTGGCACTGGGAGCTGCTGCAGTGCCTGGCGCTTGCCAAAACCCCAGGCCTGAGAGGTAGAGCAGGAGGGAGGAGAGGGGCCCTGTCCGTGGTGCTGACGGGCAGCTCTAGTTGACCCACGGGCCGCCGCCGCAGAGTTGCCGGTGAGGGTGCTGATGACGCCCCACGCTTAACTTCTGGTCCTGTTCCCTCCTCTGGTGGCGCTGAGCCCCAGGGACATTGTCTGGATGCCCCAACCTAGAGACATTCCCTGTCTCCCTCGAGTTCCTTCATCTGTGGACTGAGGTCCATCCCTCCCTGGAAGGGCTGCTGCGAGGAGGAATTGACTTGTGTGTGTCTAACGCCTAGAGCAGTTCTGGCCACACAGAGTGGATGCTAAACTCTTTCTTCAGACCCCCACCCTGGGGACTTGGCTTCCTCTTGTCCTCTCCCCCCATTCCCACCCCTGGGTCCAAGATGAGCCTGGATCCCCACACATTCCCTTCTCTCGCCTTCTTACAGAGGTCACTTTTCAGTTCTTACATTTTCTCCCCCGCCCCACCCAGTCTGTTCTTGTCCCTCCCCGCTTAATCCTCAGGTGGGTGGGAAGGATCAGGGTTAATCCAGGGGCAACAGCTGTTCCTACCTCTGAGCACCTAATTGCTGAAGAGGGTGGGAATGGGTTTAACCCTGCACACTGGAGCCCAGGGCCTGGAGGTCCTGGAGCCCCACAAGCTAGTGGTGTCACCGTGTCTGCTGTGGCTGACTCTCCAGGCCACTCTCTGCTCTAACTTCTCTTGGGCCAGTGGGACCCCTTTCCACCTTCCTGCCCTTCGTCTCTAACCTGGGCCACTGCTTCCTCTCCTCTCTCTCTCCCTCTTGGTCACACACTCCAGCATGGGTCTCTGCTTCTCTTTTCCTGAAATCATCCCTGCTAGAGTGGGCTGCCTGTCCCCTTCCAGGCCAGCCTTCCCCAGGGTTCACCTTCTGTTTCCATCTCACCCCTGGTCCTCAGCTGCCCTGCCCTCAGGTCTCACTCCACTTCTCCCTTCAGCAGCTGCTCTTACTTTGTCCTCATATTTGCGTCCCTTCTGGCTGACTTTGCTTTCATCCCTCCACCGAGCTGGGCGAGTTCCCCTGGGCCTGCCTCTTCGACCTCCCACCCCACCTCGGACCTGTCACAGGACTACAGATTTAAGAGAAGGTGCTTCAAGTGCTGACTCGAGAAGAAAAATGCAACGTTGCGTATTCATGCACTTTTCATTTTTGTTTACTCACTAAGTGCCTGGAACTTTCTCTGCTCTTGACTCCTTTTGCTCAGCGTTTTCTCCATAATGCTTGGCTGTACCTGAAAAAACAAGAGATGGGGCCACATTCAAGCAGAGCAAACACCGCTGACAGCACCACCAACTCCCCAGTGCGGCCTGTCTGTGACCCCTGTCTCGAATCTTCTAGGGGACAGCAGGGCTGAGAGGGAGAGCTGTGGAGCCAGACTTCTCATGTTGATCCCTTGGTCAGGTTACCTAGCCTCTCTCACCTGTAAAATGGGGTGACAACCATACCTACTTTTTATAGGCTTTCTGTGGGGAGTAAATACGTTTGTGCATGTAAAAGATTTAGAATATTAGAATAGTGCCCGCATGTAATAAGCAGTCAGTTGATGTCAGCCAATATGCTCTCTCCCCACCACTCCCAGAATTACTCTTCTGCTGTAATTCGTCCTGATCTCAGCTGTTTCTCAGATCTGGTCTGGCTTGTTTTCTCACTCTATCTCGGCCCTCAGGTCTGTGGCTGTCTTCTGGTCTCTCTTCCTTTTTCTCCCACCATATTGCAGAGAGAGAGAGAGAGAGAGAGAGAGAGAGAGAAAGAGAGAGAGAGGGAGAATGTGAATGAATGAATATGAATCCTGGGTGGGCCCTCAGGTCAGTCGGTGTTTGAATCCCAGCCCTGCTACTTGCCAGCTGTGTGATAGTGTGGCCTTGGGCCACCTTTTCACCCTCTACCCTTGTAACTTGAGAGTCTACTTCCGTCTCAGCGTTGTTACGAACATCACCTGAGATCTGACTCCCGTGATGCGCCCAGCATGGACCCGGCATCTGGCAACTGCCCTGCCCATCCCCTTTCCTCCTTGACCCCCCCTTTCTCTCTGCCCGACAGACACTGGCTTTCCTCTGCCTACACGCAATTTGCGGTGCCCTACTTCATCTATGACATCTACGCCATGTTCCTCTGTCACTGGCACAAGCACCAGGTCAAGGGGCACGGAGGGGACGAAGCGGGGACCAGAGCCCCGGGCAGCACCTGGGCCGCGGCACGCGGCTACCTGCACAAGGAGTTCCTCATGGTGCTCCACCATGCTGTCATGGTGCTCGTGTGCTTCCCATTGTCCGTGGTGAGTGGGGCCGCTGAGAGCCAGGGCCCCGTGTCCTGCTCATGCCAGCACTGCAGGAGCCTAGGAAGCCCTGGGTCCAGGTCCCAGCAGCAGGGCAGGCCCAGGATGGAGGGCCCCATGGAGGGGTTAATGAGCTCCAGCCCAGCCCCAAACAGCAAGAGGGTGGATCGCACCCAGCTGTGGTGCTTTGGAGCTGTGGTTACACACCACTGCCTCTGAGACTCAGTTTCCTCATCTGTAGTATCAGGAATACCATCTCACCTGCAGGATGGTTGGAGGGATACGGTGAGTTAGTGCTCCCAGCTCAGCTACTGTTCACCTGTGCTCAGACTTTCAGAGTGAAGCATCCCCAAAAGTGACGGGGGTGGGGGGGCAGGTGCTGCCCAGGAACCCAGGCTCAGGGCAGGCGGTTTCCTTCCTCTCCTCTCAGGTGTGGCGTCAAGGCAAGGGAGATTTCTTTCTAGGCTGCTTGCTGATGGCAGAGGTCAGCACCCCCTTCGTCTGCCTTGGCAAGATCCTCATCCAGGTGAGAGGGGCGCTGAGGGTTCTGAGCGTGACAGGAGGACCGGGGAAGGGCGGGCACTTTTAGGGACCGATTGGAGATGCTTTAAAGGACAGGTGAAGAGTCGGGGCTATAAGGCGGGGTATAGGGGAGGCGTCAGGGCGGAGGGGGGCGGGTGGAGGGGAGCGGGGCCTGGGGCCCCTAACCTGGCCCCTGTCCGAGGAAGGCGAGGCAGGGAGGTGGGCCGAGGGGGGAGGTGGCCCGGGGGCTGAGCCGGGGGCGTGGCCGGAGGCGCCCCGCCCCTCACCCCGCCCCTGTCTGCCCGCCCCGCCCGCAGTACAAGCAGCAGCACACGCTGCTGCACAAGGTGAACGGGGCCCTGATGCTGCTCAGCTTCCTCTGCTGCCGGGTGCTGCTCTTCCCCTACCTGTACTGGGCCTACGGGCGGCACGCGGGCCTGCCCCTGCTCGCCGTGCCGCTCGCCATCCCGGCCCACGTCAACCTGGGCGCCGCGCTGCTCCTAGCCCCGCAGCTCTACTGGTTCTTCCTCATCTGCCGCGGGGCCTGCCGCCTCTTCCGGCCCCGGGGCTCCCGGCCGCCCTCCCCCTGTCAGACCCAGGACTGAGGGTGGGGCCGGGGGCCCTCCCCACCCCACCCCTACGCCGTGGGGACAGGGCTCTGGGGCTGCTGGGTGGGGGGAGGAGCCAGTGGCCTCTTGCCCTGACAGCCCCCGGGAACTGACAGATGGACTCCGAAGGGGGTGGGGACATGTCCCCTCAGGGGCTGAGGGCTGGGACCAGGTGAGTTGGAAGGCAGGGAGAGGGGACCTCTCCCTACAGTGCCTGAACCGAGCGAGGGTCGACCCCCTCCTGCCTAGCCCCTGTCTCCATCACCTCCCCTGGGCCCTGGAGAAGCGAAGGAAGAGGAAGAAGACGCACCCCTTCCCAACCGCTTAGGGCTCAAGGCTGTGGGGAGCCTGAGGGGACCAGGACTCACAGAATTGTCGGGGAGGCCCTGCTGCCAAGGCCATGCCAGCCCCCCTGCTGCAAACTCCTCTCAACTCCCTGTCACCTGGGAGGGAGGGGACACCCTATCTAATGCCCGTGGGCTCGCTCAGGGCTGGCTGTCCCCACTGCTCCTCTCCAGGGGAGGCCAGCCTGAGGAATCTTATTTATTTTATTAATTCGTCCAAATGCAAACTCGTTTGTGGGTGTCGGGGGAGGGAGGTGGTTGCTACCCCCCAGCCTTCCCAGTGCTGAGCAACCCCGGGGGCAGGTGGGGGGCCGCCTGGTCCCTTCCCCATTAGGCTGCACATCTTGCCCTCGGGCCCTGGCATGTCCCTGGTGCTACAGACCTCTCAAGGCTTCCTCCAGTCTGGGGTCGGGGGACCCTGGGAGGTGCTTTACAGACCGCTAATAAAGACGATCTGCGTGAACGCCACCAAGGCCCTCGTCACCCAGTTCTTTGGGGCTGGGAAGGGAGCAGGCGCCTGGGGATAGAAAGCACGATGACTGGTTGACCGCAGGACGGGGCAGGACCCCCGGGCTGAGTCGCTGAGCAGTCAGGGAGAAAGCAGCAAGGACTTTTATTCATCAGCAGGAGAGGAGGGCGGGTATGGGCACTCAGGCAGAGTCCAGGGCCCTCGTCCGTCCGGCTTTTTAGGCCCCTTTCTCACAGCTCCTATTGGGTGTGGAGATCAGAGGTGGGAGGTCACGCCACCACCGCCTCCCTGGGCTTTGGGTCCTTCAGCCTCTCCCAAGGAAGGTTGAGGTGGGCGGGGCTTGGGGAGGGGGACAGGCCTTACATGTGTGTGCAGAACTGGAAAAGCAGGAAGATGAAGGCCACCACCAGAGCGCCCACCAGGATGTGATGGAAGAGCATGGAGTCGGAACCTGCTAGACAGTGAGGTTGAGACAGGGGCCCTGGACTCACCTCCAACCGAAGGGCCAAGGGCAGCTGTCCTCCAGGCCCCGTCAAGGAGGGCAGCCCCTTCTCAAGCTGGGTCATACCTGAGTTAACAAAGATGACAGGTCTCTCTCCAATGAACTGGGCCAGGGCCAGGAGCCTGGCTTGGTCCGAGTCTGGGTAATCAAAGAAGTCAGGTCTGTCTAGGAAGAGTGGAGACTCTGCTCCCCGGGCCAAGGCCTTGGCATTCTCCAGGATGGGTGCTGGGGACCCAGAGCAAAATCTATGAAAGAGCCAAACAGACCCGTGCCCCCCACCCAAGAGGCTGAGGCAGACCCAGGGCCTGGCCAGGCCACAGAGCCCTAGTACAGCTGTGGAGGGCCTTGATTTTGTTCCAGGAACTTCTTGAGGGTCAGCTGAGCTCTCCATGAGAGGACCCACGCCAAGCAGGGAGGATGGGAGAGAAGCATGGAGAGCAAAGAGAAAAGCCCAGGCTTGGCCTCCCAGCCTCTCAGGGGCAGGAACCCCACACCCCAGCCTTCCTCCTTCCCACTGTTCCCAGGACAGCTTCCCACCTGATTCTACGGTCCCCAGCCCAGCCAGCCACATCCACACCTGCGCCCACTGCCACGGCCTCATCACCCTTCCGCTCCAGTGATGGGGTGAGGGCTCTGTGATGTCACCGCCCAGAGCCATTCTGATCACACACTCTAGGGTGAGGGGAGAGAGAAAGTGCTAGGATCTGGAATCCTTCCCCCCAAGCCTCCACATCCAAAGGGAAGGGATTGGGACCCACAGAGCCTTTGGGCTGATGCTGATGATAGAACAATAACAGTGGAAGCCCCAGGATTTACAGATAGGGGGACTTGGTTGGGCAATCTTGCTGAAAGCCGGGACTAAGGAAAGCTGCATTGGTATAGCAGGCATAGTGGATTTGCGGGGGGAGGGGGGACAGGCCTAAACATCTCCACTTACCCCTTGGATTGACCACAGATAGCATTTATTGAGCACTTGCTACTATGCCAAGTACTTTAAATGGACTGACTCATTTAACCATCATAAAATCCTATGAGGTAGGTACTGCTGCCCTCATCTTATAGAAGAGGGAGACAAGGCATAGATGGGCAAAGTGATGTGGGCAACACACACTTCCCAATGGCATGTATCCTCCTCCCTGAGCCTACCCCCTGCCTCGTGTCCTCAAATGCAGGGGCACAGGGGTCTCCCCCATGCCCAAACTCTGTCTCGTAGTGCTCAGCTGAGGACAGCCCTGGGGTTAGCAACCTAGACAAATAACAGGCATTTCCACTAGGTGGCAGCAGTGTCTATGCCTGCCTGCTTGTTTCCCTGTTCTTGCCCAAGGAAGGCACAGCTCCCAGGCTCCAGGCCCTCCCGCCTCATCCCATCAGGTTGTATCAGGTGCTGCAGGGAAAGGTATTGCAGGCATGGGGGTTGTCAGAGGAAGTCCCCCGGCCCATCTCGGGGCAGGTCTCTTGGTCATGCACAGAGCCTTCACAGGCTACCCCTCTCTGGGTGGGCTCCCCCAAGGGCCATCCCATTTACCCTTTCTAGTCTCTGCTTTTCCCTTATTTGTCACTTCCCAACAGCCACTTTCACTCCTCTTGCCCCCCCGCAACCAGTGGCTAAGAATTAGCTCCCTTCTGATTGGAAGGTGGGCCTGTCTGTCACACATGTGTCCCGCCCCACCCAAGCCCAAGGACACTTCAGGGTCTCCTTGGTTTTATTACACAGTTGCCTATTCAGCAGCCTCTGACAGTCCCAGTTCCATGACATGCCCCACACCAGGCATGTGTCTGTGGCGTGTATGAGGTCCTCTGTCCTATGGAAGGAGGCTCCTTCCTCCACTGGATTCGTACCCCTCATCTTTCCGATCCTCAGGGACTACCCAACCATTCTCCTCACAGCAACCCTGGGAGGTACTTGTCAGGGTCAGCTTCTACTTCCTAAACAAGGAAAAGGCGCAAAAAGAAAAAAAGGGGGGAAAAGAGGAGACAGACTAACATCTATGGGGCCTCCTGCAGGACTGGCTCCTGTGGGCCTCTTTTCCCTACACTTATCTCTTCTAAGAAAGAGGAAGTGATTTACCCAATGACGCAGGCATGTGAAGGGCAGCAGGGACTCAACCTGGTTCCTGGCTCTGGCCCAGGGCCCCCTCCCCAAGTCTGCATGCAGCTGCCCTTGGGGGCTTAGCTGGGAGACGGGGTCCTGGGAGAAGGGGTCCAGAGCCTTTAGCCTTTGGAGTAGATTTGGTAGTTTCCTCCGTTGCCTCAAAAGAACACTGTTGTCCTCTCTACCAGAAAAGGCCCTTTGCGACAGCCCTCTGTTTCAGGCCATCCTGGATAACCCCGTGGTGCAGCTGGGCCTGACCAACCCTAAAATCTTACTGACATTTGAAGACATGCTCGAGAACCCGCTGAACAGCACCCAGTAGATGAACGATGCCGAGACGGGCCCAGTCATGCTGCAGATCTCCCGCATTTTCCAGACCCTGAACTGCACGTAGGCCGCGTGCTCCAGCCGCGGGGTCCAGGAGGGCGGCCTCTTACTTCCCAGCCGAGGGCTGGGAAGAGCGGGCAGACCCCGGGGTGCCCTGGGCTGGGGAGCGGAGAAGGGCGGGCCGGAGGGGGCCCCACCCTGGGTGTTGGGCGCCCAGGCCACACTCGTGCTTGGATCTTCCTGCTGAAAAACCTCTGTGGCGGCAGCGCGCTCAGCCGTGCCTCTAGCCTCTGACAGTGTTTACAGACAAGGTCGTCACCCCGGGAAGGGGTCACCTCCCTCCAGTGTCCCTCTGGGCTCTTGAAACGCTACTTGGATTGACCTGTAAGCGCTGCTTGTAGAGTCCACTTGTTATTTGAAAGATGGCATGTTTCAATCCCAAGGGTTAACATCAAGGGTACTAACTTAAGTAGAACTCGCAGATGACTTTTCTTTAATAAATAAATTCCCCTTTTCCAAAAAAAAGAAAAGGCTCTTTGGACACAAGCAGTGAATTATCCATTCATTTATTCATCCAACCATTAAATAAATGTATTGAGCTCCTGTTATGTGCTGGGCTCCATTTATGGCTTAGATAGAAATCACCAGGGCATGGTCTCTGCCTGCGGGGACCACAGGGGAGAGAACTCAGGGATACACATCGTTCAGAGTATAGACAGACAATCCCTAAGGGGCTGTCTACACTTGCTGTCATCGCTCCCTCACCTTTAGTGTATTCTTCAAACCCTTCAGACCTGGCTTTGTCCCTCCCACTGCACTGAAGCCACTTTGGCCAGGTCTGCCAATGACCCCATAACTTGCCACATCTAACGATCACTTCTGTCTTTTTACTTCTGTCATCTAATGGTTGGTTCTGTCTGTCAGCATCCTGCCTCCAGGCATGGGGGCCACACTCATCAGTTTTCTCGACTCCTCCTCCTCTGAGCTGCTCAGGCTTGGACCTTCTCTTTTCTATCTATACCCTCTCTCCCTAGGTGATCTCATCCAGTCGCATGGCTTTAAATACCATCTATACGCTGATGACTCACAAATGTATATTTCCAGCCCAGCCCTCTCCTCTCCTCCAGACTCCCCTACCCAACTTCCTGCTTCATGGCTCTGTATGTCCAAAAACATCTCAAACTCAATAGATCCCAAATGGAGCTCTTGATTCTCCTATCTCAAACCTGCGCCTTTTTTCCATCGCAGCAAATGGGCTCACTATTCCTCTAGATGCTCTGCTCAACACAAAAACCTAGGAATCGTCTCAAACCCCTCCCTATTTCTCTCCTGACAAACCCATAATCAAGACCTGTTGGCTAGGACCTCCCTGGAGGTCCAGTGGTTAACACTCCCTGCCTCCATTGCAGGGGGCGCAGGTTCGATCCCTGGCCAGGGAACTAAGATCCCACATGGCACGTGCAGTCCAAAAAAAAAAAAAAAAAAGACCTGTTGGCTCATCTCCAACCTAAATCTCAAATCCATCCACTTCCCTTCCCCTCCAGTGCCGCCCTGCCCCCCTTCATTCAAGCCAGCCCTATGTCTCATCTGGCTTATTGCAACGACCTATGGACTGCTTGATCTCTATTCCCTCTTCCCCCAGCGAGAACAGACCAGAACACGTGGATCCACTACTTAAAACCCTCCAGTGGCTTCCCTTGCCTCCTGTGTTATTTTGAACTTCTTACCCTGATCTGCGACACTCTTGTCTACCTACCCACCTCGGGTTTTCCCGAGCTTCCCTTCCTCGGCACACCCCAGCCTTTGCACACACCTCTGCCTAGGACACTCTTGCCCCAACTTGACCCAGTAATTCCTCCTCATCTTCCAGGTCACAGCTGAGACGACACTTCCCCTGGGAAGTGAACCTGAGTTTTCTGACCATGCCCTGTCACCACATCAGTCTGACTGCACTGGAGTTGTCTGTGTATTTGTCTGTCTCCCCTACAAGCCTGTGAAGCCAGAGATCATTGACCTTGGTCGTAGCCCTAGCACCACAGTATAGAATAAGTATTCAATAAATACTTACTGGCTTAATGGATGGACGAAAAGCCTTTCCACCTCTGGACAAACCAGGGCTCAGAACTGTCTGTATTTTCCCCCGCGACTGGCTGGAACTCCAGCCTCATCCTTGCCTTCGTGCAACAAGGCTTTCTAGAGGTGAGCTGCTGGGCCTGAGCTAAACCCCAGGAGAAGAAAGCAGTGCAGGAAGCAGGGCTGGGCTTCTTGCCCAGCTCGCCCCTCCTTTTACTGCAGGCCCAGGTCTGCCTCTCCCCAAACCCACCCGCTCCTGGACGGTGTCTCCCTTAGTCCTGCCTCCTCCTTTCTTATCCTGGAGAACCTCAGAGGAAACCTAATGGTTGCCTTTATCTAAAAAAAGATATTATTTTAGTGTATTCTTTTGAGTAGGTAACATATGCACATGGTACAAAATAAATCCTCTTCCTGCCCTCCCCTGCCTCACAGCAGCCTCCTCAGAGGTCACCATAGTTACCACTTTCTTGTGCAGCCTTCCAGGAATAATTTATGCACAAATAAACAAACCTATATAAACGCTCTTTTTTTTTTTTTTTCCTCAAATGGCAGCATTCCATTCATGCGCCTCCTTACCTTAGCTTTTTCAGTTACCATGAGATTGTGAAGATGATTCTGTACAAGCACATAAAGGGCCTCTTTCTTGTCATGGCTGCATGTTATTTCACTGTGTGAAATTCTCATAACTGATTGAACCAGTCGTGGACATTTAGGTTGTTTCCAGTCTTTTGCCATTGAAGACATGCTGCCGTTAATAGCCTTGAACTTCTATTATTTTGCTCATGGGCCAAATCCTAGAAGTGGATTTTTTGGATCAAAGAGTCTGACAGTGGCTATGTAACTGAAAGTGGGGTCCGGCTGCTTGCTGCACA